>NW_004444031.1:1151337-1216684 GCF_000243295.1 Trichechus manatus latirostris
TGAACAATGACCAATTTTTACCTACGGACAGATTAGAATATTGTAAATAGTAACTCTAGATTATGCATTATTTTCAAGATTTTTCAAAGTAAGCAAGCCAAAATCTTGCCATCTTTGCTTCTAAGGAGCATTCTGATTACATTTCTTCTAAGACTCATTTATGTTTGTTCTTCTGGCAGTACAAGGTATATTCAATATTCTTTGCCAACACCACAATTTGAATTGCATCAATTCTTCTTCCTTTTTCATTGTCCAGCTTTCACATGCATATGAGGCATTTCAAAAACCTTGGCATTGGTCATGTGTACCTTAGTCATCAAAGTGACATCTTCACTTTTTAAAACTTTAAAGTGGTGTCTTGTGGCAGATTTAAAACCAAAAATCCATTGCTGTCAAGTTGATTCCGATTCATAGAAGCCCTGTAGAACAGAGTAGAACTGCCCCATGGGGTTACCAAGGCTATAATCTTTATGCAAGCAGACTGCCACATCTTCCTTCCACGGAGTGGCTGGTGAGTTCAAACTGCCAGCCTTTAGATTAGCGGCCGAGAGCTTAACCATTGTGCCACCAGGGCTTCTTGTGACAGATTTGCCCAGTGCAATATGTCATTTGATTTCTTGAATGCTGCTCCTATGGACATTGATTGTTGATCCAAGTAGAATGAAATCATTAATAACTTCAATTTTTTTTCCATTATCATGTTGTTTTTTATTGGTCCAGTTGTTAGAATTTTTCATTTTCTTAATGTTCAGGCTTCACCTATTCTGAAAGTCTTTGACCTTCATCAGTAAGTACTTTGTATCATCTTCATTTTAGGCAAGCAAGGTTGCAACATTTGCATACTGCAGGTTGTTAAGGAGTCTTCTTCAGTCCTGATGCTGGATTCTTCTTTAGATAGTCCAATTTCTCAGATTATTTGTTCAGCATACAAATTGAATAAGTAAGGTGAAAGTATAGAACTGCCTCTTGATCTATGTACAGGTTCCACATGAGCACAATGAAGTGTTCTGAAATTCTCATTCTTTGTAGTGCTATCCATAATTTGTTGTGATTCACACAGTCAGATGCCTTTACATAGTTGATAAAACACAGGTAAACATCTTTCTAGTATTCTTTGCTTTTGATCAAGATCTATCTGACACCAGCAATGATATCTCTCATTCCACGTCCCCTTCTGAATCTGTCTTGAACTTCTGGCAGTTCCCTGTGGAAATATGACATCAGTCATTTTTTAATCATCTTCAGCAAAATTTTGTTAGCATGTGATATTAATGACATTGTTTGATAATTTTAACTTTCTATTTAATTGTTTTTATTTGGAATGGGCATGAATGTGGATCTCTTCAGTTGGTTGGCCAGGTAGCTATCTTCCACATTATGAACAATTTTATGGCAATACATTTGAAAATAGATATGAAATGGAAAACTCTTCAAAACTGACTAAGGAAACATTTTTAAATTAATATTCTATATTTTAAATAAATTGAATCAGTAATCAGTGGCTTTCCACAAATAAAACTCAAGGTCATGATTACTTCACATTTATCTTACAAGCAAACATAGAATAATTATTTCCAATTTATAGAAGCTCTTCTAGGGAATAAAAAAAGACAGTAGATTACTCAACTCATGATACTGGAATAACCTGGATATCAAACTTTGACAATGAAAATGTGATAAAGGAAAATTTTAGCCAATTTCACATGGGAAAAGAGGTGTAACAATTCCAAACAGAATATTTGCAACCCAAGTCAGAAATAAGTAAAAAGGAAAAATATATCCTGAACAAACTGGATTTATCTCAAGAGTGTGGTTTAACTTCATGTTAAAATCAATAAATATAAGTTAATATCTTATCTGATTGAAAACTAAAATATTGCGATTACCTCAGGAGAAGCAGAAATAATATTTGCAAAAATATAGCCCATAATAAAATGGATAATTTCTTTAACTTGAAAAAGGCTATCTAAAAACAAAACAACAACAAAACACTACAACAAATCTTATACTTGGTTGTCAAAGGTTGAAACTTTTGTTTTTTGTGTGTTTCTTTGAGATTGAAGACTTCCAATAAAAATAATTTTTTTTCTGTCCAATTTAGTAATGCAGACAATGAATTAAAGGTTATAATAATTGTCAAAGAAAAAATAAACCTCATGATAGTCACTAGAAAATCTAAAAGATTTGGATCCAAAAGAATTGTTGTTGTTGGTAGGTGCCATCGAGTCATTTCTGAATCATAGCAACCCTGTGTACAACAGAATGAAACACTGTCCAGTCCTGTGCCATCCTCACAATCGTTGTTATGTTTGAGCCCAATGTTGCAGCCAGTGTCAATCCACCTCATTGAGGGTCGTCCTCTTTTTCACTGACCCTCTACTTTACCAAGCATGATGTCTTTCTCCAGGGAGTGTTCCCTCCTGATAACATGTCCGAAGTAGTGTCATCATCCTTGCTTCTAAAGAGCATTCCGGTTGTACTCCTTCCAAGACAGATTTGTTCATACTTTTAGCTGTCCATAGTATATTCAATATTCTTCGCCTATACTACAATTCAAATGTGTCAATTCTTCCTCGGTCTTCTTTATTCATTGTCCAGCGTTCGCATGCATACGAAGTGATCGAAAACATCAAGGTTTGAGTCAGGTGCACCTTATTCTTCAAGGTGATATCTTTGCTTTTCAACTCTTTAAAGAGGTCTTTTGCTGCAGATTTGCCCAGTGCAATGCGTCTTTTGATTTCTTGATTGTTGGTTCCATGGGTGTTGATTGTGGAGTCAAGTAAAATGAAATCCTTGACAACTTCAATCTTTTCTCCATTTATCATGATGTTGCTTTTTGTTCTAGTTGTGAGCATTTTTGTTTTCTTTATGTTGAGGTGTAATCCATACTGAAGGCTGTAGTCTTTGATCTTCATCAGTAAGTGCTTCAAGTCCTCTTCACTTTCAGCAAGCAAGGTTGTGTCATCAGCATAATGCAGGTTGTTAACGAGTCTTCCTCCGATCTTGATGCTCAGTTCTTCTTCATGGAAAATCCAAAAGAATGTAGAGATTGTATCTATTAGAATGAAAAAAGAATGTAGCATTGTCACTAGATAAAATATCAATACGCAAAATTATTTTTCTATGTACCAGAAAAATAATTTAAAATAAACCTACAATTAATATAAATGATACACTTAAAATTGCATACCTATGATATCTAGAATAAATTCAATAAAATGTGTACTGTAGCTAGAGGGAATTTTATAATACTTTAAAAAGACTCAAAATTAATGAAGTTATTAAGAAGTTATTAAAAAGACTCAGTGAAGAAATATATCATGTATATGGACTGAAAAATTCAATATTGTAAAGCTATAAATATACTTCAAATTGTTTTATAGATTTAAAACATTACAATTATTTTTAAACAGGATTTTTGTGGAATTGGGCAGGATGATTCCAATTATTTACAGGAAAATGCAGAGGTCAGGTATAGGTCTGTAGAATTAAATGGAAGGAGTTACTCTAATATATGTAACGATGTATTATGAAGTTACAGTAAGGCAAATATTAGGCAATTTGTGCACAGATTGACAAAAAAACCAACAGAACAGAATAGAGAACCTAGCGTCCAGTTTTTTATACAAGGACAATTGATTTGTGACAGAAGAAGTTCTGTGAACATTGGTGAAAAGATGGCCTTTTGAGTAAATTGTTCTATGACAATTGTCTATCCATATGGAAGAAAAATTAATCTTGTTTCTTACTTTGTATTATGAACAAAAATAAATTCCAGGTAAATTAAAGGTCGAAAACAAAAAAGCATTTTGAAGAGAATATGAGACAATATCTCTTATCTTGACAACAAAAAATCAACAACAGACCAATAAACAAAAAAGAAAAAGCACTAATAAAAAAGGAGAAAGAATGGCAACCTAATAAGATTGCATTAAAATTAAAAACAAAAAAGGCAAAGACTGACAAATTTAGACCAAAACAATACTAAAATTAAGAATCTTTGTTCATAAAAAAGACAAAATGAATGAAACAAACAGCAAATAAATAGTTGGGAGAAGTTATTGCCACATCTATAACCAATAAGTAGAACCTTGGTGGCGCAGTGATTAAGCACCTGGCTACTAACCGAAAAGCTGGTGGTTTGAAACTACCAGCCTCTCCATGGGAGAATGGTGTGGCAGTCTGCTTCCATAAAAATTACAGCCTTGGAAACCCTATAAGGCAGTTCTACTCTGTCTTCTGGGGTCACTATAAGTTGAAATTGACTCAGTGGCAATGGGTTTGGTTTTGGTTTTATGCAGATGGTATATGTACGGTCCCTGAGTAGCACAAATGGTTAATTGCTTGGAACTAACTGAATGTTTGGTGGTTTGAATGTACCTAGAGGCTCCTCAGAAGAGAGGCCTGGTGATCTACTTTGGAAAGATGAAGATAACAGCCACTGAAAATCATATGAAGCACAGTTCTACCCTAAAACTCATGGGTCAGGGTCTCATGAGTTGACAACTTTTGTTAAAAAAAAAATGATTCCTATAGGCTAATAATACAAAGGTGGAAAATTCAATAGAAATCTTGCCAAAAAGCTCAACAGGCATTGCACAAGAGAGGACATAAAAATGATCAATAAAAAAGACAACGTGTTCAGTCTCTTCAGTAATCAAGGAAATAACTACCCTTAGTACAATGAAATGCCACTATATATCTACTAAAGCAGTAATTGCCAAATAGCAATTTGTAAAAACTAGTTTGAAATGTGAAGGGTTGGTAAGGAAACAGAGCTACAGAGCATCATTAGGAACTTTTGATAGTAGGGAACATAAATATGTATAAACACTTGACTAGCTGTGTGGCATTATTTGCTACAGCTAAAGATACTTGCATACAAAGAATAACAAGTCCTTATACATTCCAGAACACCTGTACAACAACATGATTGTTAATTATTGTGACAAGCTGAAAATAACTGAAATGTCTATTAATAGGAGAATGAAGAAGTAAATTATAGTATATTCAAACAATGGCAAACCATACAAATATAAAAATAAACCAACTGGAGTTAAAGGCAACTGTGTGGTAAATCTTATTACAGAATGTTGAGTGAATATAGATTAAAACAAAATAACACAGTAGATTGTTTTTCTGTAGATTTCAGAAACAGACACAACTAAATCATCTTGCTTAGGGATGCAAACAGATCATAAAATGATAAAGAAAATAAAAATATTCAATGTAAATTTCAGAATGGTAGCTTCTTCTAGGAGAAATGAAGAGGATTGTATTCAAAAGAGATACACAGGGGGTTTTTATGAGTAATGATATATTTCTTCATGGGAGAAATGGTTATACTTGTTGAAATATACCTACAATTTTCATGTGCTTAATATATAAGCTCTATTTCAAAATAAAATAATTTAAAATTATTTACAAAAATAACTAAAAAGATAAAGCGAAAATCAACCAATATCCTACCTCTTGAAAATAACCATCACAGGTAAAATTTGTGAATGTCTCTGATTACGTTTCTTTTCATATATAGTGAGATAGATGGAAATAGGAGAAAAATTATACTAATTTGTAACAAAAAGTATTATGGATGTTTATTTTAATGGCAGGGAAACTCAATCGAAGTATAAGAAATCGCTACACTTCAGATATATATTTCTTCACATTAAGAGATTAGTTTTTAAACATCTCTTTCAATTTAAAAGTATATACAAATATCAAGTATTTACATCATTTAGTCATATTCACATTTTTTATAGTATTTGTTGGATCCCTGGGAGGAGCCCTGGTGGCGCAGTGGTTAAGTGCTTGGCTGCTAACCACGAGGTTGGAGGTTCAAATTCACAACTGCTCCTCGGGAGACAGATGTGGCAGTCTGATTCCATAAAGGCTACAGCATTGGAAACCCTATGAGGCAGTTCATCTCTGTCCTAGTGGGTTGCTATGAGTCAGAATCAACTCAACAGCAATGGGATTTGGATCCCTTACCATAAAAGATGAGGCCATCAGCACAGTTACTCTTCTTTCCATCTTATCTCCTGCCCCCACCCTATCCTAACCATAATTTCCATAGCTATTCAGCCTTAGTTCTGTATTTCAAAAATAGTATTCTCTCACATTCTAGTCATCCCAGTTTCTTCTCTCTTTATTGGTTGGATGGATTTGATCATCAAATGGTTATTTCAAGAAGGGCTAGGGTACTTGATACTCTGATTTCTTCCACTTAGGAAGTGTCTGTCCACTGCATTTATACTTGTAGAATAAGTTGAAGAAGAGTACAATTATTTGACAACATTCTCTATCTCCCAGAACTTGGTTGGCATGACTCCACTTCTGCTATGGACAAATCTGAAGCTATTTTAATTTGTTCCCTTTATATGTGACCTACTTTTATTCTTGAATTTCTACGGAATTCTCTCTTTGTCCTTAGAGTCATAATACATTTCCTTAGTCCATTCATTCTACTACTTTCCAAGCTGAATAATTCATATCTTCTCCTTTCTCCACAAACCTCAAACACATCCTCCTTCCTGCACTTCAATAAGCTTGCAGATTATTTTGCTTCTATTTTTTTTTTTTCCTACAGGATATAACTGATTTCTGCATCTATGTTTTAAAAAAAAATCAGGCAACTCAGATAATTGAATATAAATACTCAATTTTAAGGTAATGCCATGTATTATAATATAGTATGATAAAATAAAATTATGCCAAAGAGCAAAAGATAAGAAAATTATTTTGAGTCAGAATATGAAAAACAAATATGTATGTTAAATTAACGATTTAATGCAATTACATTTCATCTTTAAATGCAATTAAAGTTCATCTTTATATCTTCTAATCATCTTTGTTACATAAATTTTTACTTTAACCCAAGGTTGAAGGTTTAAGTAACCTCTTTAATAGTATTTTCAAAACTCTGGAGACTAAAGAAAACTCATATATTTAGAAAAAGCAAAGGCCAACTGTACTTTATTGTAATATCAACTCAGATTTATACGTAAATTATAATTAATCCCCCTACCAACATGAATCTTTTTTTGTAATCTCTGAATATTCATGTATTTGTTCCTAATTTTCTGGCAGTGCTTAAAACAAAACAAAACAAAACAAAAAGCCTTTAGGATATATTGTGACCAGAAATTTTACATTTTACATGTTATCATCAGTTGGTTGATCTAAAATTATGAAGTGTGATGTTGCTTGAAAGAGAATCCCCAGTTTAATGGTCTTTCCTTTCTCCCTAGGGGCAAAACCCCTGGGGAAAGAGGTTCTTCATTGGCAGGAGGGCAGCTCTCTTGCTGAGGAAAAGTGATTGACAAGAAACCTCATGATGCTGATTTATTCTTTTCCTAAGTATTTATTGAGCACACTTAATGAAATAGACAATGTGCTAAACTCTGAGAGTGCATAGATGAACAGACAGTACTTGGCCCAAAGGATTCACTGCTTAGATAAAATTGTCTCAAAACAGACTTCAAAGAAAGTAATTACAAATATAGAAAACCTCACAATATCTCCCGTTAGCTGTATTGATTCTGAAATAGCCATTTATATTTAGGAATGTGTTAGAGTAGCTGATGTATATCCAGAAACTTTAATGAACATATTGGTCTTGCAGAATCATCAGTATACTATGGCTCGTGGGCCTTTTCAGTCTTGTGCAAGATTTTAATACCTTTTGTGTTCATTTTACTTTCCTTCAAAAACTCATTAAGATGTCTAAGAATCTTAATTAATTCCATGCATTTAGTTAATGAATTTCTTTGAAGTCTTAAATGCTGAATAAATAGGGTAGTACATATGTGTATATATATGTGTGTGTATACATATATATATAGAAAAATAGTATAGAAGTATATATTTTTATCTAAAATATTGATGTGATTCATTTGATAAGACGTGCTTTATGACAGGAGATTAAATTAAAAGCATTATTTCATGGTATTTTAAAATCACCAATTTTTACATTTATAGATGTGTTTTCTAAACAGTGTTTGTTTAATTAGGCATAAAGAAATGATGAGATTTGCTTAAGTCATTTTATATCAAGCTACAAATGTTACCCTGAGGGTATATTGATTAATTGGGCATTTTATTTGTACAAACTGTTCCAGGATTAAAATAAAACTCCGACTTAAGTAGTATCTCCCCCCACATTGTCTCTCTTCATAAATTCTACCTTCAATAGATATTTTTGGAATTATTGAAATACGCTGGAAGGACGGACTGCTGTGGCCCCTTTGAACCTCACCTGACCGACTAATCAGGAACCTTGGACCCATAATGTTCTCTGATATTGGAGACTGGGAACTGGGCCTCTGTCTGTCCCAGTTTCTTCTTCTTCTTCCTTATCAGAGGAACTCCCGTTAAGGACCTAATAAGTACCTCTTTGTTCTGCTCCTGCGTGCACACGTCGTATAGCACCTGGCCAACCCCACTACTATCTCTGTTCCTGGCAGGGAAGGAACCAGTCTCTCAACTGCAACACAAGAGGGGTGTGTGCACAACACCAGCCCCGCGACGGCTGCCGGGGACTGACATCCATTACTGAAGCTGACCTTGCTGTCTCTTGTCTATGTGAGTAAAGCATTGTCACATCCAATGCCTGTGTATAAGCTAGGACTTTCTTGGAGACCTCAAACATTGGCATGACAAAATATATCCATTTCTATTAAAATATCATATTGATATATTTTAAGAGAGACAATGTGCCTAATAAAAATCATGCACTGCAGATTTCAAATAAGGGCCATGGACTTTACCAGTCTGTCATAAATGTGTTATCAAATCAACATTAACACTTGACTGTTTACAGCCTTCTATCCTGGTGGTGCAGTGGATAAAGTACTTTCAACTGAAAGGTAGGCAGTTTGAATCCACCAGCAGCTCCATGGGAGAAAGATGTGGCAGTCTGTTTCCATAAAGATTACAGCCCTGGAAACCGTTTGGGGCCGTTGTATTCCATCCTATAGGGTCATTAGGAGTTGGAATTGACTCAGTGGCAGTGGGTCTGGATGGGTTTTATCTCCAAAATTCTTTGTGAAATGGACATAATACTGACTGGAGGTATTAGCCACAAAACTCTAAGGCTCATCACTTTCTAACTCATACAGAAAAGTTACTTTCTTCACATATTCATCTTTTTTAAACGATATGTTAGAACAATGGCTTGTGCTTCTAGTGATAAAATTACTTTTGTGTTATTATTCAGACTTTGAGCAACCATTTTCTCAGCACCATTGCTTGACTTGGACTAATAGTGATACCACTGGATTGCTAAGTCTGTGAGCCTTCTGAGTCAGAGCCTCACCTAGACTCTAGAACCCTTGCTATCTTTGACCATCAGAACATGTCCTTGAGTCTGGTCCCACATGTAATTGTTTTCTCATTATATTTTGCTCTCGGGGACTCTTCCTTCTTTTTTCAAGTTTCTATTATTGCCAACCTCATTTTCCTTTTTTCTTCTCCAATTCCATCAGAAATAACCATTTGTAGATGTGCATGTAAAATTAAATAGACAACAGTTAGGTCCAAGTTCTTATCATTGAGTTTCTAGGGCACATGAAAAATGGGGTAAATGTTGGAACACCTGTTTAATCATTCTCAAGTATTCTTGATGGCCATGCAGGCTTTCTCTCTCCAGAGTGGACAGAGGATATCTAAGCGTATATTTTCTAATTCCACACGCTGACATTAGTCCACCAAAAATTTTACAAAAATTAGTCAGGCTTACTACTCTTGCACTTGTAAACATGTTACTGTTTAGTCATAATAATAATACTTTGACAAAGATTCCTTCCTTCCTCCTTGCCTCTCTACCTCCCTCCTTCCTTCCATCTTTCTTTTATTCAATAAATATTTATCAAGTGCGCATTGCACACCAGAAACCTTGGTGGCGTAGTAGTTAACAGATGGCTGCTAACCAAAAGGTCGGCAGTTCAAATCCACCAGGAGCTCCTTGGAAACCCCATGAGGCAGTTCTACTCTGTCCTATAGGGTCGCTATGAGTCAGAATCTACTCAACGGCAGTGAGTTTGGTCTTTTTTTTGGTGTTGTATACCAGGTATTGTTCTATATGTCCAGCTATAACTCTGAAGGAAATGTGAGTAAATACCTAAAGGAGGTGAGAAATGAGTCAGGTAGATATCTGGGAGAAGGACTTTCAAGCAGAGAAAACACCAGATTCAAAGGCCTTGTGGTATGAATGTGCTTAGCATGTGTGAGAAACAGCAAGGAGGTCATTATGGTGAGAGAGGAGTAAGAAACCAGAGAGTGAGGCTGACAAAACAATACACCTTTATTTATTAAGATTTTTACTAAGATTTCTGAAATGATAGGCCCACTTAGCTTTCAGCTGTGAATGTCCAAGCACATAATCCAATGTCAGGAAATTTATCACTGATAATATATGTCTAATCTCTTTATTTCACCTGTGGGATAAAGTACGATATTATGTTTTAACCTTTAGGAAGGATTCGGCATAAGAACTTAAAGCTACATTTAACCTGTATCTTCATATAACCTATATCTTTAAGAATCTCATTTTCTAGATTGTGAGTTTCTGAAGCACATGTCTAAATCTTTTTAATTCTGAGTCTCTCTTAGAATATACTTAGATATATTCTGTGAATGAAAGAATGAAAAAAATGTGCTACATGGGGAAACTAAAGTTAAATATCCATTCTATTTCTTCTGTGCTTTAGCTCATACTTTGAAACAAACTAATCATCTGTTACAATTTGCTAAATTAATAAAACGCTCATTTTTCTTGCTGTCTTCAGAAACATTCTATTCTACTTTATGTTTTAAATACACTATTTTCAGGAATCACACTCAGTTAACTTGCTTTTTCCCAATCTCTGATACTTTTTTCATACTGAAATGTTCCCAACATGTTCCTTTTCTTCTAAGTACTCTCTGAGTTTTAACTGACTAGGACTTTTCTTTATTTGACTAAGAACACTTGATTAGGAATTTAACTGCATCCGAGAAATCTGTCAAGTTGATACCTATCTTCCTTAACAACCGAAAGGATATCTTCCAATTACTTTCGTCTGACTTTTCTAGAGCACAAGGCTTCTCTCTATCACTCCACTGTCAGTAGCTACTGTCTCCTCACTAAGGAAACTCCAAATAACTAGTCTAAATTATTCAACCACAAGGAGCTGGCCAGTCATGTACCTTATTTCAGATGAAGCTCTGTTATCCAAATCATCAGCTAAAGTAAGAAACAACCTGAAGTTTTAGTAGACAAAGAAAACTATGCTTTTTAAAACCCTGACTTGCTCTCTGGAACAGATACCACTCATAAAAAAAAATAACTAAACTGCCTTGGAAAGTGGCAGATAAAACAAATGCATGCAAACACTAATGTCCTTTCTCCTGGGATTTAGATATAATTGTTTATTTAATTTATTTACCTCATAAAAGTTTACTGAGCAGTATCTACATGTCAGGCACTATTTTAGGTGCTGGGGATACATTAGTGAACAAAACAGACAACGTTTCTGACCTCATGCAGTCTAATTAATCAATAACATCTCAACTTCAGAGAAAGAGATCCTTCTTTTATTAGAAAACCATATTAACAGGCAAAATTGGTAGAAATGATGCCAGGCATGTCAGCATTGGATGAACTATTTATGAGTAACCCAAAATAAAATAAGTCTTTATGTACTATTCTCCTGATTTGGATCCTGGTAGCCAGTCCTGGTAGATACTTTTAATGGCTCACATACAGTGTTTTTATTATTAAATAAATGTATTATTAAATACATTTTGAATGTACACAAAAATACAGAGAATTATATGGAAACATCCATGGCATCAAGGTCTTTCTTAATATGATCTACTCAATGAGAACTTGCATAATAATTACCTAGTATATACCACACTTATAGTGACCCTATAGGACAGAGTAGAACACCCCCGTAAGGTTTCCAAGGCTGTAATCTTTCCAAGGCTGCCACATCTTTCTCCCGCAGAGTTCAAACCTCTGATTTTTCAGTTAGCAGCCAAGTGCTTAACCACTGTGCAACCAGGGCTGTGTGCATTGGAATCAACTCAACAGCATAAAACAACAAAAACATGTACCACACGCTGCTATAAACGTTAGAGAAACAGCGCTGAACAAAACTACAGGCAGCTACCCTCATGAAGCTTACATTCTAATGGGGGAGAATGGAAGAGGAGAGAGAAAATAAATATACACACAAGGGAATGTATAGTATATTAGATTTGTTAGTGTTATAGAGGATGATAAAGCTGTGTTAGAGGTGGATTTTTTGTTTTATATAAGGCAATGCCTCAGTTAGTTAGCTGCATCACAACAAAACCCCCCAAGACTTAGTGCCTTAAAACAAAAAATAATTTATTGCTCCTATCTTTGTAGGTCACCTGAGAGTTTATTTGTCAGCTCAGTGGTGGTGCTCTTTCTTGCTGGTTGAGTTCAGATTTATCCCGTATGTGTTCATTTTGGGGACCAGGCTAAAGGATCAGCAGCCATCTTGGGAAGCTCTTCTCACACTGATTAATGGCAAAGGAGAAAGAAGGAAAGCCCAACCTCACATACATTCCAAGTGTCTGCTTGTATTTTATCTGCTAACATCCCATTGGCCAAAGCAAATTTTATGACTGAGCCCAAATTAAGAAACAAGGAAATCCATTCTACCTCTAGTGGGAGGAACAGCCAAGCTACATGGCAAAGTGTGTAGATACCAGATGGGGAAATGATTGGGACAAGTTATTATCTTACAGAAGTATTAACAGAAAATTTATCAAACAAGGTAACATTCGGGTAGAGAATGGAAAGAAATGAAGGTATAAGCCATGTGTGTATCTAGCGAAGACAGAGGAAAAAACAAGTCTAATGGCTTTGTGTTGAGAGTAAGTTACCCTATGGTTATGAAACATCAAGAAGGCCAAATGAGTATTAAGCCTTATATTATACAAATAACACTAAAAATCTTACTTTATAGTTAATTTTCTTACTAAAAAATACAAAGCTGAATATAATAGTGCTCCCTGTTATCTGGAGAGAATTAAGGACTACATATATACACACGCACACACATATACATATATGTGTATTGTATATATACTTATATATAATATATATATATATATTGCCCTTAAATATATATATATTTAAAACCCATTACCATTGAGTCAACTCTGACTCATAGTGACCCTATAGGACAGAGTAGAACTGCCCCGTAGTATTTCAAAGGAGCAGCTGGTGGGTTTGAATTGCCGACATTTTGGTTAGCAGCAGAGCTCTTAACTACTGCGCCACAAGGGCTCTCTCTGTATATATAATTTACATATGTATACATATTTGTGAGTGTGTATGTATATGGTATTTATTTACTTATTTATGGAATAAAGCACTTTTTTTAAAAACATTATTAAGCATTTTATCTCCCAATCCTCATTATTATGATTATTATTTGGTATCACATTTATCTTATTTCATTTTGTCCACATTTTTAAATACGGAGGAAAAAAAAAACATTTGGTGTTCAGTATTGTTTCAGATACTTGGGCTTATATTACATTTTAAATGTCAACACTACATATCTGATACCAATTTTAGATCTCTGGATTTTATTTTCCATATTTGCATCTATATATAATTATTTCATATTTTGATCAATGTTATTACTAGAGTTGCCCACCAACCCCACTCAAAATTGGAACATAAAACAACAGGAATAACAAACCAGATAATGTAATCAGATATAGCAGTGTTTAAACAGAATGCTCACCTCAAAGCTAGGGTTTAGGTGGTCATCATCTGTCTTGCCCATATAGGTGAGTAATCTAAGAACAATAATCTGAATTAAGAAGTATGAGAAAGTAGTGTATGAAGAGGAGAGAGGAGAGAACTTTGGAGTGTGTGTGTGTGTGTGCGTGTGTGTGCGGCTGTGGTGTGAGAGAGATAGAAAGATGGAGAGAATGTAAAAGAGTTTGAGAATTAGAAAAAGTAACTTGCTCACTCTGATTTTTTCCCCAGTCCTCAAATTCTTCAATTGAGTTTTGCATATGTCTTGTGTACTTTCATTATGCCCTCTCTTCATTTTACCTAGGTTGAGTGGATTTCTGTTCTTTGCAAGTAAATAAGCTTTATGTTGTAACTTTCAAACATTTTATTATATTTCCTTTGTTAAAGAATATTGTCCATACAAAATCACAGGTCAATGAAATAATACATCTCTTTTACTTTTGTTCAGTGAAGCATGAGCCTATTTAAGCATTTCTGAAAGTCTGCCAATGGGGACCACTAATCGTATGTGATGAGATGAAAATAATTCGGTGCTCTGATCAAATCAAGGTGCAAAAAATACCATACGTCTTTTTATTTTTGGAGACGAACGATGCAAATGAAAAGTCTTTAATGACAGTAAGAGGTCCAGCAGTAAAGAAACTGTTGAACTTTGTTTAACCTGGTGTTTACCAAGTATACTTAATGGAAGCCTTTGTGGGGCACATAGAGACCATGGTAGATATTTTTGGTTGCCTTCTTGATGTCCACTCCCTGCTACAGTCCTTCTAATTGACAGAGTTTTGCCTTTTACAGTAAATTTTTCAAAATCTTATGCTCCAGTTCTAACCAATGAGATAAGGGCTTCTGGAAAAAAAAAGTAATATGACAAGGACACTCTTATTGATTGAATTGTGTCCCCCAAAAATGTGTGTCAACTTGGCTAGGTCATGATTCCCAGAATTGTATGGTTGTCTACTATTTTATGATCTGATGTGATTATTCTATGTGTTGTAAATCCTAATCTCTAGCCTGTGGTTAATAAGGCAAGATTAGGTTATGGTAAAGAAAATTAGGGTGGGATGCAACACAGCTCTGATCTGATGTAAGGGGAGTTTCCCTGGGGTGTGGCCTGCATCATCTTTTATTTTACAGGAGATAGAAGCAAGCAGAGAGAGGGACCTCATGCCACCAAGAAAGAAGCACCTGGAGTAGAGCATACCTTTTGGACCCGGGGTCCCTGCACTGAGAAGCTCTGTGACCAGGGGAGATTGATGACATGGGCCTTTCCCCAGAGCTGACAGAGAGAGAAAGCCTTCCCCTGGATCTGGTACCCTGAATTCAGACTTCTAGCCTCCTAAACTGTCAGAGAATAAATTTTTCTTTGTTAAAGTCATCCACTTGTGACATTTCTGTTATAGTAGCACTAGATAACTAAGGCAGAATTTGATACTGGAGTGGGACGCTGCTCTAACAGATGCCTAAAATGTGGAAGCAGGTAGGTAGAGGCTAGAAGAGTTTTAAAGTGCCCAATAGTAAAAGCCTAGATTGTCTTGAAGAGACTGTTGGTGGAATTATGGCTCTCAAAGACAATTATGGTGGTGGTCAGAAGGAAGTGAGGAGAGCTGTAACACTGGAGATGGTGCAGCTGGTGAGAAGCAGCAGCAGAGAAATGGCAGCAGCAGAACCAGAAGACCGGTGTGAGACAGCGCAAGAGCTGACGTACGGAGCAAGAGAGCTGAGTGCCTCCCATTGGAGGTTTTCTGGCAGAGTAGGGTGCCTCCAGGCACTTAATGGTAGAGCTAAAGAGTTTTGGAACACTTGCCTGAGCAGGGCAGAGGCTGGGCTTGCCCAAGAGGTCTGAGGGGCCAAGGGGCCAAGAGGCTAAGGAACCAGGAAGCAGAAGCTGAAGAGAGATGGCGCATGGGAAGCAGAGCTGCCTCAGTCTCAAATGGTGGAGCCAGGACCTCTGTGGTCTCAAAGGGTGGAAACACAGCCTGCTGGGTCTCAAAGGGTGGGGCCATAGCCTCCTAGGTCTCAAAGAGTCAGATCTTCAACAACGTGTTTCCACAGTGTGAGGCTGGTGTTCACGAGGGCCAGGGGATGGTGCCTGATCCACTGCCAAAGCTGAGGGGGCAGGGCTACCATGCTTAAGGGCAGAAGAACAGGGCCTGCCAGGTCCGAGGGCATAGGGTCACCACTCAGACAGACTAGGAGAATGAGGCCGCCCAAATCTGATGGAGCATAGTTGCTGTCCCAGTGGGCCTGGAAGGCAGAGCTGAAGCCCAGGGCCAAGGGGCCTTCACCCAGAATCTGGAGAGTGTGGCCAGAGTCTGGAGGGCAGGGCCACTGCCTAAAAGGTCTCAGAGAACAGAGGATTATTTTCAGTCTTGAGAGCTAATGTAATGTGTTTTTGCTGACTTGCTGGGTGCATGTTATCCCTTCTTTTCCTCCAATTTCTCCCATTTGTAATTGAAATGTCTACCTTGTCCCTATTCCACCATGGAAGCAGATAACTTGTATTCTAGATTTCACAGATGAAAAGGAATTTTGCCTTAGGGTGGAATTTGGACTTGGATTTGATTTAAGACTTTTGCTACGGTATGATGGGGTGAATGGGTTTTACATGTGGCAAGGACATGAATTTTGGGGGATCAAATGGGGCAATGTTATGGATTGAATTGTGTCCCCCAAAAATGTGTGTCAACTTTGCTAGGCCATGATTCCCAGTATTGTGTGGTTGTCCACCATTTTGTCATCTGATGTAATTATCCTATGTGTTAAAATCCTCACCAATCTGATGTTAATGAGGCAAGATTAAAGGCAGTTATATTAATGAGGCAGGACTCAATCTACAGGATTAGATTGTATCTTGAGTCAATTTCTTTTGAGATACAAAACAGAGAAGTAAGCAGAGAGGACAGGGACTTAATGTCACCAAGAACGAAATGCCGGGAGCAGAGCATGTCCTTTGGACCTGTGCTGAGAAGCTCCTTGACCTAGGGAAGATTGATGATAAGGACCTTCCCCCAGAACCGAGAGAGAGAAAGCATCCCCCGGGAGCTGGTGTCCTGAATTTCTACTTCTAGCCTCCTAGACTGTGAGAAAATAAATTTCTGTTTGTTAAAGCCGTCCACTTGTTACAGCAGCACTAGATGACTAAGACAGACCTTTTTGCTATTCCCTTCCTGCTTTTGGACATGGTTGTGTGAGCTTTAAGCATCTGTCTCCAACTCATGATCATGAGGGAAGAGCTCGCAGACGCCTTTGGGATGGCAGAGGGGAGCTAAGAAAGGAAATAATTTTTAGGGGATGCTGGGTATTTCTCTTCCATGAATGCAATTTCAAATGTGAAATCTTCATTCCTTATCATCCTCTAATATTGGCATTTTAAAACTATGGTTAAAACAATAAAATTTTCACTGTCACTAAAGACTTGGAAAGTTTAAACTGAAAACAGCTTCTAATTCTGATTTACCTTTGATCAACCTCACCAACACTTTATGTTAATATAATCAGAGCATAATCATACTAATATTTTAAAACTATCACACTTAAGAGAGTACAAAAAATCTTCAAAACTGGAAACAGCTATTCTAATTTCAACATATTATCTTAAAAGCTTGTTTTTTAAATGTAGTTGTACAGTGTTCTGAGTTTTAAAATAAACCAACGTCAAACTTTTTTATTGGGCAAAGCTTTTCTCCATAACAGTAAAACAAATTATTCGTAGCCTAAAAACCAAAAACCCACTGCTATCAAATAGATTCCAACTCATAACGACCTTGTAGGACAGAATAGAAGTGACCATAAGGGTTCCAAGGCTGTACATCTTTACAGAAGCAGACTGCCACATGGTTCTCCTGCAGACCAGCTGGTGGGTTTGAACCACTGACCTTTTTGGTTAGCAGCTGAGTACTTAACCACTGCTCCACCAGGGCTCCTTCTTAGTAGCCAAAACCAATAAATAAAACTTAGTCTATCTAAATGCAACTTACTCCACCTTGATGACCAAGGTGCACCTGACCCAAGCCATAATATTTTTAATTGCCTCATATGCATGTGAAAGCTGGACAATGAATAAGGAAGACCGAAGACAAATTGATGCATTTGAATTATGGTGTTGGAAAAGAATATTGAATATACCATGAACTGCCAAAAGAGTGAACAAATCTGTCTTGGAAGAAGTACAGCCAGAATGCTCTTTAGAAGGGAGGACGGCGAAACTTCGTCTCACTTACTTGGACATGGTATCAGGAGGGACCAGTCCCTGGAGAAGGATATCATGCTTGATAAAGCAGAGGGTCAGCCAGAAAGAGGAAGACCCTCAACAAGATAGACGGACACAGTGGTTCCAACAATGGGCTTAAACATAGCAATGACTGTAAGGATGGTGTAGGACCAGGCAGTATTTCGTTTGTTGCACATAGAGTAGCTATGAGTTGGAACCGATTTGATGGCACCTAACAACAAAGTCTATCTTGCACTTTGTTGCAAATGAAAAATAAACTTTAAGTTCTTTTGTCTGAACAGTTATTCAAGGCAGCTTTCAAATAACTGCTTTAGGCAATATTTTTAACTTCCAAAGCCAATTGCTTTTCTGCCAGTTACTGTAATTGGTAATGGTCTCATCTAAGTTCAGTGAGTTTTGATCCAGCCATGGCATATGCTATACATTTAAATCGGTAAAATGTTTTAAAATAAGAAAAAAATGGATTTAATGCTATACGTATATAAAAACACGTCTATTTTGGAAAAAAAACCTCGTCTTCTTTGTTTGCTATTGTTGTTTTAGATTAATAATCAAGTTTTTTGTAATATGTTTCTTTAAATAAAACTCTATTCCCTGGCAATGAGTTTATAGTCATCAAAATCTGAGTTATTTTTTCCAATTATATGTTTATCATTCTGCTTGATTTTTGATGTAACAGAATTCTCATTTTATCTTGGATTGGATTATAATGAAATGCAAGTTTTAATGTCTCTGCTAAATGGTTGGGCAGTAGACAATTCTATTAACTGAATAATGTGAGCTTTTATTTTAGACAACCCCATACACCTTGAGAGAAAATGAAAAGCTTTTTGTTTCTTTGTATAGTTTATCATTCAGTGTTCTGTTCACTTGTATATCACTCAGCATTGAATATTAAATATAAAGCCAATAGTATTACAAATACTTGACATAGTCAACTGTAGATTTCTAAGTAAAAAAACCAGAACCAAAACCTATGGCCATTGAGTTGGTTCTGACTCATAGTGATCCTATAGGACAGCGTAGAACTGCCCCATAGGGTTTCCTGTGCTTTAATCTTTACAGAAAGCAGACTGTCCCATCTTTCTCCTGCTGAGCAGCTGGTGGGTTCAAACCACCGACCTCTTGGTTAGCAGCTGAGCACTTTAACCACTGCCCCACTAGGGTCCTAGAGTTTCAAGTACTATCTTGAAAATGAGATCAGAAAATACAAGGAGGGAAAAAAGCGTGATATGAATTTTGCCTCATTTTATCATTCCATAAACCAAAAAACAAACAAACTTACTGCAGTAGAGTCGATTCCAACTCATAGCCACCCTATAGGACAGACTAGAACTGCCCCATAGGGTTTCCAAGGAATGGATGGTGGATTCCAACTGCTGACCTTTTGGTTAGCTGTCAACTCTTAACCACTGTGCCACCAGGGCTCCAGTATCATTCCATAGGGTCCTCAAAATGAATCCTGCATACTAAATATTAGATATACTTTTTGTGGTATTGTCTTCATCTCAGTATAGGCCAACATTCTTCCTTTTCTAAATTTCCTAACTTTAGGTTACTCTGCCTCCAGTTTTTCTCCGTAACTCATTCTTCACACTGTTTTTAAAGCTAACTAAATCAAATGCAAATCAAATCATATTCCAATTGTGCTTTGACATGAGTCTAGACTCTTCAGCTAACCATATAAGACCTTCTTAATATTGCTGCAAATCACCTGTTGAGTCATTTCTATTGTTATTCCAGTGACTCCACCAATAGTCCACACACTGTTATGGCTTTCTCTTTTTCCCCAAATGCTATGCCTAGTCATGTTCCCATATCCTTGAGGATATTCTACCCTTGACATAAGTAAGCTTGTTTAAAATCAGAAAGAAATAAAACTGGTTGAGGTATTATTACTAAAATGGTAATGTCTATTTAATCCATATATGCGAGAATCCATAATAATGCCTTTTGTTTTTTTTTCTGTTCTATTCCCAGAGTAAACATTGTTCTCCATGAAAACATGAATGGGTATTTTTAACTCAAGGAAAGACAACATAAATATTCATTTCAGATGAGTGAACCATATACAAAGCAATGGACTAAATACAATTTACTCCATAGTTAATTTAAGAATGATTAGCCCTCTATATTCCTCACATAACAACACCATCATGAAAACTACTATTAACATACATATCTAAAAATAATGTGGTTATGATGCTTCTTCAACTTATTTTCACCAGCAACTGATTGAATTCTTTACCAGGTCTTGCTAAGGGATATGTCTCTCTCTTCAGCCAATTGGCTTTGTTTTCTTTCAGGGCCTCCATTAACCGTTATGCATGGATGCTTTCTGCGCAGTATACCAGCCTATATCCTACCCTGCTTTGTATCTCACACAATACTCTAAACCAGACAAGTTGCTTTCCCTTTTTAGGGCAGATATATGAAGAGAATTATCAAGGCCTCTCTGCAGCACAGACATTAAAGAAAAGATCTATCAGTTGTATTTCGTTAGCGTAAAGTATTTCCATTTTCTCGTATAATTATCTATGCAAGCACCTCCCTCCAATTCCCAGGGGATGTTTACTTTATTCCATTTGCTATTGGATTTAAAAATTAAATTTCTCTTCACATGAAATTAAGTTTCTTCATCCCAGTGGAGGGACTTCACGTTTTTAAAAAAATATCAACAGTAAGTCGTGTTTATTTCACCTTTTAACTTTTTTCCACTCGTGTATGATACATTTGGAATGTCCATTTCACATTCTTTGCTCTTCCTGTGAACTCTATATATCCAAATATCACGTTTATGATTTACAACTCAGTACTGTCACTGCCTCATGGACTCCTAGGACTTGTACCGTATTGCTAGTGTTCATCCCTTCAAACATCATGGATCATTTGTTAGTCAATTCCCCTTATCTATAAAAGTGGAAGAACAAAGAACACTGTGTTAGTTTCTCTTGTAAGCTATTGTAACAAGTTGCTAACAAACTCAATGATGTAACACAACAGAAATTTTTTTCTCTCACAGTTCTGGAGGGCAGAAGTCCAAAATCAGTATCACTGTGCAGAAATAAAAGTGTTGGCAGGACCTCCAGATGGTCCCTCCAGAAGCTCTAGAGGAGAATCCATTCCTTGCCTTTTCTGGCTTCTGGTGGCTGCTGGCATTTCTTGACTTGCAGCTGCATCACCCCATCTCTGTCTTTTTGGACACATCACCTTCTCTGTATGTCTGTGTGTGTCTTCTCTTCTGTGTCAAATCTCCCTCTGCCTGTCTCTTATAAGGACACACATTTAGGACTCATATGGATAATCCAGGATAATCACCCCATCTCAAAATCCTTAATTTAATCACATCTTTTGTTATATAAGGTAATATTCACAGGTTTCAGAGATTAGGCCCTGATATCTTTGAGGCACATTTTTTTCAGCCTGCCACAAACACAATCCATATTTGGCTCATTCACATTTAAGTGCCTGGTATTTCTGACAGGTAGTTGACCCACATACCTATCTAAATTAAATTGACTGAAAGCAGGTTGTCTTTCAGTGCTAAGCATGGTATACGCTCTGTCTACCTACATTGCATATATGGACAGGCTGTGTCTCAAACTTGTAGGCAGCCATAAGACTGCTAGAATTGAGACACATGCACCCACTGTCATTAGCCATTCCGTGGGTGCTATGTTCATCTATGATCGAGCTGCACACGTGAGACACTTATACAGTGTTGGCAAAGTGAAAGCCATTATTATTATTTATAGAAAGCAAACGGTAAAGAGTAACAACAGATTCTCAAAGGGGAAACGCTTATCCTTCCCCAAATTACCCACGTCCCTTCTTAAGTTGCTAGGCAGGCACACATGGTTCAGGTCAGATTCTGTGTTCATGTCACCACTGCCTCTGGCTACTACCACACTACCCAAGGGGCCTGTATGGCTCCTGAGGTTTCAGCTCTGCTATTGGGCCTTGCCTCTCTGGGGGAAAGACCCTTGCACAGGATCTCCCAAGCCTCTGCCACTGGGCCCTTCTAAGCCTCTGCTGCTGAATCCTCCATGCTACTCAAGGCAAGGGGAGGAGGTGGTGGAGGTGATGGTGTGCAGTCCCTGCATGCAGCATACTCAACTTCTCTTGTGCTGCACAGGAAAGTGTTACAGTTCTTTTAGCTCTTCTGGAAAGCCTCTTCCCAGAGGCATCTGGTTCCACCCTGCTGTAGGAAAAGCCCTACACGGGATCCTCCCAGACAACCCTTGCATGGGGCACACTCAGGCCTCTGCCCTGCAAGGGCAAGCGTTACAGCTCTTTTAGCTCTTGACACGAGCTTCCTGATCAAAGATGCTCAGCTCTCGATCCAGTGGGCCGGCATGCCCACTGCTACTGTCTGTTGCCGAGTCATGCAGTCTTCAGTGTTACAGCTCTTTCTTCTGGGTCTAGGAGGTTCTCAGCGCAAGCACCCCAGGCCCTTGGTCCAAAGGACACACTCTGCTCTAGATTCTTCTTGATGGTAGTGAGGTCCCCCTGAATCTTTGTCAGATTGGCCCTAATATAAGCCTACTTCTTGTCAATTTCAAAGCATGATGCTCCCATCAGGACCATGAACTGACCAATCTCAATAGACTGCAAATCAGTCAATTTGCATAGCAGTCGACCAATCCCCTCAGTAGACTGCAAGTCACTCAATTTGCATAGCTAACTGACCAATCCCTTGCAAGACTGTGGCCCAGTCAATCATTTTAGGAGAGTTAGAAGACCAAAGCTAGAAAGGCCTTATAAAAACAATTCACTGCACATACATGGATTTACGTTTAAAAGGTAAGTAGTGAAAGAGATTATGGAGAAAATAAAGTATTATTAAACTCGTGATGGCATATGCTTTATGTCTATTAACGTATTCTCCACCATGATATTTTGAGAAAAATATTATAAACTCCGTATAATACATGAGTAAAAAGGTTCAGACAGGTTAAATAATTTGCCTAAGATCTCTGATATCTGATTTAGACTTCAAAGCCACATTTTTCTGAATACAAAAACCATCATTCTTCAGTGAAATTATAGTGCCTCAGAAATATATATGACAAAGATAAAATGCAACACTGCTCGGGATGACTTACATATTAGCATAAATTACAATATGAAGTACCCTTGATCATTAAAACATCAGACTTGATTTAAAATGAAAAGCCTAACAGTTGTCTTTCCTTGCATTTGTTAATGATAAATGTGAACTTTAAGCAGTGACAACTAGCAATAAATTGTTAGAAGCTATCCCATTTGTTCTGCGGATGCTCTATATAAATAAGTATTTAGGAGAAGAGTTTTGTTTATTCCTTTATTTATTATAGGTTAACTGTTGCCAAACACCACGTGCTGCACAATCCTAGTGCCAACAAATAATGAATAATTACCTAGTACTGGGGTTCTAAATAAGACCCATACCAACAAACAGATGTCAGTAGGATTTTGGCTCCAGGTTTTTGCCCGCAGGAAGTCATTAAAAGATAAGTGGAAAATCAAGCCTGTTCCCTTGGCAGCAGAATTTTTTACCCATTGGAGTCGTACGGGGAGGCTTATTTTCGGACAGCAGCACCAGCTCCTATGTTAGATGGTAATCACTCTTGTCTTTATAGACTCCTTGCAAATCAATCCCAGATAGGCAACAAAATGATCTCTTCTGTGTTTACTTTTAGGCTATTTAAGAAAACTAGTTTTGAAAAAAACAGACTTTTTTTAAACAATCCCACCCCTCAGTAAATTTCATAGTTCAATCTCACAAAATCATATTGTAGTCTATTTGAGTACTTTTAATGACTTTCTGCTACCTGGTAAGTCGCATTATATTCCAGCTGTGCAAGTGCTAAAATCTGTATTCCCAAATTGTTGATGCTTAGGAAGAAAGTCGTGATTGAAACCAGGTGCAGATCATTACGCTTAATACTCAGGGCTTTGCTTTCTCTCTTTCTTACATCTTAGCATCCTAATGATTCTACCTACAAGTTACTTTTCCCAATTCACAAGTTTCCAGTGACCTAAATGACTTAGAAAAGGTATGTTTGCTGCATAATAACCACCTTTTTTTTGTCAAATAAGAGTTAAACTTCAGATTATTTTCTATTAGTGAACATGTATTTCATTAACACACATTTATAAGTAATAACAATGGACCATAAAAAGAGTGTAGGTCAATGAATACTAAGTGATATCTGTGTTTTAGCAAGTAGCATACTGCAATAAATAAAAATATATTTTGCTTTAGAAAAGATTGAGAAATAGGTAAGCATTCCATGTGCTAAAATTAACAGGCTATCAAGGATTTATAAAGCCACAAACTTGCCATTAATAAATTATACAGTGTAGTTATGTTTCCTCAGTTCTTCATTTGTACATAATGAGTGAATTATCCCTTTAAAATATTGAAATGTCAAACTCATTTTAAATATATTATTGAATTACTAAAATGCTTAAAATAAAACCATAGGGGTAATAATGCTTTGTTTTCATGTTCTTTCAATGTATTGCAACTTAATACTCAGCCTAAACTGGCAATATACATATCAAGTTGATAATATATATTATAAATCAGATGGGTAAAGGATATGTGCAATGTGAGGGCATTTATAGGTATTATATTATGGTCTAAACAGAAGAATAAAGATCCAAAGAGATACTTTTGTTGGCATCAGGATGCTTATTCTCTTTGCTATTACATCCTGCCTTGTTGGATGCTAAAAATAAGAAATAAGTTTAAGGAGAAATCTACTTAAACTTCCTACTTTCAGTTTTATGGAAAAACAGGGAAGAAATCCTAACAGACCGTGACTATATAGTAAAATCACTGCAGCATGAACCTTGAATTCTGGTTTAATGTTTCCGTGGCTTCCCTATTTACGTCACTGAAAGCTGCCCAAGGCAGTAGCACCATTGTGTATTGCGCTGTTTTCTAGAGTGCTGATGGATCTTTTTGATTCTGCTCCACTGGCAAGTTGTGTTTTGGCACAAAATTGTGATCTATATACAATACTGTATTTCAACCTTCCTATGAAATGGGCAGAAGGTGTCAGTATGGTTGTGACTTGTTTGTTGTTGTTTATAAGAATTCCCATGAGTAAAAAAAATCTACACTCTTAAAATATCAGTTGCTTATGTAGTTAATGGCGAAGTTAGATGAATTGCTCAGGGTCTGGTGGTGAAGTGATAGGCCTGGCATATAAACGCAGGCAGTTTAGCTTCTTTTAACCACAGTGTCTTACCTGGTTGTGTCAGTTAACTTCTATATAACAACAACACTGTGGTAGATAGACTTCAGGGTGTTCATGCCCTTAAGTAACCCTCTCCCCACCTTGACTGTGAGCAGGTTCTGTAACTTCTAACAAATAAAATATGGCAAAGGTGGTGTGATGTCACTTCCATAATTACATTATGTCACGTAAGACTCTTGCTGGGAGATTCATTTTATAGATTCTCCTTGACGGCTTAATGAAGTAAGTGGCTATGTAGGGAAAGCTCACATGGCAAAGAACTGCAGGTAGCCTCTAGGATCTGTGGGTGGCCTCTGGACATACCTTTTATCTCTAGGAACTGCAGGCAACCTTTAGTAGCTGAGGGTGTCCTCCAGCTGAAAGCCAGCGAGAAGATGAGCCCTCAGTCCTACAACCACAAGAAATAAATTCTGCCAGCAACTTGAGTGAGCTTGAAAGTAGTTTCTTCCCCAGCCAGGCCTCCAAATGAACACACAGCCTGATTGATACTTAATTGCAACCTTGACAGAACCTTATAAAAGGACCTAATTAAGCCACACTCAGACTCCTGACCCATGTAAACCGTGAAATAATAAATATAAGTTCTTTTAAGTTGTTAAGTCTGTGATACTTTGTGACACAGCAAGAAATAATTCCAACCCCAAATCATCATGGTTTAAAACAACAACTATTCATTTAGCTCACAGTTCTGCCAGCAATTGGTTTCAATCTAGCTAAATTAGTTATGGTGTGGGCTGACTGCTTCATGCATCTGCAGTCAGCTTTCAGGTCAGCAGCTATGGCTGTGAATGATTCAAAAAGGCTTTGGTTGGGATGGTTATTGTGATGATTAAGATTGTGTGCCAGCTTGGCTGGGTCATAATTCTCAGTGTTTTGGCAGTCATATAATGCTGTGATCACTTCCCTGTTGAGATTTGATATGTGATCACGCCCATGATGGGATCTGCTGCGAGTAGCCAATCAGTTGAAAAGGAATTTCCTTGGGTATGCGGCCTCCATCCGAATACAAGCAGACATTCTGGCTTTTGCCTGCTCTGGATCCTGTAGCTGGTTCCTGTTTGTCTGATCTCCAGTTCTTAGGACTTGAGCTAGCAGCCTACCTGTGGTCTTGCCTGCTAATCTTGGAATTCATCAGTCTTCACAGCCTGTGAGCAAGAGCCCTGCTCTCCAACCTGCCGATCTTGGGTTCACCAGCCCCTGTGTCTACGGGAATCAGTAGAAGCCTCTATCCTGATCCATGACTTGGGACATCCCAGCCTCTACAACTGCATGAGCCATTTCTCTGATATAAATCTCTTTCTATATATATTTATACACTTTAATGGTTTTGTTTCTCTAGAGAACCTAGCCTAAGATATTTGCTATTGAGAGTGGTTCTAGAGAAATAAAATTGTAAAGATGAGTTTTCTAAATTGGTTCTCAAGTTTGGTTAGTCTTAAAGATGTTGAATACTCTGCTTCTAGTAGTAAAGAAGTCACTGCTAATCCATGGTGTAAGGTGACAATACAAATATGCAAAATATAATCACCCATAGATCAGGGATTGGTGAAAGGCGAGGCTTTGAGTGATTGCATGAGTGATACCTTTCTACAATTTTGTCAGAGTGACAAATATAAGGAAGCTGGTTGGTTGTTCCTACTTTCACTAGACAAACTGATGAAAGAAAGAGATGTACTCAGGGCTTCAAGTCAAAGCTCAAGTGCTGTATAAATGATCTCAAATTTTCCACTTATGCTTTGAAAGAAAGCCTTATTTCTTGTAGTAACAGAGCTGATATTGCTGAAAACCAAACCCAGAGTCTTATTGTAAGAGTGGCTGAATTACAACACCAACTCAACTGCCAACCTTGAGAGGTGTCTGAAGTTAAAGGGAGGGCATTGATTGGGAAGAAATGAGATCCTGAAACTTGGGATGGGGACATAAGGGCAGATAATCAGGAAGCTGGAGACACTGAGCCCCTAAATTCCATTGAATCACTCCTGCCAACAGAACCAGCCCTGTCATACACATCTGAAGAGATTACTCCATGTTTGTCTGCTAAACCATCCTGCCCAGAAAAACCATTAGCCCCTCCACTCCCATCTAATGAGATTAGCCCAGCTGCCTCTAAAGAGCCCTTGTCTGAATCATTGCCTGGGGCATCGCCTGAGGCAGATGCTTTACAAGACAATGCTGAATGTTCTCAAAATACTTCCGAACTAGGATTTTGGCTTCTAGACCCATAACTAGACTTAAGTCCCAGGGAGCCCCAAAAGGTGAAGTACAAAGTGTGGCCCAACAGAAGCTACACTACACTCCAAAAGAACTGCTTGACTTTTCTAATATGTACAAACAGAAACCTGGGATATGTGTGGGAATGGCTATTAAGGGTGTGGGATAATGGTGCAAGGAACATAAAGATGGATCAGTCTGAGTTTATTGATATGCATCCATGAAGCACACATTCTTCATTCAGTGTTTTAGCTTGAGAAGTTAGGAAAAGATCTAATAGTTTATTTGGTTAGGTTGCTAAAATGGATTGCATGGTGGCCTACACTAAATCAAATTGAAGTTGCAGACCTGCCTTGGTATACTGTAAAAGAAGGTATCCAAAAGGCTTATGGAAATTGGCATGCTAGAGTGAATTTATCAGGTTAGACCCACAGACCTACACATGGAGTGCCCAGAGGATGCACTTTTACTATAACTGTGAGGAATAAATTTGTGAAGAGAGCCCCAGTTTCGTTGAAGACTGCTGTGATTGCTATTTTATGTAAATTAGATTTGACAGTGGGAACTGCCCTAACTGAATTAAGACACTTAACTACAATGGGGTTGATTGGAGCCCATGGTGGTACAGGCCAAGTGGCAGCACTCAATCAACAAAGACAAGGTGGGCATGGTTACCATAATGTAGAGCAGAGTCAAACCAGTAACCAGGATAGTCTGACTTGTATGGACTTACGGTGTTGGCTACTTAGTCATGGTGTCCCTAGGAGTTAAAGTGATAGGAAATCTACTAAATATTTACTTGATCTTTATAAACGGATGAATTCTAGGTCAGGTGAACAGCAGTCTAACTCAAATCACCAGAATAGAAAGTCACAGTCCCTCAGTCAATTCCCAGCCTTGAAAGAGTTTCAAGAATGAAGGGGAAGCTGGGTCCCCTTGAGGAAATACTCCAAAACACTGCTAAAAATTTATACTGTTAATCTGTCTCCCAGCCTTCACTAAAGGGATCGACAACTTTTTACGAGACTGACTATTCATAAGGGAAAAGGAAATAATCAGACTTTTCAGGGATTACTGGATACTGACTCTGAACTGACACTAATTCCAGAAGACCCAAAATGTCACTGTGGCCCACCAGTCAGAGTGAGGGCATATGGAGGTCAGGTTATTCATGGAGTCTTAGCTCATGTCCATCTCACAATAGGTCCAGTGGGTCCACAAACCATACTGTAGTGATTTCCCCAGTTCCAGAATGCATAATTGGAATAGATGTACTCAATAACTAGTAGAACCCCCACACTGGATCCCTGACAAATGGAGTAAGGGTTATTATGGTAGGAAAAGCCAAGTGGAAGCCATTAGAACTGCCCCTACCTAGGAAAATAGTAAACCAAAAGCAATACTACATTCATGGAGGGATTGCAGAGATTACTGCCACCATCAAGGACTTGAAGGATGCAGGGGTGGTGATTCACACCACATCCCCATTCAACTCATGGATGGACCTTGGAGAATGACAGTGGAATATCAAAAACTTGAGCAGGTGGTGACTCCAATTGCAGCTGCTGTTCCAGATGTAGTCTCATTGATTGAGCAAATTAATACATCTCCTGGTGCTGGGCATGCAGCTATTGATCTGGCTAATGCCTTTTTCTCCATACCTGTTTCAAAAGACCATTAGAAGCAGTTTGCATTCAGCTGACAAGGCTAGCGATACACCTTCAGTTGCCTACAGCAGGGCTACATCAACTATCCAGCCTTATGTCATAAATTAGTCCACAGGGAACTTGATCACCTTTCCCTTCCACAAGACATCACACTGGTCCATTACATTGATGACATTATGCTGATGGGAACTAGTAAGGAAGAAATGTCAATGACTCTGGACTTATGGGTAAAGCATTTGCATGCTAGAGGGTGAGAAATTAATCCCACAAAAATTAAGGCACCATCCAACTCAGTGAAACTTCTAGGGGTCCAGTGATGTGGGATATGTCAAGATATTCCTTCTGAAGTGAAGGATAAGTTATTGCATCTGGCTGCTCCCACAACTGAAAAGAAGGCACAACACCTAGTGGGCCTCTTTGGCTTTTGAAGGCAGCATATTCCTCATTTGGGTGTGCTACTCTGGCCTATTTATCAAATGATTCGAAAAGCTGCTAGTTTTGAGTGGGGCCCAGAACAAGAGAAGGATCTGCAACAGGTTCAGGCTGCTGTGCAAGCCACTCTGCCACTTGCATCATATGATCCGGCTGACCCAATGGTGTTTGAAGTGTCTGTGGTGGATAGAGATACTGTTTGGAGTCTTTGGCAGGACCCTCTTGGTGAATCACAGCGCAGACCCTTAGGACTTTCAAACGAAGTCCTGTCATCCTCTACAGATAACTACTCTTCCTTTTGAGAAACAGCTTTTGGCTTGTTACTGGGCCTGAGTAGAAACTGAACACTTAACCATGGGACACCAACTCACCATGCAGCCTGAACTGCCCATCATGAACTGGATGTTGTCTGACCCACAGAGTCATAAAGTTTGATGCTTGCAGCAGCACTCCATTATTAAATGGAAGTGGTATATATGAGATCAGCCCTGATCAGTACCTGAAGGCACAAGGAAGAAGCATGAGGAAGTGGCCCAAATGCCATGGTTTCCACTCCTGTCACATTACCTTCTATCTCCTAGTCTGCACCTATGGCCTCATGGGAAGTTCCTTATGATCAGTTGACTGAAGAAGAGAAAACTCGTGCCCGGTTTATAAATGGTTCTGCGCAATATGCAGCCACCATCGAAAGTGGACAGCAGCAGCACTACAGTTCCTTTCTGGGACCTCCCTGAAGGACAGTGGTGAATGGAAATCCTCCCAACTAGCAGAACTTCAAGCAGTACACCTGATTGTTCAGTTTTTTTTGAAGGATAAATGACCAGATGTGCGATTGTATACTGAGTCATAGGCTGTGGTCAGTGGTTTGGCTGGATGATTGGGGCTTAGAAGGAACATGATTAGAAAATTGGTGACAAGGCTTTATGAGGAAGAGGTACGTGGATAGACTTCTCTGAATAGGCCAGAGAAGTGAAGATATTTGTGTCTCATGTGAATGCTAACCAAAGATTGACCTCAGCAGAGGATGATTTTAATGATGAGTGGATAGGATGATGCATTCTGTGGAAACCAATCATCGTCTTTCCCCAGCTAATCCTGTCATTCCTCAACGGGCTCATGAACAAAGTGGCCATGGTGGGAGGGATGGAGGTTATGCATGAACCCAGCAACATGGACTTCCACTCACCAAAGCCGACTTGGCCACAGCCACTGCTGAGTGCCCAATCTGCCAGCAGAGACCAGAACTGAGTCCCCGATATGGCACCATCCTTCAAGGTGATCAACCAGCAACCTGGTGGCAAGTTGATTACACCGAACCATTTCCATCATGGAAAGGGCAGCATTTTACCCTTACTGGAATACACTTACTGTGGATATGGATTTGTCTTCCCTGCACGCAATGCTCTGACAAAACTACCATCCATGGACTTATAGAATGCCTTATCCACCATCATGGTATCCCACACAGCATTGCCTTAGATTAAGGGACTCACTGCACAGCAAATGAAGTGAGGTAGTGAGCCCATGCTTATGGAATTCACTGGTCTTACCATGTTCCCCATCATCCTGAAGCAGCTGGCTTGATAGAATGATGGAATGGCCTTTTAAAGACACAATTACAGTGCCAGCTAGGTGGCAGTACCTTGCAGGGTTGGGGCAATGTTCTCCAGGAGACAATATATGCTCTAAACCAGGGTTCAATATATGGTGCTGTATCTCTGACAGCCAGGATTCATGGGTCCAGGAATCAAGATGTGGAAATGGGAGTGGCACCACTCAATATTACCCAAGTAATCCACTTGCAAGAGTTTTATTTCCTGTCCCCGTGACCTTATGCTCTGCAGGTCTAGAGGTCTTCATTCCAAATGGAGGAATCCTTCCACCTGAGACACATCACTGATTCCAATGAACTAGAAGCTAAGAATGCCACCTGACCCCTTTGGGTTCCTTATTCCTCTGCATCAACAGGCAAAGAAGGAAGTTACCATACTGGCTAGTGTGATTGATCCTGATTACCAAAAGGAAATCGGAATTGAATTACATAATGGAGGTAAGAAAGAGTATGTCTGGAATGCAGGAGATCCCTTAGGGCATCTCTTAGTACTACCATGCCCTGCGATTAAAGTCAATGGAAAACTACAGCAACCCAATTCCAACATGACTACTAATGGCTCAGACCTTTCAGGAATGAAGGGTTTGGGTAACCGCACCAAGCAAAGAACCACGACCAGCTGAGGTGCTTGCTGAGGGCAAACGGAATACAGAATGAGTGGTGGAAGAAGGTAGTTATAAATACCAGTACAGCCACATGACCAGTTGCAGAAATGAGGACTATAATTGTTATGAGTATTTCTGCTTTGTATATATGCATCAAATATTTTTGTTTTCTTCACTTATAAAATATAAGATATAAACAGGACTTGTGCATTTTGGGTTGTATGTGTATTAGGTGCACATATGACTATAATTGTCTTTATTCAGAGATTATGTATGGTTTAAGGAGATGTGTATAGGTGCCAAATTGACAAGGGGTGGACTGTGATGGTTAAGATTCTATGTCAACTTGGCTGGGCCATGATTCTCAGTGTTTTTGCAGTCATATAATATTGTGATGGCTTCCCTGTTGAGATGTGATATGTGATCACGCCCATGATGGGATCTGCTGTGAATAGCCAATCAATTGAAAGTGAGTTTTCTTGGGCATGTGGCCTGCATCTGAATATAAGTGGACATTTTGACTTTTGCCTGCTCTGGATCCTGTAGCTGGCTCTTGTTCACCTGACCTCTAGTTCTTGGGACTTCAGCTAACAGCTTAACTGTGATCTTGCCTGCCAATCTTGGGATTCATCGATCTTCACAGCCTGTGAGCAAAAGCCCTGCTCTCCAACCTGCCAATCTTGGGTTCACCAGCCCCTTTGGCTACATGAATCAGTAGAAGCCTCTATCCTGATCCATGGACTTGGGACGTTACAGCTTCTACAATTGCGTGAGCCATTTCCTTGATATAAATCTCCCTCTTTATATATTCATACAGTGTACTGGTTTTGCTTCTCTAGAGAACCCAGCCTAAGACAGTTATTAACTGTGTCCTGTCTTCATGTAATCTTTCATCATCTAGCAGGGTATCCCGGGCTTGTTTTCAAGGTGGCAGAAGAGTTCAAGTTCAGTAAGAAAACAAGCTCAAATGTGCAACTGCTCTTCAAGTCTCTCTGTGTCACATTTACTAATGTTCCATCTGTCAGAACAAGTCACATGATCAATCCAACTTTACAGACTGAGGAAAGAGTAACCACCTCTTAAGAAGAGAAGGTGATATATTATGGCCAATTTTGCAGTCTTTCACACTAATCTTCTCCATTTCTGTAAATGGTACCATGAATCACCAAGTTGACCAAGTTTCAAATTTAGGAGACATCTGTGATTCCTCTTATTCTCACACTCCCCACTTTACTCCTCTATCTCTGTATCCTAAACATAATCCCATTCCTATCCAATAGATGCTTCCAATCCAAAGTACCAACATCACTCACCTGGACTGCTTTAATATCCCCATAATTGGTCCTCATGCTTTCATTCCCCCTCCCACTATTCTCTATTTATATTTCACAGATAATCATTTAGGAATATAAATAATACTACATAACTGTATGTACTTTGAGCACTTATATACCAGATCAGATGTAAAAATGCATTTTATAAATATAAAAAAGAGTTGTGGAAAACATTAGCTGAAATTTAAAATGCCAATACTAAGTGGTTCTACAATGCTCAATAGCCTGACAATCTTAAGATTTAGTAAGTGTCCATAATGACTGCTGCCTTTTGCAGACAGAGGAAACGGCTATATCGTTGAAGCTACTGGATTTTTGGACCTTATTTTTATGTGACATACCTTCTTGCTACTCGTTTTTGAATGATAATTCCTACCTGTCTATTGGGCCCTGGTTGAGACTGTGTCAACTCCTAAAAATACTAAATAGCTCTAAGACAAGAGATTCCAATAATACCATAGAATATAGCAGAAATAAATAAATAAAACTTAAAAATGGAAAAGAAACCTCAACAAAGTTTATAATTAAAAGAAACGGCACATTCAAGATTATGCCAAAAAGGGAAGCTTGGGATTCATGTATAAGTGATAAGTTCTGGCCTTGAGCTAACACTTTCATTAACTTGTTCAACAAACACTTATTATAGTATTATAGGCACATAGGACAATCCAGTGAATAAAATAGACAAAAATGATCTTTAATCTCATAAAGTTTATATTTTCTTTCCTGTGCTATCTGCTTGTGGCAATACGGGCTTGGACCACCTTTAGAATTTTACTGAATTCAGTAGAGTGTGATGAGTTTGGTCTATGGTTTACTGTGCCTGAAATATGGAGAGAGAGATGATATGTCGAGGTTGAAATAATATGCCTGGCTGAGAGAAAGAATCTAATAAAAGAATGCAAGAGTTTTATCTATCCTGGGACTGAGGTCTCAGCAGAGAATGTGGGAAAAGGACTGGAAACTCTAGATTGCACATGGATATAGATCCCCAACTTATATGTCAATTTATATTGAAATACATTTATGGCATCAAAAAATCCTGATTAAGTTGTCTTTTTATGTTCTTTATCATTCCAAAAGCAATATATGATTTAAAAAATTGATATGAGAAATTGAAGCAAATTCTACACGATGAGGAAGGGAGTAATATGGTGCAAAGGCATAAGCAGTTGAATTTCCATGCTAAGAGTGTATTATGAAGGTAAATCTGCATGGCAGTGATAATATTAATGATTGCAAGATTTTTGGTTAGGGAAAAGGTTGGTTGGAGATGAGGCTGGATATGGAGAATGTAACTCTTCATTATATATCCAGATAATTTTTCAAACAAACTGAAACCCTATTTTTTCCAGAACATGGATCGCAACAAAATTTCCCAAAACAAGAACAATAGAAACCCAACCAACTCGGATGAGATACCTGAGTATGGCACTTGAACCTCAATGGTATTATTAGGCCAGATTTGGTGTGCCTCATGGGAGGTTAAAGCAGGAATGGTGTTCATAGGATTTGTCTTAATTAGCAGAAAGAACTCTAGAGTGGCAATATACTTGTTAAGTTGTTTAAAGTATCTTAGAGATGGATGAATAGATAGGTTCGGTTGTGTATATTTGCTGCCAGCTATTGAGAGTATGGCAGCAGAGGCAGTTCAAAACCTCCTCCAACAGTTGCAAGACTGCAGACCAAGAAGAGCTCCTTATGGAGCAAAGAGCAATGGTGGCAGAAGGAAGTGGAGCCATTGGGTGGATTAAGGTCTCATGCAATTCTGCCTTCACACGTTTTCTTAAAGTGTGATTCTTAGTAAAAGAATAAATCCTTAGTGTATTTTTCCAGATATGTCTACACCCAGTGATGGAGGATCCTAGGAGATAGCTTAGGCAATTTTTCAACCAAACCAAATCACATCTAAAGCTCAGACCTCATAAATTGGACTCTACATAATTTACTACTTGGAATATACTACATGATAAAAAGTAAACAAACAAAAAAATACAACAACAATACCACTATAAGCCGGATGGATGCACGTTTAGACATAGGATTGGAAGTGGTGGAAAATCTTCTCAGATTCCCCTCTTCCCCGTATCTAGGAAATTTAGGATTATTTTATTTTCCTACAAATGTAAACAACTGGATTATATGTAGCAATAACAACTTTGTATTATGTGCAAGAATAAAACAAAATATTTGCAATTTAAGAAATCTGATGGCTGTTTGTCTGGGGTCTACAGGTAAGCACTGAATATAAACCAAAAACAATTAGTTTATAGCCCTCAAATAACAAGTAAGTTATACGTGGTCACATGAAAAATGTGAAGTACTAGATTTGATTATTCACTAAGGATGCCAGTGAAGAGGGCTGTAGCACACAGACACCGATGTTTTTACATAGGGGCTAATCTCAATTGACTATATCATAAAGCAAGTTACAGACTGCAATCCATAGTCCAAATCTGAACCATTGCCTGATTTTTCACAACCCATTAGGTAAGAATTTTACATTCTTAAATTATGAAAAAAAGTCAAAAGAAGAATATTTCACAACACATGAAATTTATATGAAATTGAAATTTCAGTGTTCCTAAATAAAGTTTGAATGGAATATAGCCACATTCATTTAAGTACTGTATATGATTGCTTCTGTACAAGCAGAGTTGAGGAATTGAAACAAGAGACTGTATGGCCCACAAAGCAGAAAATATCCAGGCCCTTTCCAGAAGCAGTTTACCAACCCCTGTCTTAGAATATTCAGTATTCTTGGGTCTGAAACTTGTATCCCAGCTTTACCTATGCCTCAGTGACTTGTGCTAGCAGCAAGCGTGGTGACTTAAACCAGTGCTATTCCACAAGATAGAGAGGTGGCCTGCGAACAGTGGGAATGCTAGGGGTTCCTGTGTGGAACAGGCTTTTTAAAATTGGAGACACAATGAAGGGAGTTAAAAAAACAAAAAAAAGAGTGTCGCCAGGCTACATGCAGATCCTTTTTTTCTTCTTTTACTTAAGGGTCACTCTTCTGTTTTTTCATCAATCTAAACTAAAAATTGATATTTTCAGTACATGGATGTATTAATTTCAAAGGGTTGCCATAACAAAATACCATATATTGAGTGGCTTATAAAACCAAACCAAAAACCAAACCCATTGCCACTGAGTCAATTCTAACTCATAGCGATCCTACAGGACAGAGCATAACTGCTCCATAGGATTTCCAAGGAGTGGCTGGTGGATTTGAACTGTCGACCTTTTGGTTAACAGCTATAACTCTTAACCACTGTATCACAAGGGCTCCAAATGGCTTATAAGACAAGAAATTTATTGTCTCACAGTTCTGAAGGCTGGAAATCCAAATCAGGATATTGGTCATGATTCCTTCTGAGAGTTCCGAGAAAGAAACTGTTCCATTCCTCTTTCCTGACTATTGGTAGCTCCAGACTTTCCTTGGCTTGTAGCTACAGTATCACATGGTGTCCTCCCTTTAGATCACTATCTCTGTGTATCTTCTCCTCTTTTATAAGACACCAGTCATATAGGATTACCACCTACCCTACGCCATTATGATCCCATGTGAGCCTAACTGATAAAATCTTCAAAGACCCTATTTCAAAGCCTGGTCACAATCACTGATATAGAGGTTAGGACTTCAATATATCTTTTTGGGGAGACAAATTCATTCCATAACAAGGGGTTGCACAAACAAATCGCACCTTAGAGTACCCATGTCCCTATACTCTCTCCAAAGCCTCATAATAATTTAAAAATATAACTTTCTTTTACTATCTATCTGATTAGAGACAATTGTAACTTATTTAATTTCAATTTTCCTGATGACTATTAGATATGCATGTTTTGAACATGTTTATTAAACATGTTTGTTTCTCCTTCTGTGATATGGCTGTTCATGTCACTTGCTAATTTTTATTATTGTTCGATTTTTCGTATTTATTTTTAAGGGTTTTTAAATTAATTGGTTTAAAAAGGTTTTACCATACCAATGTTATAAAAGTATTTCTTATATTTTCTTTCAGAATTATTAAACTTTTAAGTATTTAGTCCTTATCTCTCTGGGCTTTTCTGTCTGAATATAGACTAAAGTTCTCAATTTATTTTTTTCCAAAATGATAGTCTATAATCCTAAAATAATGTACTGGAAATGTTTTCTTTTGAATTTCATATATTTGCATGTTCAGGTTTGTTTCTGGACTCTGGACTCTGAATTATTGATTGTTCAATTACTGTATCTTTATATTACATTTTGATATCTAATATAAAACCTTACCCTCAGGGTTTTTCTTTTTCATAATTTTTGATGTCTTTACCATTTGGAACATATCGTTCGGGAGCATGGACTGCTTCTCCTCTGAATCAGGTCTTTCATGTCCAACATATAAGCCTTGCATATTTTTTATTAGTTACCTGCACCCCACAGGCCTTTTATTCTCTTTATTGTGACTCATTCGAATATCATTCCTATTTTAAGTACGTGATCTAATTGACATTGCTGGTTCATAGAAAAGCTATTGACATTTTTATAGCGGTTATATATCGGTCCAACTTACTGAACTCTTTATTTTCTATTAATAATCCATTTGAGCTTTTAGATTTTTATATTGGACTTATTATCATCTATAAAGTTTACAGTTTGGGCTCTTTATTATTTATGCTTATTTTTTGTTAATTTAGTATTGTTGACTTAGCTAAACATTTCAGTACAACATTAATAGCAAACATCTTAATCTTGATGTTATTTTGGAGTAAAATCTTTTAATGTTTCATCTTAAGAAAAGCCTCCTTTTTTTCTGTTTAGATCGAGTACTTTTTTTTTTTTTAGTTAGTTAAAGTTTCCTTGTATTATTGGATGCATTTATTTGTGTTTGGTCAGAAACAGAAACTGATATTGAGAATTGTCGAAAGATTTTCATAATCTACTTAGATTACCATATATTTTTGTCTTACATTTGTTAATGCAGTACATTTTTTAAATATATTGCTTAATAAATTTCTGAGACAAATATACATTTGGTGATGATATATTTTTATTTTATAGTTGAACATACTAATTTGCTAAATTTGTTATGTAACATTTATGATTTTTAACTAAATCCATAAGCAAGTTCAACATTTCTTGTACCACCCTAGTAGCATTGGGAAAGCATCATAGGAATATTATTACATTTTTTTACTGTTCTCTGAAATGGTTGATATATCATTGGAATTATTATTTCTTGAATATTTGGAAAATTCATCCATAATACTATGATAGTGGAATCATTTCAAGATTAGAATTTTAACTTCATTTTCGGTGTCTTTTATAATTCTCTGTCTTTTCAGGTATTTTAATTCTTCCTGAGCCCATAAATTGATAATTTTTATTTTCTTCAACTTTAATTATATTTTCAAACCAAGCAGCATAAAATAGGCTTTATCACTTTCTTGCACTTAGAATATCTATATTTACAGTTCTCTTAACTTTTTTATTTATGATAGTGTTTAATTTTGTTTATCTTCTTCTTTTCTATCCTTTTTATAATCAGAATTGCCATATTATTTTTATGGTGCTATGTTTCCAAAAAGGAGCCTTGGTGGCACAATGGTTAAGCGTTTGGCTAACTAAAAGGTTGGCGGTTTGAACTCGCCAGCAGTTCTGCAAGAGAAAAGACCTGGTGACCTGCTCCTGTAAAGTTTACAGCCTAGGAAATCCTATGGGGGCAGTTCTACTCTGCCATGTAGGATCACTATGAGTCAGAATCAATTTGACGGCACATAGAATCAATTTGACGGCACACAACAACATATTTCCAAAGAATACTTTTTTAATTTCCCGTTTATTCATTTTATTTGTTTCTAATATGTGTATCTAAATCTATAAATTTTATTTTATATGTCCTTTAGTTTGGATCCTGTAGTTTAAAAATTATTTTAATATTTGCTATGGATTGAATTGTGCCACCCCAAAATGTGTGTCAATTTGGCTAGGCTATGATTCTCAGTATTGTGTGATTGTTCACCATTTTGTCATCTGATGTGATTTTCCTATGTGTTGTAAATCTTGCCTCTATGATGTTAATGAGGCAGGATTAGAGGTAGTTATGTTAATGAAGTAGAACTCAATCTACAAGATTAGGCTGTATCCTGAGTCAATCTCTTCTGAAATATAAAAGAGAGAAGCAAGCAGAGAGATGGGACCTTCTACCACCAAGAAAGTAGTGCTGGGAGCAGAGTGCATCCTTCGGACCTGGGTTCCCTGTGCTGAGAATCTCCTAGACCATGGAAAGATTGATGACAAGGACCTTTCCCCAGAGCTGACAGAGACAGAAAGGCTTTCTCCAGAGCTGGTGTCCTGAATTTGGACTTTTAGCCTCGTAGACTGTGAGAATAAATTTCTGTTTGTTAAAACCATCTACTTGTGGTAATCTGTTATAGCAGCACTGGATAACTAAGACAGTATTTAAAATCTAATATTTTAAATATTAAAATATTTGAAAATATTTGCAACACATGATTGTGTTGGCTCTTATAGTCAGCTTCCATTTATTCTTTCTATAATATATCATACTTACAATACGCCTGATACTGTTCTAGATGCTGAATTACCTCAGGGTGTATGAGGCAGAGAAACTTTCTGCTCTTATGGAGAGAGGTAATATTTAATCATATAAATTCAAAATGTCAGATAATACCAAATGATGTGCAGAAAGTTAAAGGAAGATGTTCCTGGGTGAGATATGAGATTTCAGGAAATATCTTCTAAGGAGGTGACACTTAATGACGGGCTTAGATCTACTGACGAGATACATCTAGCCTTACAGAGATTGGGTTGATCAGCATTCTGGGTAGAGCAGAATGTTAGCACAAATTTCTAAAGTAGGAATGTTATAAGTAGAGAAAGAAGGATGTTGTGACTGGAATATAGTAGGTATTTATGAAAGAACCTTATTGTGGTGAGGTAAAAGAGGGAGGCAGAACAAGGTGTTTGTTTTTAGGGTTTGTAAGCATGGGAAAAATGTTTAAAATTTATTTTGATGTGATAGTAAGGCTTTTGAGGATTTTGATATCTGTTAAGGGGGATGGTATAACTTAGGAAAATGTAAGGGTGATAGTTGAAAAAGTGATGAATGTAATATAACTTAGTATTGAAATGTCAAATGCTTTGTTATATGTATATTTACCACGATAAAAAAATATCAAAAGTGATTATCTAGAGTATCAGCTATCATTGCGAAGGAATAAAAGAAACAGAAATGTTGCAGTAACTATCTCTGTAATCTCGTGTCTCTCTGAAACATTTTTATTTGGCATTAGAAATTAATATAAAAAAATATACTGTATGCACTTAATTTCCCTTTAAAGCATAAATCACTTATTTCTTGAATGAATGCAGACAAGACCAAACAATTTGTCTTAGAAAATCAGCATTTTTCCTTTTGCAAAATTATTCCTTTCTGGAAATTCTTTTATATTCTTGGACATCTTCCATTTTGCCTTCTACTGAATATTTAGTATGGCTGCTTAATTTAACTACAGTTGTATATGGAAATGAGTTTATGCAATTTTAGTTTGACATTTGGAAAGGAGAAAAGGTCTTTTTCCTACTGAACTTTGATTCATTTCTGCATTCCATTTTTAAATGCATAAAACCAGGAAAACTTCAGTGCTTAAATCTAAAGTTTTAGTCACACAAAATTGATTTTTTACATTAGATTGTAAAATTGATACATTATAAATGAAGTTACAATTCATGTTAAATTTTTAGACTGTTTAACAATTAATTCTCAATCTATTCCCATAACCAAGAAGAAGATATAATTATTGATTCACATTTCACTAACATAACTGACTTTTTTCTTCTTCTGTTATACGTATTTGCTATGTTATTGCTAAATTCTATAATAAATATACTCTCAATTTGTATGGCCTAACAAGAAATTTGATTTTCTGTCACATTATAATTCTATGTGGGTGTTTTGGTTTGTATACAGATTTCCTCCTCATGGTAAGGGACTCTGTTTCCTTCCCCATCTCTGGTCTCAGACTCTTCTGCTTCCAGATCATAGAAGGGGAAAGAGATAATAAAGAATGAGACTGTGTTTTTTCTTTTTGTATTCTAGGTACAATTTTTTTATTCAATATATGATTTGCTATTTATAAATCCCATTTTAGAAATGGCAAACATCATTTCCATTCATATTCCACAGCGAGAACTAATCACATGGTCCCACCTGGATAGAAAGACAGTTAGGAAATGTAGACTCTTGACAAGCAGTCAGCTTCCAGAATGCCTCCACATTTTTTAAATGCTGTATTGAGGTAATATTGACATACAAAAAATGCAAATTTAAAAATGTTCAATTTAATAAATTCGATGTATGTGTGTGTAAATATATCTGTTTTCCATCTCTACTGACACTTAGTGGTATAGTCTTTTTAATTTTAGCCACTCTTAAACAGATAAAAAGGGATACTACATGGTTCATAACTGAAAAAGGTATGTGGAAGGGTTGTATCCTTTTGCCATACTTACCTAATCTGTATACTGAACAAGTAATCCCAAAAGCCAGACTATATGAAGAAGAATGAAGCATCAGGATTAGCGGAAGACTCATTAACAACCCGCGATATGCAGATGACACAACTGTACTTGCTGAAAGTGAAGAGGACTTGAAGCACTTACTGATGAAGATCAAAGACTACACTGTTAAGTATGGGTTACAGCTCAACATAAAGAAAACAAAAATCCTCACAACTGGACCAGTAAGCAATGTCGTGATAAACGGAGAAAAAAATGCAGTTGTCATGGATTTCATTCTACATGGGTCAACAATAAATACCCACGGAAACAGCAGTCAAGAAATAAAACGATGTATTGCATTTGGCAAATCTGTTGCAAAAGACATCTTTAAGGTTTTAAAAAGCAAAGACATCATTTGATGGCTAAGGTGTACCTGGCCCAAGCCATATATTTTTAATTGCCTCATATGCATGCAAAAGCTGGGCAACTAATAAGGAAGAGGGAAGAAAAACTGGTACATTTGAATTATGGTGTTGGTGAAGAATATCGAATACACCATAGACTTCCAGAAGAATGAACAAATCTGTCTTGGAACAAGTACAGCCAGAATGCTCTTTACAGGCTGCCGAGACTTCATCTCACGTGGTTTAGACATGTTATCAGGAGGGACCAGTTCTTGGAGAAGGACATAATGCTTGGTAAAATAGAGGGTCATCATCTTAAGTGAGAATAGCAGCACAACTGGAAGAGCATAGTCAATGTCACTGAACTGAGCATGTAGAAATTTTTGAAACGGTGTATCTTTGGCTAATTCATATTTTCACCAAAAAAAAAAAAAAAAGGTTGAGAAGGGAGAGGGTTGACATGTTGTGGGGTTGTTAATCAATGTCATAAAACAATATGTGTACTACTGTTTCATAAGAAACTATTTGTTCTGTAAGCCTTCACCTGAAGTACAATTAAAAAAAAAAAAAGTTGGGGGAAAAAAAAAATAGAGGGTCAGCCAAAAAGAAAAGGACCCTCAGTAAGATGGATTGACATAGTGGCTGCAACAATAGGCTCAAACAATGAAAAAAGAAGACAGAAGAATTGATGCCTTTAAACTGTGGTGTTGGTGAAGAATATTGAATTTACAATGGACTTCCAGAATAACAAACAAATCATTCTTAGAAGAAATAAAACTGAAATGCTACTTAGAAGCGAGGATGGCAAAACTTCATCTTGCTCACTTTGGACGTGTCATCAGGAAAGACCAATCACTAGAAAGGGGCATGATGTTCATAAAGTAGAGGTAAGTGAAAACTGACCTCAGTGACATGGACTGACACAATAACTGGTTCAAATATATCAAAGATCATGAAGATAGCACAGGACAGCATAACTTTTAGTTCTGTTATACTTAAGGTTGCCATGAGTTAATAGGTTGTTGTTGTTAGGTGCCTTCTAGTAGATTCCCACTAACAGCGACCCTATGTACAACAGAACTAAACACTGCCTGGTCCTGCACCATAATCACAATGTTTGCTATGATTCAGTCCATTGTCGCAGCCACTGTGTCAATCCATCTCTTTTTCACTGACCCTCCACTTTACCAAGCAGGATGTCTTCCCCAGGGACTGGTCTCTTCTGAAAACATATCCAAAATATGAGACAAAGCCTTGCCATCCTTGCTTCTAAGAAGCTATGTGGCTGTACATCTTCCAAGACAGATTTGTTTGTTCTCCTGGTAGTCCATGGTATATCCAGTATTCTTCACCAACACCATAACTCAAAGGCGTCAATTCTTCTTCGGTTTTCCTTATTCATTGTCCAGCTTTCCCATCATATGAGGCAATTGAAAATACCGTGGATTGGGTTAAGCGCACCTTAGTCCTCAAAATGACATCTTTGCTTTTGAACACTTTAAAGAAGTATTTTGCAGCAGATTTGCCCAATGCGATACATCGTCTGATTTCTTGACTGCTACCTTCATGGTGTTGATCATGGTTCCAAGTAAAATGAAGTCCTTGACATTTTCAATATTTTCTCCATTTTTCATAATGTTGCTTACTGGTCCAGTTGTGAGGATTTTGTTTCCTTTATGTTGAGGTGCAATCCACATTGAAGGCTATAGTCTTTGAGCTTCAGCAGTAAGTGCTTCAAGTCCTTCTCACTTTCAGCAAGCAAGGTTGTGTCATATGCATAGTGAAAGTTATTAACGCCTCTTCCTCTAATCCTGACGCTGCATTCTTCTTCATATAATCCAGCTTCTCAGATTATTTGCTCATCATACAGATTGAATGAATACAGTGAAATGATACAACCGTGATGCACAACTTTTCTGACTTTTACCACACAGTATCCCCTTGTTTGGTTCTAACAACTGCCTCTTGGTCTATATACAAGTTCCTCATGAGCACAATTAAGTGTTCTGGAATTCCTATTCCTTGCAGTGTGATCCATAGCTTGTTATGATCCGCACAGTCCAATGCCTTTGTAGAGTCAATAAAACACAGGTAAACAATTTCTGATATTTTCTGCTTTGAGCCAAGATCTATCTGACATTAGCAGTGATATCCCTCATTCCATGTCCTCTTCTGAATGTGGCTTGAACTTCTGGCTGTTCCCTATCAATGTATTGCTGCAACCACTTTTGAATGATCTTCAGTAAAATTTTACTTGTGTGTGATATTAATGAGATTGTTCAATAATTTCTGCATTCTGTTGGATCACCTTTCTTTGGAATGGGCACAGATATAGATTTCTTCCAGTTGGTTGGTCAGGAAGATCTCTTCCAAATTTTTTGACATAGATGAGTGAGCACATCCAGCGCTGTATCCATTTGTTGAAACGTCTCAATTGGTATTCCATCAATTCCTGGAGTCTTGTTTTTTGCCATTCTCTTCAGTACAACTTGGACTTCTTCCTTTACCACCACTGGTTCTTGATCATAAGCTATGCTACCTCCTGAAATGATTAAACGTCAACTAATTCTTCTTGCTACAGTGATTCTGTGTATTCCTTCCATCTTCTTTTGATGCTTTCTGTATCGTTTAATATTTTCCCCGTAGAACTCAATATTGCAACTCGAGGCTTGAATTTTTTCTTCTGTTCTTGCAGCTTGAGAAATGCCAAGTGTGTTCTATTTGGGTCTTCTAACTCCAGGTCTTTGCACATTTCATTATACTTTACTTTGTCTTCTTGAGCTGCCTGTTCAAAACTTCTCTTCAGCTCTTTTCCTTCATTGTTTCTTCCATTCGCTTCAGCTACTCTACGTTCAAGGGCAAGTTTCAGAGTCTCTTCTGTTATCCGTTTTGGTTTTTTTCTTTCTTTCCTTTCTTTTTAATAACCTCTTGCTTTCTTCATGTGTGATAACCTTGATGTCATTCCACAACTAGTCTGGTCTTTGGTAATTAGTGTTCAATGTGTCAAATCTATTCTTGAGATGATCTCAAATTCAGATAAGATATTCTCAAGGTCGTATTTTGGCTCTTGTGGACTTGCTTTAATTTTCTTCAGCTTCAACCTGAACTTGCATATGAGCAATTGATGGTTTGTTCCACAGTCAGCCTCTGGCCTGGTTCTGACTGATGATATTGAGCTTCTCCATTGTCTCTTTCTACACATACAATTTATTTGATTCCTGTGTGTAATCCATTTGGTTAGTTCCATGTATATAGTCGCCGTTTATGTTGTTAAAAAAAGGTATTTGCAATGAAGAAGTCATTAGTCTTCCAAAATTCTATTATGCAATCTCCCACGTTGTTTCTATCACCAGTGTTTGATCAATTTCAGACTGCAGAAGTTGGTAAAAATCTTCATTTTCCTCATCTTTGTCATTAGTGATTCATGCATAAATTTGAGTAATAGTCATGTTAACTCGTCTTCCTTGTAGGTGTATGGATATTACCCAATCACTGACAGCATTGTACTTCAGGATAGATCTTGAAATGATAGTTGGTGGTACCTTATTGTGATTTTAACATGCACGTCCCTGTGATTAATAATTTTGCCACATTTTCATTTGCTTATCTGCTATGATGTATCTTTTTCAGTGAAGTGTCAAAAAAATTTGCCCATTTTTTTGAGTTACTAAATTTCTAATTATTTAGATTTGAGTTGTTTTTTTGTTAATATTTTGGTACATGTTGTTTATTAGATATATGATTTACAAATATTTTCTCCCAGTATGTTGTTTGTACTTTCATTCTCTTAACAGTGCCTTTTGAAGAACATTCTTAATTTTGGTGAAGTCCAATTTATCAATATTTTATTTTATGGATCATGATTTTGCTATTTTATCTTAGAAATATTTTCCTAACACAATATCACAAATATTTTCTCCTATATTGCTTTTAGGAGTTTAATAATTTTAGGTTTTATAACTAAGTTTGTGATACACTTGGAATTAATTTTTGTATATGATGCAAGTTATGAATAAAAGTTTTCCTTTTCCTGCTCTCCTTTCTTTCCTTCCTTCCTTTTTTTTTCTTTTATATATAGATGCCCAGTTGTTCTACCACTATTTTTTGAAAAGACTATCCTTTCTCCACTGAATTGCCGTCACACCTTTGTTGACAATCAGTTCTGAGTAGATGGGTTCGTCTATTTCTGGACTTTATTTGGTTCTATTGATCTATTTTTCTATCTTTCCACTAATACCACACTCTATTAATAACTATACCTTTGCATTAAGCCTTCATGTTAGGTAGTATAAGACCTCTAACTACATTAATCTTTTTCAAAGTTGTTTTGTCAATTCTAAATTCCTTACATTTCCCTGTAAATTTTAAAATTGCTTTCCCAATATCTACAAAAATTTACCAGGATTTTGATTAGAATTATGTTTAATCTATGGGTACTTTTAAATATTATACAGTTGGATCTCACTTTTTTATTCAAATGACAATCGCTGAATTTTACTTCAGATGTTTATACTACTTATATTTATGTGATTATTGATATCCTTTAGTTTTATTTGTCAGCTATTTGTTCCCTTTACTGTTTGTTCTTTTTTCCATCTTTGCTTTTTTTTAAAAAAGTTTTTTTCCTTTTATTTCCGTTTGTTTCCTTTATTAGTTATTACCTACAAGTGCTCAACTGCTAACAGCAAGGTCAGCAGTTAGAACCCACCAGCCACTCTGCGGAAGGAAAGACCTTGTAATCTGCCCCTGCAGGAGCAGTTCCACTCTGTCCTGTAGGGTCGCTTCCACGAATCAGAACGTACTCGACGGCACACAACATTTTAGCGGTAACTTTGAAGTTTATATTTCACAGCTTTAACTAGTCACAATCTACCTTTAACTCATGAATTCAGAAATGTGGAATACTGTATATAATTTTAGAGTTGTAATTTTTGGTTACATTATAACGGAATTTAGCCTCATTTTACTGAAGAAAAAAATTCTGCCTTTTGGGGGTGTATTTCTAATTACGTAGTGAATTTAATTTATCTATCCACAAGTTATTTAACTATTATAATAAGATCAGGCATGACAGAATCTCACACAATGCTGTGGAATTTGTCTGTTGTTCACTCTGTCACATTTGCTTCCCGCTACATGGAAATTATCTTACAAAGTCCAGATGTTTTTGACTCAGTGTCTTCTTTCTTAAGAACAATCACAAAAATATAACTTTTCTTGTCTATATTCATTTTGATATTTCTTTGTTTTCAGACTGACCTCTAATTTTTATTATGTGAAATATTAAATTTTAATAACTATTAATAGGATATAAGTAGCATATTTTGAAAATGTACATAATATTATTTTTATTAATATATTCCTTTATTGATAAATATCTAAAAATCCTTCTAGTCATCCTATAGGCACTTTGAAAACATAATGCAGTTCAGCAATCCTGTGTTCTTTTCTTGACTGTAGGACTACAATCCAGGAACTAATCCCACTTCATTCCGGAGATTTCCACATGCACCATAAGAAAATCAGGGTAGGAAAGGCAGGATGGAAACAAGAAAAGCTTGAACTCCTACTCTTACACACACACACACACACACACACACAAATCCTGTGCATTTAATAAGGACTAATCAGTGTGTCTTTGAAATGCTGTGAAGGTTTTTAGTTTTGTATTTTCTTTAAATTTTATGCTTGCTTGTTTGTTTTCTTTTGTTTTCGCACAGACCTAGAATTTAGGGATAAGCTAGCCTCTTCTGGGGGAATGAAATTGCTTTCTCTTTTCCATATTATTCTTATGGCTCCTTTTCTCTTCCTGTATCAAAGGTGGTTTCCTTTATATCCTCATATCCTTTTCCTAACGTTTAAGCTGGTTTATTTAATATTTCATCATCTTCTTTCAGAAGAGTCAATAATCCTATCTCTTGAAACTCAAAGTGAGCTCAAGGACAAGCAGTATCAGGATCTTCTAGGAGCAAGACAGCAACACAAAAATCTCAGGCTCCTTTCCACACCTTATGAATCAGAATCTGCATTTTTGAAATACCTCTAGGTTATCTGTAAGTAACTTAATGTTTTTGAAATACTATTTTCACAGTCTTTGGATCGAGGAAGCTCTGAATTCCACTGTAATAGTTTCACGAATCTAATTCATATTCCAGATATTTGTGTAAAGGCTGTTATCAGACAAATAAGAAGAATTCACAAATAGAGCAATGTCATACTAAGACAGCACTGGCCTCATTTCAAAAAATGATTTTAGCAAAAGATATACATCAGAAATTAAATTCCTTCAGTTTTTAACCTATCTCTTCCATAATTTTATTTATTAGTGGCCCCCGTTTACTGTATGTGTGTATATGCACAGGCCCATGTGTATGTGCACACACACACACCCACACACTCTTTCACTTTCTTTACACATTTTTGCTTTTTGTTCCATTATTCCTATAACCTTATATCATTTAATACTAATTTCTGTCTTTTCCTCAATTTCCATCATGATGTTAGCATTTGCTTTTGATCTCTATTTTCATTTCTCAAAACTACCAATAGATAAACATAGATGACAAAGACAGAAAAAATAAAAATTCCTTAAAATAATATACAAAACACCAAACATCAAAAATTTTAAGCAAAAACAAATTTAGCTTCATAATTAGCATTTATCATAAGAGGTCAAAATAGATAATTTTCATAATTCCATAGATCTTTATAATAGCTAAATATTAAGATTCATATTGCCATATTTAGTTAAATATCAACCAGAATTATCTTTCCAGAATGACAATTTAATTATGCATTCCCAACATGTCTTGTAGATCAGATATAGCATATCTGAGCTACAGATCAATGTCAAAATTATATTGCATATATCCATAGCACCAACACAAGCATTTTTGTTTAGCTCTGTCACAGTAACAGGATCTTTTATCAAAAAGAAAAGAAGGAAGGAAGGAAAAAAGAGAGAAGGAACAAAGGGACGAAGGGAAGAAAGAAAAAAAGAAATTGAGAGAGAAAGAAAGAAAAAGGAAAAAAAAATAGAAATTTTAAGTGCCAGTGAATTGGCTCCAACTCATAGCAACCCTATATATAACAGAATGAAGACCCTCTTCTTTACCAGGAATGATGTCCTTCTCCAAAGATTAGTCCTCCCTGATAATGTGTCCAAAGTAAGCTAGATGAAGTCATGTCATCCTTGTTTCTAAGGAGCATTTTGGCTGTACTTCTTCCAAGACAGATTTATTTGTTCTTCTGGCAATCCATAGTGTATCCAATATTCTCTGCTAACACCATAATTCAAATGTATCAATTTCTCTTCAGTTTTCCATTTTCGTTTTCCAGCTTTTGCAGGCATATGAGGTGATTGAAAATATCATGGCTTGGGTCTGGCACCTCTTAGTCATCAAAATGACATCACTGATTTTTAAGATTTTAATGAGGTCATTTGCAGCAGATTTGCCCAATGCAATGCATCATCTGATTTCTTGACTGCTGTTTCCATGGGCATTTATTGTAGACCCACTTGGAATGAAATCCTTCACAACTTCATTTTTCTCCATTTATCATGAAGTTGCTTATTGGTCCAGTTGTGAAGACTTCTGTTTTTTTTATGTTGAGGGATAATCCATACTGAAGGCTGTAGTCTTTGATCTTCATTAGTAAGTGCTTCAAGTCCTCTTTGCTTTCAGCAAGCAAGAGTGTGTAATCTGCATATCACAAGTTGTTAACGAGTCTTCCTCCAATCCTGATGCCATGTTCTTCTTCATATAGTCCAGCTTCTCAGATTATTTGCTCAGCATACAGATTGAGTAAGTATGATGAAACTCTGGTGCTCACCTTTTCGGATTTTAAACCATGCAGTCTCCCCTTGTTCTGTTCTAATGACTGCCCCTTGATCTATGTACAGTTTCCACATGAGCACAATTAAGTGTTCTAGAATTCCCATTCTTTGAAATGCTATCCATAATTTGTTATGATCCACACAGTCCAATACCTTTGCATAGTCAATAAAACACAGGTAATCATCCTTCTGGGATTCTCTGCTATCAGCCAAGATCCATCTGACCTCAAGCAATGATACTCCTCATTCCATGTCCACTTCTGAATCTGGCTTGAGTTTCTGGCAGTTCCTTGTCAATGTACAGCTGCAATTCTTTTTGAATTATCTTCAGCAAAAATTTGCATGCATGTAATATTAGTAATATTGTTCAATAATTTCTGCATTTCATTGGATCACGTTTCTTTGGAATGGGCACAAATATGGATTTATCCCAGTTGGTTGGCTAGGTAGCTGTCTTCCAAATTTCTTGGCATAAATGAGTGAGCACTTGCAGTGTTGCATCCGTTTGAGCATTTGAAAAAAATTAGCCAACTAAAATCTTATGGATAAAAACAGAACATTGTCCAATATACTGCTGGAAGATGAGCCCTGTTGTTTGGAAAACACTCAGAATACGATTGGGGAAAAGATGCCTCTTCAAAGTAGAGTCAACCTTAATGACAAGGATGGCATAAAGCTTTTGGGACCTTCACTTGCTGATGTGGCATGAGTCAAAATGAGAAGTAACAGCTGCAAATATCCATTAGTAATTGGAACCTAGAATGTTCAAAGTATGAATCAAGGAAAATTGGAAGTCATCAAAAATGAAATGGAATGCTTGAACATTGATATCCTAGGCATTAGAGAGCTTAAATGGACTGGTATTAGCCACTTTGAATTCAATAATCATAAGGTCTACTATGCTAGGAACAACAAATTGAAGGAACAACATTGCATTCATTATCAAGATCTATCCTGAAGTACAACGTTGTCAGTGATAGGATAATATCCATATGCCTATAAGGAGGCCCAGTTAATACGACTATTATTCAAATTTTTGCACTGACCACTAATGCCAAAGATAAAGAAACTGAAGATTTCTATGAACTAGTGTGGTCTGGAATTGATTAAACCTACAATCAGGATGCATTGATAATTACTGGTGATTGGAATGCAAAAAATGGAAATAAATAAGAAGAAAGAGAGAAATACAAAGAGTGTCAATCTAATATTTCCTCAGTAAATTTATTTCATTCTTAGTCTTATCTGACTAAATTGTATGATAAGTGAAATATTTCATGTTGTTGTTATTGTTAGGTGCTGTCGAGTCGGTTTCAACTCATAGTGACCCTACGTACAACAGAACAAAACACTGCCCAGTTCTGCACCATCTTCTTGATCACTGTTATACTTGAGCCTATTGTTGCAGCCACTGTGACAATCCACCTCACTGAGTTTCTTCCTCTTTTTCGCTGATCCTCTACCAAGCATGATGTGCTTCTCCAGGGACCGGACCCTCCTGGTAACATGTCCAAAGTACATGAGAAGAAGTCTTGTCATTCTTGCTTCTAAGGAGTATTCTGGCTATACTTCTTGCAAGATAGATTTGTTCGTTCTTCTGGCAGTCCTTGGTGTATTCAATATTCTTCACCAACAGCATAATTCAAAGGCATCAATTCTTCTTTGGTCTTCCTTATTCATTGTCCAGCTTTCACATGCATATAAGGTGACAGAAAACGTCATGGCCTGGGTTAGTCCTTAAAGTGCGCACCTTAGTCCTTAAAGTGACATCTTTGCTTTTTAACACTTCAAAGAAATCTTTCTTTCATTTGAGTGTTAAATAGAAATATTTCATGTTAGGATCTGATATTTCCATTTAACACTCAGAAATCACACTAGAAAATGTAAAAATCCCACAAACAAAGTAATTGAAAACAATTATTTCAAATAATATTTGGACTATCAAAACGATAGACTCCAAAACAATATACCAGAAAAAGTTACTTGTCACCTATTATTTTTATTTTGCAAATGACCAATTAATATGATGTGAACCAGTGATAGCCTGGCAAATAAAGGGAGAAACACTCACACACACAACATATACGCATGCACACACAACACTTAAAATGGGTCTTGATTGATAAATAGGATTTTGTAGGCTGAGGCTATGTGGGTATTATTTAGGCACAATATATCCCTAGGCTTAGAGAAAGAAAAATGTATGATGGAGTTGAAATGACAGGAGACAAAACTGAAGAGATATGCGAAAAGACCTTGAATATCATAACAGAAATTGGATTTTATTTAATAAGCAATAGAAACCCTTTTAATGAATTTTCAGAGGGAGATGTGCATGATTAGGTTTATGTTGAGGTAGCTACCTTTGTTACCCATGTGCTTAAAGGATTGCTTAGTTTCGTTGTCTCAGAGAACATTCAATTTTATGTGGCTGCATGTATTGCCCTTCATTGTTTTTTGTTGTATTTTATTACAAACGCAATACGTCAAAATGAATAAATGGCTAAAAAATAAGTTAATTGAAATTTAAATATCATAATACAAATAGAAGTAAATATAGACCTTGTAATAACATTATAATTATAGATACTAATCAGGATTCCTGTCCTATTATCAACATAAAGCTTTTAAAGCTGTTTGTAAAACTACTCACAGATATGCTAGCAACGAAAGCACAACAATGACATAAAATATGGGAGAGCAATTCCTATCACTTTGTTTTTGAACAAAGCCACAGACATGCAGTAAAGAAAAAGTGACAATGTTTGAATTAGTATTTGAAACCTATGCCAGAGGAGGAAAAAATGTATGTATATATATATATAAAATTTAATTAATGATTACTTTATGAACGATTGTATCTTTGTAAAAAGCATATTGAAATCAATCTGAAAGAACACTTTCTATAACTACAAAAAGTCACGTGCCAAAATGTGAATGAAAGTTTTTCTACCCGAATGTTAAATCTACTCTGTGCTTTACCAGGGACAGATTACCCAATAAGGAAAGTATGCATGATCTTTTTTGTGCTTATTTACTAATCTATAGTGCACAATTTCAGGTGGGTTTCACCACATTTTGATCATCAAAGATGTGGTGAAACCCATGTGAAATTGTGCACTACAGATTAGTAAATAAACACAATTAAGCATGTGTGTATCTTGCTCTTTGCTTAATCGGCCTCTGCTTTATTCAGAGATCAACTGTCACTCAGTAGTACACCTTCTGATCCAGTGTTGAAGAAAATAGAAAAAAAGTGTGAATACAATCAAATTACTACCTTGAATATCTTTTTGGGATGTTGTGGACAGAGATAACATAGTCTGGCAAGAGGTAAACAGTCTTTTTTTTCCCCACACTGAAGTATATTTACTGTTGAGAGACAAATCATAAACCAAAGTTTTGAATTATAAGTGGAAAGAAGCCTGTTTTATCAGGACATTTATAAATCTGGTAAAGACAATTTGTACGTTTATAGTGGATTCCTTATTTGAGCCAACTAATTTTACTAGAAACTGCTGGGTGGTGCAAATGGTTAATGTGCTTGGCTGCTAAATGAAAAATTGGAGGTTTGAGTCTACTCAGAGGCACTTTGGAAGAGAGGTCTGGTGATCTATGTCTGAAAAAGTCAGCCATTGAAAACCCTATGGAGCACAGTTCTACTCTGACACACGTGATTACCATGAGTCAGAGTGGACTCAGTGGCCCAGTGCTTTTTTTGTTTTTTGTTTTTAACTGATTTTTAGTTTTTCTAACACACAGGAGTCACTCTCCTCTGTAATAATTATCAACATTAACTTGATGTGCTTATGAAGCTAAAATTGAAATTATGCTGGCTGTGGTAGAGACTGCTAGTTCTCTACCAAATAGCCATTCTTGTTTGTTTCTCAAATTTGTGGAATCCCTGTTTTTTCCTGTTACAGACTACATAGCTAAGGACTAAATTTCCCAGCTTGCCTTGCCACTAGGTATAGCCACGTGACTAAACCTTGGTTGATGTCATGTAAGTAGAAGAATTGTTTGAGATTTATTAGACTTATTAGAGAGGAGGCAAACACTTCTTCCTCTCTTTCTCCTTCTTGCTCTTGAAAGTGGATATCTTGGCTGCAGCTAGAGCAGCCATGATGGGAAAATGATTGCTAATTACTGCCAAGCTTCTCTCATGTGGGAGAGGAATAAACTTCTAGCTTTTGTCTGAAAACTAACTAAAACATTGTTGAAGGTAACTGACAAAGGTATCACCTCTGGTTAAGAAAGATTCTATTTAAGTCCTTGCCTATGATGGCCGATAGAGTCACAGTGCTATACTTTTCAAGTTCATCTTCAATTTCTGTCAAAAAGTGAAATTTCTTTTGAAGTTGCTGAGGTTAACAGGAATGTATTCTTAGATAACTTTTAGACTCTAAATGGTCATAGGCACTGATTGCTGAGACTGTCATGGCTGACTCACATGTTTTATTTCACATCTTTTGTGACAACATCTGTTCAGATACCATGACACCACCATGTACGTCTTTTATGTCATAATATTTATAACAGTCCATTTTCATAAATTTGATAGAAAGTACAGAATAAATATTCATATGTTGCTATATTTAGGTGGTCCCAAAGGCCTAATCCTGGTTTATAAATAGAATATTCTTTAGCTTGAATAAATTAATTACTCACAGACATCATTTAGTAAAAACAAATACAAAAATGAATACTTCTTTCATGTATATCTGCTTTTCCAAATTTTTTTGAAGACGTAATAATTCTCCTAATAATTTGTGAATTCTTGTTTGAAGACCTGATAATTAATGGAAGAATACACTTGACATTTCTTAAGCTAAAAGAACGGAAGAGAACAATTCAAGCCTTGAGTTGCAATGTTGAAGGATTATGGCAACAAAAAAATGAACGACATAGGAAGCATCAAAAGAAGATGGAAGGAACGCACAGTCAACATACCAAAAATATAGGTGGCACAGTGATTAAAACGATCAACTGCTAACTGAAAGGTCAGAGGTTTGAAACTAACAGCGGCTCTCTGGGAGAAAGATGTAGCAGTCTGCTTCTGTAGAGATTTACACCCTTGGAGACCCTATGGGGTAGCTATGAGTCGGAATTGACCCGACAGCATAGGTTTTTGGTACCAGAAAGGGTTGGTCGACATTCAATCATTTCAGGAGGCAGCGTATGATCAAGAACCAACGGTACTGAAGGAAGAAGTCCCAGCTGCACTGAAGCATTAGCAAAAAACAAGGCTCCAGAAATTGATGGAATACCGATTGAGATGTTTCAACAAATGGATACAATGCTAGAAGCCCTCACTTATCTATGCCAGGAAGTTTGGAAGACAGCTATGTCGCCAACTGACTGGAAGAGATCCATAATTGTGTCCATTCCAAAGAAAGGTGATCCAATGGGATGTGAAAATTATTGAACAACATCATTAATATCACATGAAAGTAAAATTATGCTGAAGATCATTCAAAAATAGTTGCAGCAGTACATCAACAGGGAATGGCAGCAGTACCTCAACAGGGAACTGCCAGAAATTCAAGCCAGATTCAGAAGAGGATGTGGAATGAAGGATATCATTGCTGAAGTCAGATAGAACTTTGCTGAAAGCAAAGAATATCAGAAAGATGTTTGCCTGTGTTTTATTGACTATGCCAAGGTATTCAACTGTGTGGATCATAACAGATTATGGATAACATTGCAAAGAATGGGAATTCCAGAACACTTAATTGTTCTCATGCAGAACCAGTGCATAGACCATGAGGCAGTTGTTCAAACAGAACAAGGGGATAACGTATAGATTAAAATTAGAAAAGGTACGCGTCAGTATCCTTTCACCACAATCTGTATGCTGGGCAAATAATCCGAGAAGCTGGACTATATGAAAAAGAATGCTGTATCAGAATTAGCAGAAGACTATTGATTCAATCTTGTTTGCTGAAAGGGAAAAGGACTTCAAGCACTTACTGATGAAGATCAAAGACCACAGCCTTCAGCATGGATTACAACTCAACAAAAGTTCTTGCAACGGGACCAATAAGCAACATCATGATAAACAGAGAAAATACTGAAGTTGTCAAGGATTTCATTTTACTTGGATCCACAATCAACACCCATAAAAACAGCAGTCAAGAAATCAAATGATTTATTGCTTTGGGCAAATCTGCTACAAAGCCCTCTCTAAAGTGTTCAAAAGCAAAGATGTCACTTTGAGCACTAAGGTATGCCTGACCCAAGCCATGGTATTTTCAACTGTCTCATATACGTCAGAAAGCTGAACAATGAATAAGGAAGACAGAAGAAGAATTGATGTCTTTGAATTATGGTGTTGGCGAAGAATACTGAATATACCACGGACCGCCAGAAGAAGGAACAAATCTGTCTTGGAAGATGTACAGCCAGAAAGCTCCTTAAAAGCAAGGATTATGAGACTTCTCACATATTTTGGACATTTTATCAGCAGGGACAAGTCCCCAGAGAAGGACATCATGCTCGGTAAAGTAGAAGGACAGTGAAAAAGAGGAAGATCCTCAACAAGATGGATTGATACAGTGGCTGCAAGAATAGGCCCAAACATAGTAATGATTGTGAGGATGGCACAGGATCGGGCAGTGTTTCGTTCTGTTGTACATAGAGTCACTATGAGTTGCAACTAACTCGATGGCATCTAACAAAAACAACAATAATTCCCCAGACACTATCATGAGAACTGAAAAAGTTGCAGGAGTTGGCCTCTATACCCCTCAAGAATAATCTTATGGAAAAAGAGTAGTGCTAATTTTAGGAAAGCTATCCTATGTATGTGTTTAGACAAGCTGTGGTTGGAAGAGGTTATGTATTGAATTGGGTCCTACAAAAATATGTGTTTAATTCCTGGCCTTTGTACCTATGGATGTAATCCTGCTTGGAAATAAGATTTTTCTTTTTATATTAATAAATTCATATCAGTATAGGGTGGATCCTAAACTTAATCACTTTTGAGTTATAAAAAGCAAGAACAGACACAGAGAAAAACATGGGGGGAAGAAAAAGTCCATGTGATAATCATTTCTGAGACAAGGAATGCCAAAAAAACAAGGAATGTCCAGGGCTACCAACACATGGCTGAGACCTTGATTTGGAATTTTAGCCTCCAGAACTGTGAGAAAATAAATTTTTGTTCTTTAAAGCCACCCACTTGAGGTATTTATGTTAAATAGCACTAAGTAACTAAGATAAAAGACAAATTAAATCTTTACTTCTATAATTAATAAAATGGAAGCCATAAAAGCAGATCTTTATTCACTGAGAAGCATGGATTAATTATGTGTTGGTTGCTGGTTTGGTTATCTCTGATTTTGTAGGATTTTATGCCGAATGATAATAACTGTGTATGTTTGGAAGAACTTCAGCGGTCTCTACAAGCAGAGGCTCTCCAGAGTGTTTCAGGAATAGTCAGGCAGGTGATGAAATATCTTGTAAAAGTGTTTCAAGGTGGTATGTTTCTAACATGTATTTCCAATCCTACTATAAATCACTGAAGCACCAGTTTGGGTTACAAGTATAAAAATAACTTTTCCCTAGATTGTGTTAACAAGCTTACTTAACTTTGGGAAGTAAAGGAACAGTTTTATTGGTATTTGAAAGAAGGTATCTGGACTAAGGTCTAGCTAGTATCTTGTATTTACAGGACTGCAAATACACAATAAATTTACACCCCTGAGGCTGAAAGGAAAAATCCAGGTTAGTCTCAGGGCCTGTCCATGTAGCCCGGCAACAGGATAGTCAAACATTTACATATCAGCTCAGGGATCCAAGTGTGAATGTTCCAAGTGGCCCTGATAGAAGCTATCAGGTGTCTTATGAACTAGCCTTGCCAGTTCCAGAACATCATAGCCACTGTATTCAACTGGTCAAGCAAGTTCTTAAAATCAGTTGAGGTTCAATGGGAGGAGAATCAGAATCTACCTCTCAGTGGAAAGAGCAGCAAAGAACTGGTGGCCATATTTCTTTCCATCTTTATATTCAATTTTCTGAATATAACTTAATTGAGTCATGGAGGCTGAGAGGTTGTGCAACATTGAATTAGGAATTATGAATATGGTCTTTGGCAGTAAAGCAGTCTGTGTGAAAACCACAGCTCTGCCGTTTATAGCTCTATGACTGGATGGGGACATTTCTCTGTTCTTCAGCTTCCTCATGGTGGGGCTCATATTAGCATAACTCTCTCAATACTTTTGTCTTCTAAATGTGACGGTATTTATCATTAGATGAGATTCTCAGTCTAACCCTTTGCCAAGAAGAAATAGGCTAGAGGAGGTTACATTTAATCAAGATCATTCTGCTATTCTACATACATTTGATTTAGGAGATTTTGAGCACAGTCAGAAAAATGCAAAAACAATTAGATTTCAATATTTGAATTTTTTTTAACTTTGGATTATATATATTCTCTTAACATGGAATTACTTCATTTAGTGGAGTTTAATTTTTGTCATATATTAATAACAATTGTATGTAGATGGCATATTGTGTTTTGATATTCACTGTTTCCATATACCTAATATAGTCAACCCTTACAATAACAATTTAAAATAAATAGAGTGGTTACTATTTCTCCCATTTATCAGATAAAGAAACTGAAAATTAAGAGAAATTAATTTACTTTCCGAGGTTCTCATTGTTGAGGCAGATTCAGGCATCAAACTCAAGTCATCAGTTTGAGTCACTGTGAACAGCAGGATATTTTTGACATATATGTTCTAAGAAACTTAAACAAGTGTGTGAAGAAAAGGAGGAATCCTTACATGTAACACCTAAGTAACATAAACATTGAAAACTGTTAGATTTATAAATTTATCAAATAAGAGAATACAATATTAGCTAATTATGAGTAATCTTTAGGTTACATTCCACTCATTAAAAATTTATAAGTGCCTTTTATGTGCCTAATTCTGCGCTCATAAAACCAAAAAAGAAAGAAAGAAAGAAACAATAAGACACTGCTCTACCATAAGAAAAAAAATCATTTGGATAATCAGAAGTGATTTAGTTCTCATTATCATTCTGGTGTTGCAGAGTGCTAATAATAGCACTGAGAGGCATTACTTTTATATTAGTATAATTTTCTTCTTAATGTCACCATTATGGTTTTCTTAGGTTGACAAATGCCTCTGCCCACTGCCACACCTGCTATCTTTTCCAGCAGAGCAAACTATATTATGCTACTGAGCTCCTAGAAAGGTTACTTTATATTTTCCGCAATCATGAATGACATGGTTAGAGAAGGTTATAGATAGCTGAATTACTATGGTTACTGTTTGCTGGAAATTATGCAAATATGTATAAAAGCAAAGTTTATGAAAAATGAAATTAAACTAAACATGATTTAGCCTAGCATTATTAATGTTATAACTCAAAGTGTAAATAAAACACCTTAACATAATAAAATCCAAATCTAAATATAAATATTATTTTATTATGAAGCACAAATAGAATACTTGTTAACACAACATTTTCACTGTAGCAGTGTTGTATTTGGTATCATTGTTTAGATATTCTAAAATACGTTAAAATCTCATTTGAGATGATGTATAATTTGAAAATAATGCTATTTTACTATTTCCTGCCCTAAGATTACTGCATGCAAACATGTTAGACTAATCTTAGAAGCCAAATATTTCATTTACAGTTGTAATTTAAAAATTAGTCTCTTGTTTCTACCAAGCATAATTTTCTATACTTTAATTTATAGTAGAGAAATAATAGCAATGCCTCAATTATTCACAATATTATAGTATTTAAAGCTTTGTTTTGAGGTCGATTTTTCTAAACCCCAATTTATTAAAGTGTTGCCAGAAAGCCATATTTTCATTTATTCTTACCTTTAGTACCTTCCTTGGTTTCTTCTTGGTATGAGAATAGGATGAGGGACCCAAAATACTTTGGGGCAAAATTGAGAAGTATTTTCCATTTTACCTAATCTTAAAGAACTAATGAATAAAACTTTATAAAACTGTACTTGGACATATATGAATATGTTCAGTTTATTAGTTGATATTATATGAAAATATATTAATATATTTAAATTATGTTACATTTATGATAAATTATATCACCTTTGAAAATTTGTTTCCAAAATTACAAGTAAAAATGATCATGCTTACATTTGACTGTTTTATATGGATTACTGTACACATGCACGGCAAAGGCAAGTATGTACCAAATGTGTATGTATGAGTGTGAAAAACAAATATTTAAATATATGAAAGGGCAATCATTCTATATGATTTAAAAATCATATTAATGCAAAGAAAAATTAAAGCATTTTAATATAGGAAAAATAAGTATATAACTATTGAAATTGTTTCAACTATTGCACAGAATTTTATGTGAGAAACAGAAGTATTACTCTATATTAGTTTTAGCCCTGTTAATGTATAAATTTATAATTTTTTTTAAGTTTCAAGTTATATGTTTAGGAATTTGATTATTAGAATAGTTGTATTAATGTCAACTAATAATCATCAGTGGCTATGAAGAGAACACAAGCTGTTCAATCCATTTGCTCTTCTTCCTAGGTACATAACTAAACCAGGTGGCCTGACCTCACTTGCAGTGAGGGGTGGGCATGTGAATGAGGGCCTTCCATATGTAAAGGACTGAATGTTGCCACTTCTGGAACTAACCCATAAAGGCCTTCCATTCATGATCTCCATATTATTCCCTTTTGCCAGTTGGATTTTGAAAAGCATAGTGACCCTGGAACCCAAGTATTGAGTGTGGCAGAGCCACAATGTTGAAGAAGTCTGACTTCCTATATCATCAATCAGGAGAGATCTAACTGGTAGTAAGGAACAGCAGTTTCAATTTTTTCTTTTTTTTTTTTTAAGGAAAATGAAAAAAATGCCTATCATATTTGAAACATTATAATTTTAGTGTTTTGTGCACGCATTTGTGTATGTGTGTATGTTTGTTTTTAAGTGTATATGACACACCTAGCATGATCTTCCCCATGTGTCTGTCAGTTTGTTGTATTGTGGTGGCTTGTGTATTGCTGTGATGCTGGAAGCAGTGCCATCATTATTTCAAATACCAGAAGGATCATCCATGGTGGACAGTTTTCATGACTCAAAAGGAGAAAAAACAGTGGCAAGCATCTATTAATAATCAGAACATGGAATATATGAAGTATGAATCTAGGAAAATCGAAAGTGAGCAAAAATGAGATGGACCACATAAAGATCGATATCCTAGGCATTAGTAAGCTGAAATGTACTGGTATTGACCATTTTGAATCAAACAATTATATTGTCTACTATGCCTGGAATGACAAATTGAAAAGGAATGATGTTACATTCATCATCGAAAAGAACATTTCAAGATCTGTCTTGAAGTACAACCCTGTCAGTGATCAGATGAGATAATATCCATATGCCTACAAGGAAGACAAGTTAATAGGACTATTAGTCAAATTTATGCACCAATGTCAAAGATGAGGAAATTGAAGATTTTTTACCAACTTCTGCAGTCTGAAATTAATCAAACACGCAATCAAGATGCATTGATAATTACTAGTGATTGGAATGTGAATGTTGAAAACAAGAAGGATCAGTTGTTGGAAACTATGGCCTTGGGGATAGAAACAATGCCAGTGATCACATGATAGAATTTTGCAAGACAAACGATTTCTTCATTGCAAATACCCTTTTTCAACAACATAAAAAGTGACTATACACATGGACTTTGCTGGATGGAATGCACAGGAATCAAATCAACTACATCTGTAGAAAGAGACGATCTAGAAGACCAGTATCATCAATTGAACAAGGCCAGGGACTGACTTCAGAACAGACCATCTTTTGCTCATATGCAAGTTCAAGAAGAAGCTGAAGAAAACTAGAGCAAGTCCATGAGAACCAAAGTATAACCTTGAGTATATCCCACCTGAATTTAGGGACCATCTCAAGAATAGATTTGATGCATTGAACACTAATGACCGAAGGCTAGACGAGATGTGGAAAGACATCACACGTGAAGAAAGCAAAACGTCATTAAAAAGACAGGAAAGAAAAACAACACCAAAATGGATGTCAAAAGAAACTCTGAAACTTGCTCTTGAAACTTACTCTTGAATGTAGAGTAGCTAAAGTGAAAGAAAGAAATCATCATGTAAAAGAGCTGAACAGAAGTTTTCAAAGGGTGGCTCGAGAAGACAAAGTATTATAATGAAATATGGCAAACCTGGAGTTAGAAAACCAAAAGGGAAGAACAAAGCTGAAAGAACAGAAGAAAAAATTCAAGCATCGAGTGTCAGTACTGAAGGATTCTATGGGGAAAATATTGAATGCAACAGGAAGCATCAGAAGAAGATGGAAGGAATACAGAAAGTCACTGTAGCAAAAAGAACTGGTCAACTTTCAACCATTTCAGGAGGTAGCATATGATCAAGAACTGATGGTAGTGAAGTAAGAAGTCCAAGCTGCACTGAAGGGAATGGCAAAAAACAAGGCTCCAGGAACTGATGGAATGCCAACTGAGATGTTTCAACAAAAGGGATGCAGCGCTGGAGGTGCTCACTAGTCTATGTCAAGAAATTTTGAAGACAGCTTCCTGGCCAACTGACTGGAAGATACCCATATTTGTACACATTCCAAAGAAAGGTGATCCAACAGAATGTGGAAATTATTGAACAATATCATTAATATCACACACAAGTAAAATTTTGGTGAAGATCACTCAAAAGCAGTTGTAGCAGTACACTGACAGGGAACTACTAGAAGTTCAAGACGGATTCAGTAGAGGTTGTGGAATGAGGGATATCATTGCTGATGTCAGATGGGTCTTGGCCGAAAGCAGAGCATACAAGAAAGATGTTTACTTGTGTTGTATTGACTATGCAAAGGCATTCGACTGTGTGGATCATAGCAAATTATGAATAACATTGGGAAGAATGGGAATTCCAGAACAGTTAATTGCTCTCATGTGGAACCTGTACGTAGACCAAGAGGCAGTGGTTCAAACAGAATAAGGGGATACTGCTTGATTTAAAATCAGGAAATGTGTGCTTCAGGGTTGTACCCTTTCACCAAACTTATTCAATCTGTATTCTGGGCAAATAATCTGAGAAGCTGGACTATATGAAGAAGAACTCAGCATTAGGATTGGAGAAAGACTCATTAACAACCTGTGATATGCAGATGACACTACATTTCTTGTTGAAAGCAAGAAGGGCTTGAAGCACTTATTGATAAAGATCAAAGAATACAGCCTTCAGTATGGATTGCACCTCAACATAAAGGAAACAAAAATCCTCACAACTGGATCAATAAGCAACATCATGATAAATGGAGAAAACATTGAAGTTGTCAAGGATTTCATTTTACTTGGATCCACAATTAATACCCAGGGGAGCAGTAGTCAAGAAATCAGATGAAGTATTGCATTGGGCAAATCTGCTGCAAAAGAGCTCTTTAAAGTGTTAAAAAGCAAAGAGGTCTTTTTGGGGACTAAGGTATGCCTGAAACAAGACATAGTATTTTCAATTGCCTCATACGCATGTGAAAGCTGGACAATGAATAAGGAAGACCAAAGGAGAAGTGATGCCTTTTAATTATTGTGTTGGCGAAGAATATTGAATATACATGGACTGCCAGAAGAACAAACAAATCTGTACTTGTACTTGGATGAAGTACAGCCAGAATTCTCCTTAGAAGAGAGGATGGCGAGACTTCTTCTCACGTACTTTGGACATGTTACCAGAAATAACCAATTCCTGGAGAAGGGCATCATGTTTGGTAAAGTAGAGGGACAAGGAAAAAGAGGAAGACCTTCAATGAGATGAAATGACACAGTGGCTGCAACAATGTGCTCAAGCATAACGAGGATTGTGAGGATGGCTCAGAACCAGGCAGTGTTTCGTTCTATTGCACATAAGGTCTCTATGAGTCAGAATCAACTTTCCAGCACCACCACCACCAACAACAACAACATGATCTTGGTGTCCTGGGTGGTGGAAACAGTTAAAGCCTTTGGCTGCTAACCAAAAGGTTGTTGGTTGGAGTCCACCCAGAGGCACCTTGGAAGAAAGCCCTACCCATCTACTACTGAAAAATTAGACATAGAAAACCCTGTGGAGCACAGTTCTACTTTGACACACATGGAGCAATCATGAGTTGGAATCGACCAAACAACTGATTTAGCACAATCTTAAGGTATACACGGACTTAGAAGATATAGACTGAGAAAAAAAAAATTAAATAAAATTTTTAAAAAGTGATTAGCAATTGGAGATGTTTTTCCTGGTTATACTTTTCCTGCCTTCTTATTTAAAAATATATTTGTAATTCTGTCATAATTATCTAGTCCTAGTATAACAGAAATGCCACAAGTGGATGGATTTAACAAACAGAAATTTATTTTCTCACAGTTTAGGAGGCTAGAAGTCCTAATTCAGGTGCTGGCTTTAGGGGAATGCTTTCTCTGTCAGCTCAGGAGGAAAGTCCTAGCATATTCTGAGCTTCTGCTCCTGGGCAATCTTCATGTGTCTTGGCATCTCTCTTCCCCCAACTCTACTCTGCTTGCTTGTTTAATCTCTTTTATATGTCAAAAAATATTGACTCAAGATACACCTTATACTAATCCTGCCTCATTAACTTAACAAAAACAACCCATTCCCAAACGGAATTATAACCACAGGTATAGAGTTAGGATTTAACAACACATGATTTTGGGGAACACAATCCAGTCCATAATACCTACTTTAGCTATAGTGTCCCTTATTAGAATTGTCTAAACATCGGCAAATTCTTGGTGCTTGTCTCTATTTGGGGATAAAATGTTTTCCCCATAAAATGCTTGACCAATTTTGTTTAAAACTGAGAGTTTATCCCAGGAATGCAACTCTGGTTCAACATTGAAAAATCAATTAATGTAAGACACCAAACTAAAGGATGAAAACCATAATATCCTCTCAATAACCCACTGAGGTACAGTAGATTCTGACTCATAGTGACCTTATAGGAGAGAGTAGAACTGCCCCATAGAGTTTCCAAGGAGTGGCTGGTGGATTTGAACTGTCGACCTTTCGGTCTTACCCACCACACCACCAGGGCTCCATCCTTTCAACAGATGCAGTCAAAGAATTTGACAAAATCATTATCCATTTATGATAAATACTCTTAGCATGCTAGGAATAGAAGGAAACTTTTATACCCTGATAGAGGGAATGTTTTCTATGCATATGTATAAAGTTACAGCTAATGTAATTAATGGTGAAACATTAAAAGTTACCCCCTGTCTTAGGCTGGGTTCTCTAGAGAAGCAAAACCAATAAAGTGTAAAAATATATATATAGAAAGAGATTATATCAAGGAAACAGCTCACATGATTGTAGAGGCTAGAACGTCCCAAGTCCATGGATCAGGGAAGAGGCCTCTCCCAAGTCACACAGCTGCAGAAGCTGGCAAGCCCAAGATCAGAAGGT
>NW_004444031.1:1217587-1246472 GCF_000243295.1 Trichechus manatus latirostris
TTGGAACTAAGCCTCTAGGCCTGCAGAGCATACGGTCGAGGGGACAGGAAGCAAAAATCTTGCAAGTGGGTCACTAGGGGTAATAGTGAGTGGTGCCACTCCCATTTCCACCCCTTGATTCCTGGACCCGTAAATCCTGGCTATGGGAGAAACAGCACCATATATTGGACACTGGTTTAAAGCATATACAGCCTCCTGGAGAACACTGCCCCAACTCTGCAAGGTATTGCCACGTAGCTGGCACCCTAATTGTGTCTTTAGAAGGCCATTCTATTGTTCTATCAAGTCAGCTGCTTCAGGATGATGGGGAACATGGTAAGACCAGTGAATTCCACGAGCATGGGCCCACTGACACACTTCATTTGCTGTGAAGTGAGTCCCTTGATTTGAGGCAATGCTGTGTGGGATACCATGATGGTGGATAAGCCATTGTGTAAGTCCACAGATGGTAGTTTTGGCAGAAGCATTACATGCAGGGAAGGCAAATCCATATCCAGAGTAAGTGTCTATTCCAGTAAGGACAAAACTCTGTCCCTTCCATGATGGAAGTGGTCCAATGTAATCAACTTGCCACCAAGTTGCTGGCTGATCACCTCGAGGGATGGTGCCATATCAGGGACTCAGTGTTGGTCCCCTGGAATTAGTGTCAGCTCAGAGCCAGTATCCAGTAATCCCCAAAAAGTCTGATTCTTTCCTTTTCCCCAGTGAACAGTCACTCTCGTAAAAGGCCATAGATCCCTTTGGGGAAGGCTGGGAGAAAGATTAACAGTAAAAATTTTTGGCAGTGTATTGGAGTCCTTCCTCAAGAGGATCCGGCCTCCCCTTCATTCAAGGGGTTGTGGGTCTTTAAACTCGCTCAAATCTGGGAACTGATTGAGGGACCATGACTCTCTGGTCTGGCGATTTGAGTTAGATTGCTGTTCACCTGACCTAGAATTCATCCGTTTGTATAGATCAAGTAAATACTTAGGAGACTTCGTATCTATTTCACTCCTAGTTACACCATGACTAAGTTGCCAATGCCATAAGTCCATATGAGTCAGACTATTCTGATTACTGCTTTGACTCCTCTGTCCATTACTGTAACCACGCCCACCTTGTCTTTGTTGATTGAGTGCAGCCACTTGGCCCCTGCTACCACGGGGTCCAATCAGCTACATTGTAGTTAGGTGTCTTAATTCAGTTAGAGCAGTTCCCACTGTCAAATCTGACTGACATAAACAGCAATCATAGCAGTCTTCAAGGATGCTGGAGCTCCCTTCACAAATTTGTTCCTCATAGTTGTGGTAAAAGTTGTATCCTCTGGACACTCCATGTGTGGGTCTGTGGGTCTAACTTGATAAATCCACTCTAGCATGCCAATTTCCCTAAGCCTTTGGATACCTTCTTCGACAGTATACCAAGGCAGGTCTGGTACTTAAACTTGATTTAGTGTCAGCCACCTCATAATCCATGCTTCAGCAACCCAACCAAATAAACTATTAGATCCTTTCCTAACTTCTCTAGCTGAAACATTGAATGAACAGTCTGTGCTCAGTGGACCCATATCAATAAACTCAGACTGATCCATCTTTATGTTCCTTGTACCGTTATCCCACACCCTTAATAGCCATTCCCACACATATTCCCCAGGTTTCTGTTTTTACATATTAGAAAACTCAAGTAGTTCTTTTGGAGTGTAGCGTACCTCCTCCTGGGTCACACTTTGTACTTCACCTTTTGCGGCTCACTGGGACTTCAGCCTAGTTATAGGTCTAGAAGCCAGAATCGGTAGTGTGGAATTGTTTTGAGAACATTCAGCATTATCTTGTAAAGCATCTGCCTCAGGTGATACTCCAGGCAATGACTCAGGCAAGTGCTCTTTAGAGGCAGCTGGGCTAGGGCTAATCTCCTCAGATGGGAGTGGAGGGGCTAATGGTTTGTCTGGGCAGGGTGGTTTAGCCGACAAACATGAAGTCATCTCTTCAGATGGGACTGGTTCTGCTGGAAGAAGTGATTCAATAGAATTTACAGGCTCAGTGTCCCCAGCTTCCTGATTATCTGCCCATATGTCCCCATCCCAAGTCTCAGGATCCCATCTCTTCCCAATCAATGCCCTTACTTTAACTTCAGACACCTCTCGAGGTTTGCAATTGAGCTGGCATTGTAATTCAGCCACTCTTACAAGAAGACTCTGGGTTTGGTTTTCAGCAATTTCAGCTCTGTTACTACAAGAAATAAGGCTTTCTTTCAAAGCACAAGTGAAGCCTTGAGGTCATGTATGCAGCACTTGAGCCTTGATTCTGAAGCCCTGAGCGCATCTCTTTCCTTTATCAGTTTGTCTAGCGAAAGTAGGACAAACCAACAAGCTTCCTTATACTTCTCATTCTGACAAAGCTGTAGAAAGATATCACACATGTGTTCACCTTAAGCCTCACCTTTCACCAATACCTGATACACTGGTGGTGATATTTTACAGATTTGTATCGCCACCTCGCTCCATGGACTAGCAGTGACCTCTTTACTGCTGGAAGCAGAGTCATCAACGTCTTTATGACTAACCAGACTTGAGAACCAATTTAGAAAACTCATCCTTACAATTTTGTTTCTTTAGAACCACTCCCAGTACCAAATGTCTTAGGCTGGGTTCACTAGAGAAGCAAAACCAGTAAAGTATATAAATATATACATAGAAAGAGATTATATCAAGGAAACAGCTCACATGATTGTAGAGGCTAGAACGTCCCAAGTCCATGGATCAGGGAAGAGGCCTCTCCCAAGTCACACAGCTGCAGAAGCTGGCAAGCCCAAGATCAGAAGGTCGGAGAGCAGGGCTCCCACTCACAGGCTGCACAGATCGACGGATCCCAAGAATGGGAGATGAGATGACAGAAAGCAGCCACAGGATCCAGAGAGAGCAAAAAGCCAGAACGTCTGCTTATATACAGATGTGGGCCACACCCCCAAGGAGACTCCCTTTCATCTGATTGGCTACTCACAGTATATTCCATCATGGGAGTGATTACATTAAAACACGGAGAATCATGGCCCAACCAAGTTGATACACAATCTTAACCATCACAACCCCTAAGGTCAGGGACAATATAAGCATGTCTGTTCTTATCACTCCTATAAAACATCAGACTGGAAGTTCTAGTCAGTGCAATAAAGCATCTAAAAGAAATAAAAGACATACATTTTGAAAAGGAAAAAATAAAATGTCCTAATTCTCAAATGACATAGTTATCTACACAGAACATTCCAAAGAATCCACAGAAAACTCCTAGAACTAAATGAGTTAACAAGATTGCAAAAAAAGATAGAAATCAATCATATTTCTATATACTACCAATGAACAAAAATAAAGAAAGAATATCATTTATGGAACATCAAAATGACATATTTATCCATACATAAATATGTACAGATAAAACCAAATATATGCAGAATCTGTGCACTGAAAACTACAAAACACTGAAGAAAAAAATCGAAGAAGACATAAATAAATAGAGAGATTCCATGTTCATGCATTGGAAGACTCACTATTGATTAGATGTCAATTATTCTTAAATCAATCTGTAGATAAAATATAATTCCAATACAAACATAGCAGAGTATTTTTGTGGACAACAAGTTGGTTCTAAAATTTGTATGGAAAGTCAAAGAGATGACAATAGAAAAAAAATAATTAAAAAACAAAAGTTGGATGACTTGTACTACTTGATTTGAAGTCTTGCTTTGAAAGTAGTTATCAAGTCAGTTTGGTATTAGTAAAATGATGTATGGAAATATCAGTGAAACACAATAAAGTGTACAGAAATAGACTCACACAAATATAGTCAACTGATCTTTACAAAGGTATAAAAGCAAACCAATAGAATAAGAAGTGTATTTTTAAAAAATGTGGCTGTAAAAATTGAATTTCCTCATGCTAAAAAATGAACTTTAACGCATAGCTCACACTTTGTTAAAAACTTAACTACTATTGGATCATACACCTAAATGCAAAACGTAAATCTATAAAACTTCTGGTACAAAGTATAGCAGAAAAACCTTTGTGACTTTGGTTTAGGCAGGGAGTTCTTACATATGTCACCAAAAGCACAATGTATAAAAGAAAAATAAAGGTAAATTAAATTTTAGCAAAATTAATAACATTGCTCTGAAAAATACAGTTTAGAGAATGAAAAGACATGCCTTTTTTTTTTTTTTTTTTTTCCTGTTTAAGGACTATTTGCTACCTCATAACAAGGTAGGAGTTGGTACATACTTTCTGGTAAACTTCCCCTCGTAGGTGTTGAATGCTAAATGCTAGGCTAGAATCAGGATCTTAAGACTGATCTTTAGTAATTTAATACAAGCAAATTAAAACATTACTGGATTCTGTTTTCACTTCAATTTCTTTTTTGATAGTAGTACATCATGTAAGTGACTGAATAGAAAAGATGCCTTTATTAATTGTAATGTGAGGTTATCCAAGCTTCATAAAAATATTGTGACATTATGCATCAGAATTCTTAAATATTTTTATTACACTTTGACTCACTAATTTCACTTTTAGAAATACATTATAAGGATATAAACATTCATGCAACGCCAATGTGCTTCTTTAGTATTAATACAATGATATTAAATGTCCTAGAAAAGCCCCCAACTCCTTCCCCAAAACCACCTGTGCAATGTCTACTTTTCCTTAGAGACAACTGCCCAGCTCACATTTTATCTCCTCCAAAGGCATTTTCCTGACTCCTCACATCTCAGCCTATCTTGTCACAACACCAACATTCTAACTCAGTAGTCTAATTGTAATACCTGTACATTTCTATTTTGAGAAAGGTACTGGAGAGATTTCGATATAGAACTGCATTTAAAATGAGTACCTTTGGGAGTGCTACTCTGACGTTTTCGGGCAAAAATTCCACACTAACACAAATGAGTGCACTGTCAAAAAGGTTCACATGAATCATAAGTCCTACCCAACACTAAGCCTTACTTACGATTAGCAAAAGTTTCCAGCAAGAAGCCACTGCCACTGGCTGCTGAGAGAGATTGAGAAAAAACCTTCTCTCCCCAGTGATGAGGGACCAGTTGATTCAGGCAAGGTAAACCCAGCCCTCCTCCACACTTCTACTCCCTCCTGTCCTGGAACTGGAAGAAGGTACTTGTGCTAGCAGTAATATCTAGTCAGGTGAAGCTTCCTGAGAAATGCCCTTTTCTGCACTGCTATTCATTTTGGGAGCAGGAACCATGTGTGCCATACAAGATAGCCCATTTTTGTTAGATGCTGTCAAGTTGATTTTCACTCACAATAACCCCATGTGACAGAGTAGAACTGCCTCATAGGGTTTTCTAGGCTGTAATCTTTATAGCAGCAGGTTGCTAGGTTTTTCTCCTACAGAGCCGCTGGGAGCCACTTAACGGTGGAGTTTTTAAGTTTTTACACCTCATTCGTCATGTAGCTAGAAAACCTATATGACAAATGTTTCTTCCAGTGCTGCTGTGGCTCATAAATCCAGAAATTGTAGATTTATTTATAATAAGCAATCTAGACATATGAGGCATAAACAATTCCTACCTTAGATCTTGGTACATGGTAGCCCCCAAAAGCCTCCTGCCTTGGCGAATCTCGACATGTTTAATAGGACATCTATTCAAGCTTAAAACTCGCAGGCATGGAGGATGGAGGAATTTCCCACACCTAAGGCCAGGGGGAAGAAAAATCACAATCTTTGCAGATCTCAGTGTCCAATTAACATTATATATCTTGGAGGACTCATGTTTATCTTAAAACTTCATATTATTTTGAATTCTAATTCATACAACTGTGTTTCTTAAAAGAAACAAAAACAAACAAAACAAGGTACTGATCCTTCTCCAAAATCTGGATAAATTAGACAATTTTAAGTTCTCCCACGTTTATCCTGACACTGAATATACGTTTGTTAATCATATTTGTTTTCTATTGCTGCATAACAAATTGCCACAAACTTGGCAGCCAAGTAAACACCCATTTATTGTCTCATAAACAAAAAAGACTAACTCTCTGCTACGTGACTCATAGCAACCCTACAGGACAGAGTAGAACTGCCCTATAGGGTTTCCAAGCAGTGGTCAGTGGATTGGAACTGCCAACCTTCTGGTCAGCAGCTGTAGCTCTCAACCGCTGCGGGTTTCCTAAATGCAGCCAACTTCCTTTGCAGGAGGATCTTGTAGGAGTGCTGTTCTAAGCACCACATCTTGAGAAGCACTTGTTTATAGATTATAGAGGAAAAGTGGCACAGGGAAGGCAAAAGACTGCAAGAGAGTTTAGTTACAAGGGTGAACGTGTATGAAATGTGTATCATTTTGGAAAACCTCTTTTAATGGCACATTTTATCTTTTGGACACCAAAAAGAGTCTCAGATCAAAAATGCCACCCCATAACCCACTGCCGTCGAATCGATTCCGACTTGTACCGATCCTACAGAACAGAGTAGAACTGCTCCATAGGGTTTCCAAGGAGCGCCTGGTGGATTCGAACTGTCGAGCTTTTGGTTAGCAGCCGAACTCTTAACCACTGTGCCACCAGGATTTCCAAAAATGCCACAGGCAGGTCTAAAGTAGCGAACAAATACGTTCTAAGAAAATACACTCTACAACAATTTTTTAAAAATGCATTTTAGGATGACAAATAGGTGAAAATATAAAGTACCTAACATAATGCACATTCTCAGGCACAAATGAAAATAATGTCATTAAGATTCATATTCTGAAAACAAATTGTCATGGAACAGTTTTGGCCTTTTTTGTATAATTAACAAGGGAAACTATAACAACAATGATGCATGGAGAGGAAGAGTTTATCCCCTGGAATGAACAAGTTAGGTCATTCTCAAGCAGTGTTATATACGGGAAATTCCCGTGAGGTACTTACATACTGAAAAATGGCTCTTCTCCGGTTAGAAAAAAATACTGAAAAGACCATCCCCCTCCATTTCACACAAGAATGGAAGGGTGCAGTGAACACTGGGAACGTGCCCATTCACGCGCGGTGCTAGCATTAATCATCCCAACCCAGATGTCAGCCAGCAGCAAGCGGCCCTGGGATCAAGGCTGAGCTACAGCCCCTCTATCTGTAGCCCCTGTGTGATCCCAAAGTTATAAGAAAAGGAGCCACTTCCCACTTGCTCCGTGCTCTGTGGTTCCAGCTGGGTGGGTCTGGGAGACTCCAACAGGTCTTCACTTGGGGCTTATTAACAAGCTTCCATAGTAAGTTCATCCATAAAGACTAAAAACACCGCGTGCGTGTCAAATGTAAGAATCTGAGTTTCATAACGAAACTCAGGTTCTAATTCTGATGTCCTAAGGCCAGTGGGTATCTGATCTTAAAATTGGCCTAGTGCAGAAGTCTAGAATCCTGGCGCTGGGAATGACTTGAGACACACCTCAAACACTTTCTCAACAAGATTGGGGGTGAAACAGGGAGGGGAGGAGTTGCTGTGGGTGGGCAACCTGAACTTCTTTGGTCGAGAGCGGAACCTTTCCACCAGGCCCCAGCACCGCGGAACCACACCAGTTTATACATAGCTCTTGGGTTTGCTTATCCCTCTGCGGTTCACCAACCTCTGTTGGTTTAAACAATTTTATTGGCAGGAAGATGCAGGCAGTAGAGCTTAATGGACTAAGGCTTCAGAGAGCGCTCACAGGGGAAACGATGGGCTGGATTTTGAGGGAAAAAAAAAGATTTTAACGAGCCGCTCAGGTACTGAAGGCACTTTGCAAATATTAACATGGCCTGGTTGTAAACCAGGGACTTCACTGGTTTACAAGTAGGGACTTGGCGGGACTTCATTATTAGTTTGGTACACTTTTTATTTATAACGCATCGTGGTGTCATTTTGAGTATTAAATAATTCTTTGAGAATGTGTTTAGGGAAAAGGGTAATCAACAGAGAAAGAAGATGTATTTTTCTGTTTCACTATATTTCTTTTGCATTTTACACTTACATGCATCTCAAAGAAAACCATATATTTGAAAGAGGAAGAAGGGTAATCCCCTGTAAGTGGTGCAAATGGCGCTGAAAGAGTTTAATTAAGGTGCATAATTAAGCTTTTAATTAAGTAAATCATTACAGGTGTCTAAGTGTGATCCAGGTGAAGTGCAGAAGAAGAGTGTTACGGGAGCATGTAGTAGGGGCCACACTTGTTCTTAGGAAAGACGGGTCAGGGAGGACTTTTTTGGACAAGATGGGCAAAGTGGATAAATGGCAGTTAGCCAGGTGAAGAGAAGGAGGATGAGTTCGCACAGGAAGCATCCCCTTGGTTGTCGAGAGGTGGTGAGAGCACACTGTCTGAAGAACCAATAGGGCCTGGGTATGGTTGGAGTTGATAAAGTGAGACACTGGCAGAGATGAGGCTTTGAGAGACAACAGGAGTCAGATCATTCAGAGACTTGTAGGTCATCCTAAGAAGTTAGATCTTTATTGGGAAGGTATTAGGTAGGACAGAGTCCCTGACTGTTGCAAATGGTTAACTCATTGGGCTGCTAACAGAAAGGTTGGAGGTTCCTGTCCATCCAGAGTCCCCTCAGAAGTAAGGCCTGGCAATCTACATCTGCGAAATCAGTCACTGAAAACCCTATCAAGCATATATTTACTTCGACACAGAGAGGGTTGCCAGGGATAGGAACTGACTCAATAACAACTGTATTTTTTTTTTTCCAAAAAGAGTCAAGATACACCATTTTACATTGACAGTGATTTCATATTTTTACATTTCTGAAATTGGGATAAAGCTTAGATTTCTCAATATTTTTTCTTTCTTAAAACAACAAAAACTCCTAAAATCAAACCCTTTGCCATCGAGTCGATTGCAACTCATAGTGACCCTATAGGACAGAGCAGAACTGCCCCACAGGTTTCCAAGGAGCAGCTGGTGGATTCGAACTGCTGACTTTTTGGTTAACAGCTGTACCTCGTATTTTGTATTGTCTTATGAAGGTGTTCTAGTGGCACACTCGTTAAAGCTCTCAATGGCTAACCGAAAGGTCGGTGGTTTGAACCCATCAGCGCCTCTGTGAGAGAAAAGACCTAGCAATCTACTCCCATAAAGATCACAGCCTAGAAAATCCTATGGGGCGTTTCTACTCCGTCCTATAGTGTTGCAATGAGTCAGAATCGACTCCATGGCACATGACAACAACAATTTTTTATGTACCTCTTTTCTTTCTTAGACAATAGGTGGGTTCAAACTACCGACCTTTAGGTTAGCAGCTGAGCACTTTAACCATTGTGCCACCAGGACTCCTTCATAAGACAATAGTGTGTCTAATAATCAATGATTTCTTCAGTTAGATGAAATATGGTGTTTTGCAAGATAATAGCTACAAGACTTGGTAGTGTCATGGAGCTCAAAAGACTGGGGGCTTGAGCAGCTGGACAATGATGGGGCTCCAGTTTCCAGCAGAGAGAAGGCTTTATTTTAACAGTTTTATTTTATTTCTTCAAATATGGCAAAGTTCAAACTAGAAAAGTCACTAGTTAATAGGTACCAGGTGTTGAGTTACCAATTTCAAAGATCGTGAAGGAGGAGATTTAGATTTTAATTGTCAATTTGAAACTTGTTTTATGTGCAGATGAACCATTTTCCAACTTGAACTCTTGGCTATATGTTTACATTCTACCATCAGTTTTTCAGTTCGTCGTACTGTGGTAGTATGCGTGTTGCTATAATGCTGGAAGCTATGCCACCAGTATTTGAAATACCAGCAGGGTCATCCATGGTGAACAGGTTTCAGTGGGGCCTCCAGACTAGGCTCACCCAGCAACCTAGCAGCACGTTGATTTCACTGGACTGCTTCTATCATGAAAGGGACAGCATTTATTTCTTACTGAAATAGACACTCTGGATATATATTTGCCTTCCTTGTACATAATATTGTGTTGTCAGGTGCCACTGAGTCGTTTCTGACTCATAGGGACCCTGTATACAACAGAACGAAACACTGCCAGATCCTGCACCATCCTCACAATCATTGCTATGTTTGAGCCCATTTTTGCAGCCTTGGGCACATTGCTTCTGCCAAAATCACCATTCATAGACTTACCTACTACCATGGTATTCCACTCAACATTCCCTCTGATCAAGGAACTCATTAAATAGCAGATGAAGTGTGTCAGTGGGCCCATGTTCATGAAATTCACTGGTCTTACTGTGACTCCTATCATCCTGAAGTAGCTGATCTGATAAATCGTGAAGTGGCCATTTGAAGACTCAGATATAATGCTAGCTCAGTGGCAATTCCTTGCAGGGCTGAGGCAATGTTCTCCAGGAGGCTGTATGTACTCAAAATCAGTGTCCAATATATGGTGTTTCTTCCATAGTCAGAATTTATGGGTCCAGTAATGAAGGAATGGAAATAAAAGTGCCACCACTCACTATTACCCTTAATGATCCAGTAGCAAAATATTTGAAACCCTATGCCCTGCTGATCTAGAGGTATTAGTTTCAAAAGGAAGAATATTCTCACCAGGAGACACAACAATGATTCTATTAAATTGGAAGTTAAGACTGCCACCCTACCACTTTGGGTTCCTCATGCCTCTGAATCATCAGGCTAAGAAGTGACGTACTATACTGGATGATGTTACTGATCCTAAATACCAAGGGAAAATTGGACTGTTATTACACAATGAAAGTAAAGAAGAATATGTCTGGAATACAGATCTCTTAGCATGTCTCTGATTACTAACATGTCCTGTGACAATTTCACATGAGTTTCACCAAATCTTTATACACAATTTCACATGGATTTCACCACATCAAAGATGTGGTGAAACCAATGTACAATTGTTCACTACATATTAGTAAGTGAACACAATTAAGCTAGTGCATACCTTGCTTACGGTAAACTGGAGCACACAGTGCTTACTGGTTAATCCACGCCTGACAACAATCTATTTCAGTTAAGACTACTAATGGCCCAGACCCTTCTGGAATGAAGGTTTGGATCACCTGACCAGGCAAAGATCCACAACCAGCTAAAGTACTTGGTGAAGGCAAAGGGAATATGGAATGGGTAGTGGAAGAGGGTAGTCATAAACACCAACTACATGCATGTGACCAGTTGCAGAAATGAGGGATGTAATTGTTATCAGTATTTCTTCCTTGTTTTGTTATGAATATATGTGTGTGTATCAAATATCTTTGTTTTCTTCACTTTCATATCTCATTACCTATAAAACATAAGACGTATTAACTTTGCATCCTCTTTTGGGAACTGGTTAGTGCATTTTCTACTGTACATAAACAGTTGTATCATATTAGGTGAATGTGTGACTTTATTATTGTCTTTATTTAGAGATTAGTATGGTTTAAGTAGATATGTATGGGTGCCAAGTTGACAAAGGGTGGGCCATGATGGTTAATTTTATGTATCACCTAGGCTGCACTGTGAAACCCAGTTATTTGCTCCAACACTAGTCTAGATGCTGTTATGAAGGATTTACGTGTGATTAAATCAGTTGGCCTAAGGAAAGCAGATTACCCTCCATAATCTGGTTGGACCTCATCCAATCAGTTGAAGACTTTAAGAGCAAAAAAATGAGTTTTCCTTAGGGTATATTCTGCCTCCAGACTATAAATAGACATCTTTCCAGAACTCACTCACTCTTCACTCTTCCCATAGCCTGATCTATGGATTTTGGGACACAAACCTGCAGGACTCTCTAGCCTGTTGCCTGACCTACAGATGTGGTACTTGCCAGCCACCCTCAATCACATGAGCCAATTTCTTAAGATATGTGTGTGTGTGTGTGTGTGTGTGTATAACTGATTCTGTTTCTGTCTAAAGAACCCTAACAGACCCAAAGCAAGAGCTGTCCATCTGATTCTAGTTAACACAACAATGTGTAAGCCAATAATATATTGTGCTAACCAATTAAGTTTTAGGGTGTTTTTCTATGCAGTAATAAATAACTAGAACAGATTTTGGTGAAATTTTATGTTTTAGCTGGTTGATTTGTTTCAATAGCTAAATTTCTATTAACCAAACAGAAATAGAGCCATAATTATGTAATTCCATTGGGGGACAATTTCCTTTTTGTATTTTATCAAATCTTTGGATCTTTCACTCATATATGCAGTTCACATTATGTATACAATTCCAGGAAGTTCACAGACTTCCTGAATCTCATTCATTTAATTCTTCCAGGCAACCATGATCTTTCTCCGGCTGAGCCGCTGGTGGTTTTGAACTGCCGACCTCTCAATTAACAGTCCATCGCTTTAACCACTGTGCCACCAGGGCTCCTAAAGATCCTGTTTCAGGATATTTATCTTGCTTTGTAAGTTTCCTATATCCTTAGGATGTTCAACTAAGTGTTTCTAATAACATTGAAATCTAGTACAAAGAAGGAAAAAGGAAGATAAAAATACGAAAGTCACGAACTCAAAACATCACTAACAATAACACCTGGGACATATCTAACCCTTTTATGAAGAAGTCAGGTTTAAAACAAGTATAGTTAGTATAGATATTATTTTATAAAAGCTATTCATCTACTCATTTTTTATTCATTTATTTATTCACTATTTTCTCATTCATTATTTAATTAATGTGAATGGATGTCCTATTAAATCCTGAGCATTGTGCACAGCTTTGCATATGTAGAGATGACTGGAGAAGAATTTCTTTCTTCAAGACACTTTTAGCCTAGCTGGAAAGACAGCTACACAAACAAAAACTAATAGTGTAATTTTTTTTAAATTATAACAGTAGAAGAGTCAGAGAAGAACTTCCTGTAAGCATTTCTGACCTACATTTTAAAACATGAAAACATGAATCAAAGTTTTCAAAAAAGGGTGAGGGAGTGGGGGGGGGGTAATTACTCTTCAGGAAGAAGCAGGATAAATATCCCGAAACAGGATCTTTTAAGGGAGAGATCATGGTTATCTGGAAGAAGCAAGAGATGGTAGTGTGCAGTTAGAAAAGACTAGAACTGCTTAATAATTACACGTGAAGGTAGGACATAGCTGCAGATAATCCTGATGATGTAACCAGGGCCAGATCATAACATGCTACTTTGTTTAGACTTTTACTTAGGTGGAAATCAGTTGCTCCTAAGGGAATCTGATCAGGATAGAGAAGTGATTGTATTTTTTTCCTCCCAACTGTCACTCTGGAAGCAACCTGAGGCATGGTTAAAGAGAAAAAGTCAGGAGGATCAGCTGGAGGCATTTCTAAAGGTAAAATATGTTGAAGAATGCCTCAACTAAGTAGTGGCCCTTGGAACAGAAAAGTGTGGGAGAATTTGAGAAATATTTAGAAGATAGAATTAGCAGAAACCAGTGATTAATTTAATGTAAGAATGTGAAAGAAAGAGAAGTCCTGTTTGTGTCTCTGATCACTGGCCTGAGAAACTTTATAGATTATGGTAAAGAAGAAAATATGTAGATTATGGTAAAGGCTATGGTATAGATAGATGTTAGGATAAAAATTATATTTGAATATGCAACTTAAAGTGTAGTTACTGGCAGAATATTTGTTAAGTGAATAAGTAAATTAATAGTTGTGATTCAATGTTAGATAGTTGAATTTTGATATAGATATGAGATTATTAAGGAAAAATATATCATAAAATATTGTATATATGCATTTGCTTACTAATAGCAATGTCTGGGAAAATTTTATTTATTTGTGAGTCATTAGCAAACTGGTACTATTTGAAACCATAATGTTAGATAAAATGATTAAATGAATAACTTCTATTATAAGCATCAGCACAAAGCATGGTCCTATGAACACAAAGCATGTCCCAACTTTTCCAAACAGCTGTCCCACTCCATCATCTCCAACATCAACTACTCCTCCTCCCCTCAGCACTCTCCCTCTCATCTTTGGTTCTGTAATCGATTGCAACGTCTCACAGAACTCATGAACCGTATCAAGGAAACGGCTTACATGGAGGCTGGTGAGTCCCAAATCCATGGGTCAAGTTCCCCTGACTCATGTGGCTGGCTGGCCAACAATCACAAATCTGCAGGCCAAGTGACAGGCTGCTGGCTGACAAGGCTACAGAAGCTGGTGAATCAGGTCAGACGGCATGCCACTGGCTCAAGTCCCAAGAACGGGTCAGACAGTGATGAACCTGACACAAGATCCAGATGCAGAGAGAGAGAGAAAGCTCCACCTGAGCGCACGCACACATACACACATACACACGCACGCACATATGTGTGTGTATATGTATATATCCAATGTATATATGTATATACATATATATATATATATACACATTGGATATAGGTCACATCACAGAGAAGGGCATGACTTGAGTGAGGGTGGGACTTGAGTCACCCCCTCCTGCAAGGCTGTGATTCAAGATACACCCCACACCAATCCTGGCTCATTAACATATAGAGGCTAGGATTTATAGTACATAAAATGGAGAATAATTAGGATAATTACATCAGTTCACAAAATGGAGGTCAGCCACACAATACTGGGAATCATGGCCTAGCCAAGCTAACAAACAACCGCAACCTTCGCAGGTTCCATATACCATGTTTGCATAGTCCCACTGTATCATTGTGTGTGAGTCACAAAGTCTATGGCTAGAAGGGCTATATTAAGGAATTCATTGCACCACGGTTATGAAGAAGTTACAGGTTGAGTACTAAGAAGTCTGAAGAAAGAACAAGGGAGAGTAGGAAAACTTTTAAGTCACTAAGAGAAAGAGATTATATTGTAGGAGGCTGAGAAACAATGGTAACAAGTATTAGATAAAATTAAAGGAAGTACCAAAATGGTGAGAGAAAATAATTTCAAGAAAGAAAGGATAGTTGACGGTTTGAAATTCAGGAAAGACTTAAAGTAAGACAAGTAAATATTCAAAAGTCATTGATTACATTTTTCAGAAAAAATTTATGTGGTAGTGGAAATAGAAGTCAGGTAATACAATGAAGAGTTGTGTGCATGTGAAAAATCTTGAATTGGCAAAACCCACTGCCGTCAAGTCCATTAGGACTCATAGCGACCCTCAGGGCAGATTAGAACTGCCCCATAGGGTTGCAAGGCCGTAAATCTTTACGGAAGCAGATTGCCACATCTGGCTGGTAAGTTAGAACACCTGACCTTTCAGTTGGCAGTCAAGCGCTTTAACCACTGCGCCACCAGGTGTTGTGTTTTACATATATATGTGTATATAAACATATATATAATCTTTACAACAATTTGAAAAAGAAAACAAATGAAATGGAGGGAGTGAGTAAAAATTAACTCTTAAGAACATTAGTTTTGGGGGAAACATTCCTGGAAATGAATTTGAAGTCAAATGTGTGTACACATTAATTATGCACGTTATCAAATCTAAGTCATCATTGATTGAATCTAAGTCACTACTATTTTATGTTTTAAAAAGATAGAAAAAAGGACTTTGAGAACCGAGCCATGACACATTGCAGTCTCATAACATGGAATTTTGTTAAATATTTATATCACTTTTGTTTATACACAAAGAGGAAATATAAGTGAAGTACCAGGCAATGATAACTACATTATGATTACCCACTGCTGCAGAGTCGATAGCGACCCCATGGGGTTTCCAAGGCTGTCAATCTCTACGGAAGCAGATGACTACATTTTTCTCCCTTGGAGCCCCTGGTGGTTTCGAACCACCAACCTTTGGGTTACCAGTTGATCGCTTTAACCACTGTGCCACCAGGGTTCCTTACGTGATAATTACTGTCTAAAAAAAACCCATTGCCATTGAGTCAGACTCATATCAACCCTATAGGGCAGAGTAGAACTACCCCCTAGGGTTTCCAAGCCTGTAGATCTTTACAGGAGCACACTGTCACATCTTTTTCCCACAGAACAGCTGGTTGGTTTGAACTGCCAAGCTTTCAGTAAACAGCCAAGCACTTAACCACTATGCCACCAGGGCTCCTTATGATTACTGCCTACCAACCAACAATTGTAAGATTTCATCTTCGTTCATTGTAAGAAACATTACAATGTCAGAAAGGTGATGACTGGAAAATTGTACGTCTTCGAGTCAATAAAAACAGTATAATACATATATAAATGACAGTACGTGTGTGTGTTGACAGAAGTCTAAAGATTAACAACCAACATATTCTTTGAGAATATTAGTGTAAACCAGAAGATATATTAATTATTCACTGTTTTTATTGTGCCAGATTATCTGTATTTAGCATTAATATATGCTTAATCTAACTCTGCTTTTAGTTAGTATTTTACATGGAGTACTGGAGCAGGAAAGAAAGCTGTGGTTATAGTTGTACCTTGAACACATGAAGTACATTTTGAAAGAAAGAAGTAGCTTTGTAAGTAATACTTTTAAAGGCAATAACATATTTCAAGGACTTTTGGAATTTCTGTCTTCTTTGATGAGAGATTAATGAGAGCTTTAATATTAGATTTTTTATACAACTCAGATTGCACCAGATTTTGAAGCCTGCTGTGATGAATTGAGTTTTTTTAATAAGAAGTGTTTTAGGCTGCCCTTTCTGCATTAAAAGAAGAACATCCATTAGTGTTACAAACTTATTGTCCTGTATCATCTCTCAATTCACAAAGCTGTCATAATGAAAGAAGGTACTAGAAAAATATTCAAATTTTAGTTAGTTGGTATAAATCATCAAAAATTAAGCAGTAAGCTTGTCTCTTGTTAATGAGCTAAATAATTATACCTTTCAAGGAATAAAAAATTGCGTTCTTTAAGTTTTCTTTCCCAATCAAATGTAATGTTCCAAGGTATTGAATAACTCATGAAATGGAAATGGGTTCATTTATTTATTTATTCCCATTGTTAAGTTCAAAGCTAAAATTTGGTTTAATGTGTAGAGTGTCATATCTAGTCTATTGCAGTTTTATCACATAAGTATTGATTTTGATTGAAATTACTGAGCACATACATACTGGGAAAAATTGGTTATGTGTTCTTAACCACAAAATGTGACCACAGTGATCCAAACTGTCGAACATCTTAAACATGTAAGCAAAGGAAGAGTGCTATCTATATATTCTTATTTAATATGATTACAGATAATCAAGATACATGTTACTATACTTAGAGAGAAATATAGTTGTGGAAGTTGAGGGTGAGGGTGATGAAGTACTTAGAACAGGATTATATGATCAGAAAATACTGGCATCATGATTTAAACTCTGAAACCCATCTCTTCTGCTATAGTGAACCAAAGTAGCTATAATAACAGTAACAAACACAATAACCACAGTACTCAGTTTTGAAATTGGAAATCCAAGACACTGATCTTAATTTACAAAAACTGAACAATCTAAATACAAATAACCAAATCCCAGATTATGGAATACAATGAGAGAGCTCATTTTAGGACAAAGATAAATCAAAACAAAACAAGTTACTTAAGAAATAAGTAGTAAGCAAGAGGCCATCCAAGGTACGTTAGTCTCTATTCACCTGGAGCAACAAAGGAAGAAGGAGAGTCAGGGATAGGAAGAAATGGAATGTGTGGCTAATTGCCTCCATGAACAACTGCCTCCTTTGCCATGAGACCAGAAGAACTGAATGGTTCCTGGCCACCATTACTGAATATTTGACCAAAGCTTTTATAGAAAAATCCTGATCCAAAGGGAGAAAATGTAGAACAGAATTTCAAATTCTCATGGAATCCAGATTTTCTGGAGCCATGGAGACTAGGTGAACCCCTGAAATTATTATCCCGAGATAATTTTAAACCTTAAACCAAAAATATCCCCTGAAGTCTTCTTAAAACCGAACAATAGTTCAGCTTAACTAGTAAAGAATGTCTGCCTTGAGCACTGTGCTGTTTTAAGATCTATCTATATGGGATTATATTGACAACAGCAATTTGAAAGATTAGATAGGAAACTTAGGGGGCAGTGAGTTTATGTTAATGGAGGAGGAACAACTCAGAAAAGAGGGTACAAATGGTCACACAACTCAAAGAATGTAATCAATGTCACTTAATTGCACATGGGGAAATTGTTGAATTGGTATATGTTCTGCTGTGTATATTCCCAACAACAAAAACAAATTATAAAAAAAAAGAAATAAGTTGTAATATATTGGACTATATTAGCTCAAGTAACTAAAGTTAAAATTGATATTTATTTAAGTTTTCTAGTTTTGTTTTGTTTGTTTGTTTGTTTGCATTTAAAGACCATTATCTTTGTTAAATAGACTCACATGCTCTTTGTAAATGCATTCCTCGGGTTGAGATAAATACACTGGCCATTCTAGACTCAGCAATTTGTTTCATCTGAAACTCTTTCTGGGACTAAGGGGAATCAGTACCTAAACAATATTCCTCATGAATTTCTTGCCTTTCTCTCCTCTTGTTATAAGTTATTTATCTTATCTTAAAAAAAAACTCCCCTGACCATAGTATTCCCTCTAGCTCCTGCTGTATTAAGTTCTTCCTCTTTATTGTAAAACTCTTTGAAATAATTGTTTCCTCTCTACCTCTAACTCTTCTCCCAAAATTTTCTTTTTTTATAGCAGCTTTATTGATACATAATTCATATGCCATAAAATTCATCCATTTAAGGTGTACGATTCAATGTTTTTAGTATATTCACAGGTAAGTGCAACCATCATCATTGTCAATTTTAGAACATTTCCATCACTTCAAAAAAGAAACCCACTCCCTCAGCCCTAATCAACCACAAATCTACTTTCTGTCTGTATATATTTGCATATGCTGGACAATTCATATAAATGGAATCATGCAACAGGTGATCTTTTGAGACTGGCTTCTTTGCTTAGCATAATGTTTGCAAGATTTATCCATATTGTAATATGTATGAACATTTCATTACTTTTTATGGCTGAATACTATTTCATTGCATGGATATATGGATATACTACATTTTGTTTATTCATTCATCTTTTGAAACATTTGGGTTGTTCCCACCTTTTGATTATTAAAAATAATGCTGCTATGAACATGCATGTACAAGTTTCTGTGTGGACATATGTTTTCAATTCTTTTTAGTATGTACCTAGTGGAATTTCTAGGTCATATGGTAACTCAGTGTCTAACCATTTGAGAAACTTCCAGACTGTTTTCCAAAGTGGCTGCATCATTTTAAATTCTCATCAGAAGTCCACGAGGATTTCAATCTCCCAAACTTAGCAACACTTATGATTATCTGACTTTTTTATTATAGCCATCCTAGTGGGTGTGAGGGGGTCTCTGGGTGGCGCAAATGGTTTTCACTGGATTAATAACCTAAAAGTTGGTGGTTTGACTGCACCCAGCAGCACCTTGGAAGAAAGGTCTGGAGATCTGCTTCTATAGAGATTACAGTCAAGAAAACCCTATGAAGCAGCTGTTTTGTGACACATGGGATCACTATGAGTCAGAATAGACTAGATAGCAACTGGTTTGGTTTTTGAAGTGGGTGTGAGGAGTCCCTGGATGGGCTTGACTACTAACCAAAAGATTGGTGGTTCGAACCCACCCAGAGGCAACTCAGAAGAAAGATCTAGCAATCTACTTCTGAAAGGTCACAGCCTTGAAAACTCTATGGACTACAGTTCTACTCTGTACACATGGGGTTGCTCTGAATCAGAAGTGACTCAAGAGTAACTGGTTTTGACTTTAGTGGGGGTGAAACCATATCTTACCGTGGTTTTGAAAGCATTTCCCTGATGACTAATGTTATTGAACATTTTTTTCACGGGCTTATTGGCATTATTTCTCTACTGTCTTAACAGAAATATCTATTTAGTTCCTCTGCCTCTTTTTTAATTGGGTTGTCTTTTTATTATTCAGTTGTAAGAGTTTTTTATATATTCTAGATAAAAGTGTCTTCCACATATATGATTTACAAATATTTTCTCCCATTCTATGGGTCGTCTTTGTACATTTTTGTTACTATCTTTGAAACAGAAACTTTTTAAATTTTGATGAAGTCCAATTTTGTTTTTATTTTGTTGTTCATGATTTTAGTGTTATATCTAAGAATTCATTGCCAAATCTGAGGTCATGAGTATGTATCCTTATATTCTCATCTAAAAATATTATAGTTTTAGCTCTTACTTTAAGGTATTGAATAGTTTGAGATAATTTTTATATATGTTGTGAGTAAAGGGTCCAATTTCATTCTTTGCATGCACCTATCCTTGCTGTCTTAGTACCTTTGTTGAAAAGGCTGTTATTTCCTATCTGATTTGTCTTGGCTGTTGTTGAAAATCAGTTGACCATAGATACATGGGTTTATTCCTGAACTTTCATTTCTCTTCTATTGATTTCTGTGCCTATCCTTATGTCAGTACCACACTGTCTCAATTACTTCTACTTTGTAGAAAATTTGAAACCAGAAAGTGTGAGTCCTCCAACTTTGTTCTTCTTTTTCAAGATTACTTTTTCTGTTCTGGATTCCTTGCAATTCCATTTGAATTTTAGAATCAGTTTGTCAGTTTCTACACAGAATTCTCCTGGGAATTTGATAGGGTTTGAGTTGACTCTGTAGATCAATTTGGAGAGCATTGCCATCTTAACGATATTAAATCTATTGAGATGATTATGTGTTTCTTTTGTGTATGTGTGTTTCATTCTGTTGAAATCATGTATTACACAAATTGCTTTTAGGATATTAAACTAACCTTGTAATCCTGGGACAAATCCCACTTAGTTATTGTGTAATTTTTTATGTGTCACTGCATTTGGTGTGCTAATATTTTGTTAAGGATTTTTGTGTCCATATTCATATAAGCGAGACCTGGTGGCACAGTGATTAAGAGCTACGGCTGCTAAAAAAGGTCGGCAGTTCGAATACACTGGCTGCTCCTTGGAAATCCTATGGGGCAGTTCAACTCTGTCCTACAGGGTCACTGAGGCAGGACTGACTCCACGGCAATGGGTTTCAATGGGTATTCATATGAGGTATTGCTCTCCAGGTTACTTTACTGTGATGTTTGTCTGGTTTTGGTATTATGATAATATAGCCCTCATTGAGTAAGTCAGAAAGTTCCTCCTTTTCGATTTTTTGGGAAAGTTTGTGAAGAATTGGTACTAATTATTCTTTAAATACTTGGTAGAATTCACCAGTAGAACTATCTGGTCCTGAGAATTATCTTTGGGATTTTTTTAATTAATATAATTTCTTTACTTATTATAAGCTTATTGCTATTATCTTTTTTTTTTCTTGAGTTGTTTCAGGTAATTCATGTATTCACAGGAATTTGTTCATTTAATCTAAGTTGTCTAATTTATTGGTATAAAATTATTCATAGTATTTCTTTGTAAATATTTTGTTTCTGTAAGGTCTGTAGCAATGCACCCTCCTTCATTTCTGAGTCTAGGTTTGAGTCTTCTCTTTTTTTTTTCCCTCTCGGTCACTCTGGCAATAGTTTGGTTAACTGTGTTGATTTTTTCAAAGAACCAACTTTTAACTTCATTTATTTTTCTCTACTGTTTCATTTAGTATTTTATTTCTGCTGTAATTATTATTATTTCCTTCCTTCTAATTTCTTTAGGTTATACTTGTGCTTCTTTTTTCCAGTGTCTTAAGTTGAAGTTTAGGTTATTGATTTTGAGATCTTTCTTCATTTTTAGAATAGGTATTGGCAGATATAATTTTCCCTGCACTGTTGTAGCTGTATCATCTAAGTTTTGTATTGTTCTGTCTTCATTTTCATTCATCTCAAAGTATTTTCCAATTTTCTTTTCACTTTATTCTTTGACTTATTGGTTATTTAGGAATATGTTGTTTAATTTCCATGTATTTATAAGTTTTCCAAATTTTTTTTCTGTTACTGATTTCTAATTGCATTCCATTGTGGTTGGAGAACATACTTTGCATTTTTTCTACATATTAAAATATATTTCATTTTAAATATATTATTTTATAATTTCATAAAATATAATCATATAAAATATGTTAAAATATATTGATATTACATATATATGTATAAAACAAACAAACAAACCTTTTGCCATCGAGTCAATTCCAACTCACAGTGACCCCAAAGGACAGAGTAGAACTGCCCCGTAGCGTTTCCAAGGAGCACCTGGTGGATTCGAACTGCTGACCATTTGGTTAGCAGCCGTAGCTCTTAACCACTACTCCACCAGGGTTTATATATATATATACATTTATATATATTCATATATATATATGACCTAGCATATGGTCTGTCTTGAAGAATGTTTCATATGCACTTGAGAAGAATATATATTGTACTGTTCTGAGTATATACTTATAACTTTTGTTCTATTAACTCTCTTACTTATCATTTCTGGTCTTTTATTTGTGTCCGTGGGTTTGAGGTACAATTTGGAATCACTGCATTTGTCAAATAAAGCTTTGCTACCACCTACCTCCTTTTTGCTCTTATTGGCAAATATATTACACTTCTATATGATACAGGCCCAACAATACATTATTTACATATTGTTTTAAATCAGTTAAGAAAAGAAGGGAGAAGAAATAAGCTCTTTGTTTTTTCATGTGGATTTGAATTGCTGTCTGGGATCATTTGCTTTAAGTCTGAAAAACTCCGTTTAGTATTTCTTGTAAAACCAGTTTGTTAGCAACAAATTCTCTGTTTTTTGTTTATCTGGGGATATCTTTATTCAGAGTTCAACTGGAAAGAGTACTTTGCTGTTAAACTCCACTAATTCCTGATTAATTGCTCTATTTATTTTCTACAATGCCCTGAGGCATAAATTGCTTCACAAACTGACCAGATCAAGTTTGGGCTCCTTTGAAGGGATAGTCCCTGAGGTCGGTGTTTGAGAGTTGTTCTACCCCCAGGAAGGCTCTTCCCAGCTGCTGTCTCTCCCCTTTTCTTTCTGGCCAACGGTTTAGTCTGTATTTCCAATGAAACCTTCAGTCTCCTTCCAGTTGTTTCTCACCACAACCTCAACGTTTTTAAGAGCTCCCTTAGCCTTGAACTTCTTCATTCTCATGCAGATTAATTGAGTTCCTTTGGGTGACAAATTCAGAGTTCCCTGTTCAATACTGTGCTTCTCCTTTTGGAGAAATCTCTGTGCCAGGGCTCTGGTGCTGGGAGCAAAGACAAAGCTGTGCTTCTCTTTGAGTGACAGGCCTGCTTAAGATACTGAGGGCTTGGTGGAGGCCAAGAGGCAGTAGCCTCCAGTCTTCCAGGCTTGCACCTTTCAGCGTGGAACGTCTACCCCAAGGTAGGGCAAGCAAAATTGGGGCCGTGGTATTCTCAAAGGCATCATGCCCAAGGTAGTGTCTTCATCCCATGTGAGGATACTTGGTGGAAGAAGGGAGCTCCCATCTCTCAACTACAATTACTACTGGAACTTAACCTCAGCAGTGAGTAGCTGGGGGCAGGAAAAGACATGTTGATGTCTTGCCTTTCCTAGGATGATAGCCCTTCATCTGGGAACTGGGACCAGAGGAAGATGGAGTCCTGTGCTCCTGAGCTTCCATCTCACTGAGCTGGGCTGGCAGTAAGAGGGGTCAGCGCTTGTTTCAAATACCACAGTCTGTCACTGTTATGGAGTTTCAGTAGATTTTCTTGAATAAATGTTTCTTTATTTACCATATCCCCTTAGGGACATTTTCAGACTTCAAATATTTTCTTTGCTGTGTATTTTATGGTTTTCTTTTATTTTTAAAATAATTTTCACTGGTTGCATTGGGGACTAGGTTCTCAGAGCTCCTCACACTGTCATGCTGGAAGTGCAATGTTTCTAACATTTTTTTTCTTGATTCAGTTTCAGTCCTTTGCCTCCACCACTCCCACAAAATTTCTCTGATCAAGATGAATAATTAACTCCATGTTGGTAAATAAAATGGTAAATTACCTTTTCATTCCCATTTCATTTGAACTGTCAGCAGCATGGAAACCTTTGGACAGCTCTCTCCTGCAGAAGGGGCACTTATCACCTTGGAACATTCCGTATAATTTACAAAGTTTTAGTACGGTCTGTCTTCCCTCATGAGAATGTAAACACCATGAGAGCAGAAATTTCTTCATGGTTTTATTTGTTGCTATATCCCCAACTTCTATACACGCATGACACGGAATAGCGACTCAATACGTATTTTTATATTGAATCCAATTGCAATGTACTCATTTGGGTCCCCCGGGAAAATGCAGAATTGAAGATATGAAAATCTTAATTACATATTAATAACATAATTTGTTGTTTTATATGTTGTTTCTCCCATTGTTAGATTGTGAACTCCTTGGGGTAAAGACTCTTCTGTATGATCATTCATTACTGGCTTTTTAGTAGTCAGGCCAGCACATTGCTCATCAGTAGAGCTCAATTAATACTGTTGAATGAATGACTAAACAAATGTATAGATACCTAGATTAGGTAAGGATAGCTTGTTGCCAATCAGACTCCTGTTTCTGGATTTTCAACTTTGTGTTACAGAACTCTAATCTAAATTATTATGCATCACTCTGTATTATCTATGTGGTGTCTCTGTGCTGCAGCAATAGAAAATTTAAGAAACCAATTAAGTGGAGGAAGAGTGTAAAAGGCAGCATCTTGGAGGGATTTTACAGAAAATATTTTTTTTTTCGTAGTCCAATTACTTTAATAAATCTACTTTGTCAACACAAATGCCACCTGCAACATTATGTACTGCATTCATTGAAATGACTCATTTGTGGACAAATCAGTTGCTATGTAATGTTTTCCAAAATATCCAGCACAGCTGCTTTTTAATTTGTCTATAAAGTAAAATCATTCCCTTTGGATTAAGTGTTTTCATTTGGATATTTAAATTTATTATGTTTGCAAACAGTATTTCCCTTACATTATGGGCAAAGGCATATGTAAAAAAAGAGCAAATATAAACACATACAAATATAAAGTAAATAACTTCATTCCTAATTAGCTTGCCTCTTATTCTAGATAAATGGATAATATTCAAAAATAATTTAATGGCCAGAATGCTCACAATAAAAAGAAGCATGTGTTCATTTGCATTAAACTATATTTAAATTATGGACAGAGTCATTCAAATATACACATTTGCATAGCCCTTTACAGTTTCCACATGCTTAATACAAAATTAGTGAGATCCTCATGGCAAGGAATATTATTGCCATTTTATAAATGAAGGAAAAAAGCCAAACAATATGAATTGAATTACCCTTTAAAGCCAGAGTCAAGAATAAGGCTCTGGCTCTGTTTGTTCTAATCCAGTGCTTTTTCTACTCCATAACAATGCTCGTCTATTCCTAGTATTAGTAGGTCATGTATCTAGCTTTCTTTTCATTGACATGGATATGCGTTTACACTGGTTTTTTAGTCTTTTTAAAATCAAAACTGTTTTTAAACCAGTAAATGTGACCAAAACATGGAACAGAGATAATTACTTTCAAAAGATTAGGTAGCAATGATCCTATCACCACTTTCATTTCTGCTGAAGTGTGTCTCAATCAAAAAACTCACAGTTGTATACTTGAGTATTTGAAGTAAAGACAAAGTGCATTAGATTATAGAATGCATTCTAAGAATGATGCACAAATTCAATTTCATCAAAAAGCAAATTATGTATACCATTTATAGTGGCAAAGCCATACTTTAAGGTTTAGCTTTTTAACACTTTCATACCTGCTTTCTGTAGATAACTTTATTTCAATGATTCTATGATAATGTCACACAAGCAATCTGTTTTATTTTATTACAGTGGTATCAAATTGATGTTTCAGATTGGGTGTTGTCTTTATAGTGCAGAGGTTGGGGCTCCTTTCTCTATATTTCCACTGCACCTTGTATATGCTTCCAACACAGCAACAATCACACTTTGTATTTGCTGTTTATTTTACAATAAACTCATCATTGGGTAGATATTTTATGCTCTTTTTGATATGTCCTCAACAACTATGATCAAATGTTTATTATTTAGGGCAAAATGTGATCTTTGGACTATTCGCATGAGCCTCACTTGGAGACTTCTTAGAAATGAAAATTCTTGGGCCCCAGTTGTGACCCACTATATCAGAAACTTCGAGGGTGGGACACTACAATCTACATTTTAACAAGCCTATACGGTCGCTGTGAGTTGGAAATGACTTGAAACCAATGGGTTTGGTTTCTGATTTATAGGTGATGCAAGGAGGCTTGGTGGCACAGTACTTAAGTGCTTGGCTGCTAACCAAAAGGTTGGTGGTTTGAATCTGCCAGTCACTCTGAGGGAGAAAGATGTGTCAGTCTGCTTCCATAAAGATTTACAGCCTTGGAAACCCTATGGGGCAGTTCTACCCTGTGCTTTAAGAGCTCTATGAGTCAGAATCTACTCAACGGCAATGGGTATAGGTGATGCTTTTGCAAGCTAAATTTTAAGAAGTACTGATCCAGGGAATAGCCTAACCATTCTGGACAAAGAGCCTCCAAAATGCAGTGACTCAAGCACTTCTTTTTCCCTCTAAAAATCCAGAGGTAGAAGGGTAGCCCGCATCAATCCATGGACCCATGGGTATAGGTATCTCTATTCCTTGGACCCAGTTGCTCTGTCATTCCAAGGGTATTGGAGGCTGGCTCACCAGCTTGCATATATACGCCAGCCGGGGAACATGAGAAAGAGGGGGCATGAAACGATCAGTGAAGGTAATGCTTACAGCTCCAAAGACAAACCCCTAAATCTCAGTGGATTAATAACTTAAAGCTTATTTCTTGTTCACATGAAGTCACAAAGGGGTGTTCCTCTTCAGCAGGTAAATCTCTTCCAAAAGGTTATTAAAGGACACAGGCCCCAGCCTTCTTGTGATTCAATCATCATCAACATATAAATCCTAGGCTTGCCTTACTTGTCTACTTTCAGCCTCCTGAGGGAATACAAGCCATGAAGGAGCAGTTCAGGAGCCACAGCTTTGAAAACCGTATGGAGCACTGTTCTACTCTGCACACATGGGGTCACCATGAGTCAAAATAGTTTCGACAGCAACTAACAACAACAACAAAAACAATGCAGCAGTGGCAGTGGCTCAGATCCCCTACACTCATACTGTTCCCTAGAATGCAGCCATGAGGTAATACCCAACTGAGAGGGCTGCTGGGAAACGTGGTCACGTAGTTGACCCATGTGCTGGCAAGGAAAGGAAATGAGTTCACTGAGCAGCTACAGAGTTTCTGCCAAAAGGAACACTATTTTATCTTTTAAATTGTAGCGCAGAAATTTCATACTTCACTCCTTCTCATTTCTCATTGACCTGAACTTAATCACATGCCCACTTGAGTTGCTGGAGAAAAGAGAAGTGTCTTCTCTGTAGCTATGTGCCCTGATAAAGTTGGGGTGCATACTATTTAAAAGCAAGAAATGAAGAATTGATACTGATAAATATTTAGCCATCTCTCCCATGACTTTTCACATATAAAGTTCTTAAAGGTGTTTGTTTAATCAAAGTTGAATATGGACTGTGTGGATAGCATTAACATAGTTAATTTTCATTTAGTTCATTTTCTGAGGAAATGAAGTGATAATATAAACATTCTTGTTTTTCCTTTTCATTAGGGCTTCATGGATTCCTACTTTCCATTCAACAAGTCGTCATTAACTTAGTATGACGTCTGATTCAGTTCTCAAGAATTTTAAAGAACGTATTTAGTAATGCATCACGTAGGTTAATTAAGTGCTTTGCTTTTATTGGGAATATAACAAGTGCCAGTATAAATAAATCTCTAATTTATTAGCATCTGTCTTTATGTAATACTTAAGAAGCCACACAATTCACTTGCTTAAGAATTCATTCTTCAGTAAGTGAACAGTTTGCTCTCAAAGGAAACTATGTCTCAAGGAGAGAACTAACATTTGACGAAGATGAAACTCTCATGGACATTGTTAAATATTTCACTTATAGTAGCTAATTTAATGTCATCATCGGTAGCAAGGCTGTTTCTTTAAGAAATGATTGGTGAAATGGAAAAATAGAGGGCTACAGTAAGATGACACACTGAGGAAGTGGGGAGAATAAAATACAGAAGATAGGGGGCCAGAAAGAAAGACTTTTCCTAAGTCAACCTCGATGCAAATAAGAATTTGTGGTGAAAATCACAGAGCAGACAAGAAGAGTGTTACTCAAAATGTAGAGCAAATTCAGATAGATCCTCAACCACACTCAACAATTCCACTTTGTTTCTCTGGTTAGCTCTTTTAAGCTTCTCTCCCATTGTCTGCTAAGAGTATTACACATATTTTCTAATATGCCCATATTTCTGATTCTACCTCACCCTCATTATTACTAATATTATTAATAATTTTGATGCATATTTTGTTAAGATTATAAGATTTGCCAGAAAGGAACCCTTCATCTTTCTAATGTGCCTGAACCATCTTCCACATCCTAGAGAAGAGTATATGAGTGTGTATGTATGTGTGTTTAAGTATGCACATGCATGTGAATGCGTTCACATATGCCTAAAAAATTAATAATTCTTTATTAAAAGCATGAAAATCTTATTATTTTTAATTTTTTTCTTAATCCTAAATTACTCCCAAATATTACAATTGACTTTATGCCTTAATTTTCAGAAAATAACAGTTGAATCCTGACACATTGGCAAAGGGCATGTTTCTTTTTCAGATTCTATAGTTTAAGTTCATGAGGAACATGTACACAGATCAAGAGGCAGTGGTCTGAACAGAACAAGGGGATATTGTGTGGTTTAAAGTTAGGAAAGGTGTGCGTCAAGGTTGTATCCTTTCACCATACCTATTCAATCCGTATGCTGAGCAAATAATCCGAGAAGCTGGACTCTATGAAGAAGAATGGGGCATCAAGATTAAAGGAAGATGCATTAACAACCTGTGATATGCAGATGATACAACCTTCTTGCTAAAAGTGAAGAGGACTTAAAGCACTTACTGATGAAGATCAAAGACCACAGCCTTCAGTATGGATTACACCTCAACATAAAGAAAACAAAAATCCTCACAACTGAACCGATAAGCAAC
>NW_004444031.1:1246572-1271621 GCF_000243295.1 Trichechus manatus latirostris
GGATTACACCTCAACATAAAGAAAACAAAAATCCTCACAACTGAACCGATAAGCAACATCATGATAAACAGAGAAAAGATTGAAGTTGTCAAGGATTTCTTTTTACTTGGATCCACAATCGACACCCATTGAAGCATCAGTCAAGAAATCAAAAGACACATTGCACTGAGCAAATCTGCTGCAAAAGACCTCTTTAAACTGTTGAAAAGCAAAAATGACACCTTGAAGACTAAGGTGCACCTGACCCGAGTCATAGTGTTTTTAATCGCCTCATCTGCATGGGAAAAGTAGACAATGAATAAGGAAGACCAGAGAAGAACTGATGCCCTTGAATTGTGGTATTGGTGAAGAATACTGAATATACCATGGACTGCCAAAAGAACAAACATATCTGTCTTGGAAGAAGTACAACCAGAATGCTCCTTAGAAGCAAGGATGGTGAGACTACATCTCACATACTTTGGATATGTTATCAGGAGGGATCAGTCCCTGAAGAAGAGCATCGTGCTTGGTAAAGTAGAGGGTTAGTGAAAAAGAGAAAGACCCTGAACGAGATGAACTGACGCAGTGGCTGCAACAATGGGCTCAAGCTAACAATTGTGAGAATGGCGCAAGACTGGGCAGTGTTTCGTTCTGTTGTACATAGGGTTACTATGAGTCAGAACTGACTCAACGGTACCTAATAACAACAACAACATAGTTTACGTGTTCTAGTATTTCAGACTCCAAAGTTCTTTTAGCACAAGAAGGTTTTTATTTTCAGTCTTCAAAAGCAAACTACTCTCATTTCTGAGGTAGAAATGAGAGTAAGAACATGCTATTTTATTTTTCATGATTCTGTTAATATCAGTATGAAATAATGCAGCTTAAAATATATATATAATTCTTTTGTGCCTATTAGCTCTAAACTGGTTCACAGAAAAACTAATATGAAATTGAAAAATATTCTAGTTTTTTTTGTAAGCCAGAGCACATTTTTAAGAATACTCACGAATAGCTTAGCTAAGACATCTGCTATTCCTCTCTAGGAGATTCAATAATCCTCTGATTCTTTTCCTATAATAGCACACGACATTGCTTGGGTTAGCCAACTAGGAGGTATCAAAAGAACTCAATTATGAATAACATGGCTTACTCTGATCTAAACACTGTATGTAATTATTAACATTGCATTGTATATATATGAATTGGAACAAGTGAATAGTACTTATTTGATTGCTCATCTTATGAATGAAAATTGCAATTGTTTTGAATTAACCTACACACTTTTAAGCTTTAACAACAATTTAAACCCTGAATTATATTTGCTTTATATACATATATCCAAACAAACCCTTTGCCATCTAGTCAATTCCGACTCATAGCAACCCTACAGGACAGAGTAGAACTGCGCCATAGGGTTTCGAAGAAGTGGCTGGTGGATTCAAACTGCTGACCTTTTGATTAGCAGCTGAGGTCTTAACCACTGTGCAACCAGGGTGCCCTCTTTATTTTATATATATATATATAAAACTTACAGAAAAGTCCCAGAAAGGCCATTTTCATTGCTTTCTCTATGATGGATATTTTAGTCAAACTACATAACTGAGTAAAGTTATAACCAACCTATTTCAGCTGAGGCATGATGTTGATTGAGAGAATATTATCGATGAGTGTTGTCTTGAATAAAGGGCACATATGCTTCCTTACCACATGCAAGATTATTAAGCCCACCTTTTCTTTGAGGTGCAGATCGATTATCTCTGTTGCAAAAGTTATTTTCATTCAGCAATTGAAGAAAGATTAACTAAAAAGGCCAATATACCACACTCAGAAGTGACAATAACTTATAGCAGATATTTTTGCCAATTTTCAAGTCTTTCGAATTTTGTGATTTTTCTGCCTAAGGATTACCTTCCAAATCATTAAAAACAAACAAGAGAAAATTCAATATTCTAAATAAACTTTTTAATTTACCTAAGTTTTTTTCCATTTCTTATCCAAACACTTTCATGTATTTGTTGTAATTAAAATCTGATATTTTGTGCTTTAATTTTTTTAAATTTACTGTATCCTAAATTCATAATTATCATTTTAATATCATTATTTAACTTAATAACATTGCTTTGCGAGTATTTATGTTTGCATTTTCCCAAACTATGAATAATGGTACAATTAAAAATTTATGATTATAATTTTTTCTATGAGAATCTATATCTGAGGCTATTTATAAAATCATTAAAAATAGAAGATCAACTGGGGAGTGAGAAATACAAAGTTGAGCATGCACAAAAAATGGGTTTTCCTCTTTCATCCTCCTATGATTTTGCTGTATATAATCCATGTATAGTCTCAGTTATTTTATTCTCCGTATTTACCTACTTAATAGCCTTTCTTAAAGGTATTGGGTAACATTGTTTTTGTTGCTGTTAGGTGCCATCGTCAGTTCTGACTCATAGCAACCCTATATACAACAGAACAAAACTCTACCCAGTCCTGTATCCTCCTCACAATAGTTGCTATGTTTGAGCCCACTGTTATAGCCACTGTGTCAGTCTATCTTGTCGAGGGTCTGAGGGTCTTCCTCTTTTTCGCTGATCCTCTACTTTATCAAGCATGATGTCCTTCTGCAGGGACTGATCCCTCAGGTAACATGTTCAAAGTACGTAAGACAAAGTCTCACCGTCCTCACTTCCAAGGAGCCCTGTATTTCTTCCAAAACAGGCTTGTTTGTTCTTCTGGTAGTCCATGGTATATTCCATATTCTTCCCAATCACCAAATTCAAAGGCATCAGTTCTTCTTGGGTCTTCCTTATTCATTGTCCAGCTTTCGCATGCATATGAGGAGATTGAAAACACCATGGTTTGGTTCAGGCGTACATTAGTCTTTAAGGTGACATCTTTGCTTTTTAACACTTTAGAGAGGTCTTTTGTAGCAGATTTGCCCAATGCAATACGTCACTTAATTTCCTGACTGCTGCTTCCATGGGCATTGATTGTGGATTCAAGTAAAATGAAATCCTTGACAACTTCAGTCTTTTCTCTGTTTATCATGAGGTTGCTTATTGGTCCATTTGTGATGATTTTTGTTTTCTTTATGTTGCGGTGTAATCCATATGATGGCTGTAGTCTTTGATCTTCATCAGTAAGTGCTTCCTCTTCGCTTTACCGCAAGCAAGGTTGTGTCATCTGCATATCATAGGTTGTAAATGAATCTTCCACCAGTCCTGATGCCACATTCTTCTTCATATAGTTCAATTTCTCGGATTAGTTGCTCGGCATACAGGTTGAATAACTATGGTGAAAGGATGCAATCATGATGCATACCTTTCTTGATTTTAAAGGACGCGGTATCCCCTTGTTCTGTCTGAATGACTGCCTCTTGTTCTATGTACAGGTTCCTAATGAGCACAATTAAGTGTTCTGGAATTCCTATCCTTCGCAATGTTATTCATAACTTGTTACGATCCACACAGTCGAATGCCTTTGCATAGTCAGTAAAACACAGGTAAACATCTTTCTAACGTTCTCTGCTTTCAGCCAAGATTCATCTGACATCAGCAATGATATCCCTCATTCCGAATCCTCTTCTGAATCTGGCTTGAATTTCTGGCAGTTCCTTGTCGATGTACTGCTGCAAGTGCTTTTGAATGATCTTCAGCAAAATTTTACTTGCATGTGATCACAATGATATTGTTCAATAATTTCTGCATTCTGTTGGATCACCTTCCTTTGGAATGGGCAAAAATATGGATCTCTGCCTGTCAGGTGGCCAGACAGCTGTCTTCCAAATTTCTTGGCATAGACAAGTGAGCACCTCAAGTGTTGCATTCATTTGGTGAAACTTCTCAATTGGTATTCAGTCAATTTCTGAAGCCTTGTTTTTTGCCAATGCCTTCAGTGCAGCTTAAACTTCTTCCTTCAATACCATCGCTTCTTGATCATATGCTACCTCCTGAAATGGTTGAACGTCGACCAATTTTTATTGGTACAGTGACTCTATAGTCCTTCCATCTGCTTTTGATGCTTCCCGCATCATTCAATATTTTGCTCATATAATCCTTCAATACTGTAAGTCGAGGCTTTCATTTTTTTTTCCATTCTTTCAGCTTCAGAAATGCCGAGCATGTTCTTCCCTTTTGGTTTTCTAACTCCAGGTCTTTGCACATTTCATGATAATATTTTACTTTGTCTTCTCTAGCTGCCCTTTGAAATCTTTTCAGCTCCTTTACATCATCATTTTTTTCAATTTGTTTTAACTACTCAACATTCAAGAGCAAGTTTCAGAGTCTCTTCTGACATCTATTTTTGCCTTTTCCTTCTTTCCTGTCTTTTTAATGACCATTTGCTGTCTTCATGTATGATGCCCTTGATGTCTTCCCATAACTTGTCTGGTCTTTGGTCATTAGTGTTCAATGCATCAAATCTATTCTTGAGATGGTCTCCAAATTCAGATAGTATATACTGAAGGTCATATTTTGACTCTTGTGGACTTGTTTTAATTTTCTTCAGCTTCAACTTGAGCTTGCATGTGAGCAATTGATGGTCTGTTCTGCAGTCGGCCCCTGACCATGTTCTGACTTATGATATTGAGTTTTTCCACAGTCCCTTTCCACAGATGTAGTCAGTTTGATTCCTGTGTTTTCCATCTGGTGAGGCCCACATATACAGTCGCCATTTATGTTGTCGAAAAAAGGTATTGCAATGAAGAAGTTGTTGGTCTTGTAAAATTCTATCGTGGGATCTCTGGGGTCATTTCTAACACCAAGGCCATATTTTCCAATTATGATACTTCTTTGTTTCCAACTTTCACATGCCAATCACCAGTAATTATCAATGCATCTTGATTGCATGTTTGATCAATTTAAGACTGCAGAAGTTGATAAAAATGTTCAGTTTCCTCATCTTTCACATGAGTGGTTGGTGCTTGGATAATAGTCTTATTAACTGGTTTTCCTTGTAGGATGGATATTATCCTATGACTCACAGCATTGCACTTCAAGATAGATCTTGAAATGATCTTTTTGACTATGAACACAATGGCATTTCTCTTCAATTTGTTATTCCTGGCATAGAAGACCATGTGACTGTCTGATTCAAAATGGCCAATACCAGTCTATTTCAGCTCACTAATGCCTAGCATATTGATCTTCATGTGTTCATTTCATTTTTGGCTACTTCCAATTTTCCTGGATTCATAATTCATACATTCCACGTTCTGATTACTAATAGATGTTTGCAGCTGTTTCTTCAAATTTTGAATTGTTCCACATCAGCAAAGGAAGGTCTTGAAAGCTTCACTCCATCCATATCACTAAAGTCCACTCTACTTTGAGGAGGCACCTCTTCCCCAGACATATTTTGAGTGCCTTCCACCCTGAGGGGTCATCTTCCAGCACTATATCAGACAACGTTCTGTTGCTACTCAGAAGGTTTTCAGTGACCCATTTTTTCAGAAATAGACTGCCAAGTCCTTCTTCCTGGTCTGTCTTAGTCTGGAAGCTCTGCTGAAACCTGTCCACCAAAGGTGACCCTGCTGGTATTTGAAAAACTGGTGGCAATGCATCTAGTGTCGCAGTAATATGCAAGCCACCACAGTATGACAAACTGGCAGATACATGGTGACTGTATAGATTACAGCCTTTGAAACCCTATGGGGCAGTTTTACTCTGTCCTACAGGGTCTCTATGAGTTGGAATCGACTTGATGGCAATGAGTTTGAGGGTCAAGATGTAGTAATATTAATAACTGTTATTGCTTCTCCAAGGACATTCTTAAATGAAACTGGCTTTTTTTTTTTTTCTTTCAACTATGAATACTTTCTTGTGAAGAGTACTATAACTTACTAAAGCACTGTCTACTAATACAGTCTGGTGCCATTCCCTTGAGGTTTTGCTAAGATGCCAGCAGTTTTACTCACCATTACATCTGAATCATCAATGCAAATGGCAGCACAGCAAAAAAGACACTATAATATTATGAAAATAATTTTGACCTTGTGATGCCATGAAACTGTCTTGAAGACCTCCTAAATTCTGCAGACCACACTTTACAAACTTTAGAATAAGATAAATACTATGGGAAAAAAGAGCAGCACAATGGACATTAGTAATACTGGAAAAGGGATGATTTGTGATTCTGAATAAGGTGACCTGTTCTGAGAGCACTGACAAAGGGATCTTTAAGCAAAGACTTAAAGAAGATGAAAAATTGAGTCATGAAGATATCAGGGAGAAGAACTCACTAGGTAATAATTATAACTAGGGTCAATGCCTAGGCATGGTTCAGGAACACTGCAGAGGCAAGTGTGGCTGAATTTCAGTGAACAGTGGTCAGCTAACAGGAGGTAAAGTCAGAAAGGTCACAAGGGGCCAGAGCGTTAAGGCTTTATAGGCCATTAAAAGGAATTTTCATTTTAGTCTGTGTGAAATGGGGACATGTTGCAGGGTTTTGAGAAGAGCAGTTACATGATCTGATTTAGGTTTTGAAAAGATTAGTCTAGGTTTGGAGCACAGAGAATAAGAGAGCAGAGGTGAACACACAGAAATGGAATAGGAAACTATCATAGTAATCCATATAAGATAAGATAATAGCTTGGACTTTAGTCGAAACCCTGGTGGCGTACTGGTTAAGAGCTACGGTTGCTAACCAAAAGGGTGGCAGTTCGAATCCACCAGGTGCTCCTTGGAAACCCTATGGGGCAGTTCTACTCTGTCCTATAGGGTCGGTATGAGTTGGAATTGACTCTACAGCAGTAGCAGTGCGTTGGACTTTAGTGGTAGTGGAGCCCTGGTGGTATAGTGGTTAAGAGGTTGGCAGTTTGAATCCACTAGCCACTCCATGGAAACCATATGGGGCAGTTCTACTCTGTTTTATAGGGTCGCTATGTGTCAGAATCGATTCAATGGCAAGAGGCCAGATTGGGTCGGCATTAGTGATAACATTTGAGGTAGGATAAAATGGTTGATTCTGGATACACTTTGAAAATAGAGTCATCTGGATTTTCTAACGGGAGTGAATGCATGTTGTGAGAAACAGACTAATCAGGAAGGAATTTAAAGTTTTTGGTCTGAGCATCTGAAAAGACAGTATCACCATTAACCAAAATGCTGATGACTGCAGGTGGGTAACTCTGAGGATGATCAGTTTAGTTTTGATGTACTGTATTTCATATATCGTTTAGATACATCATATATTATCTAGAGAGTTGGCTATATTAGATGGTGATTGAGGAATGACTGCATGCTAGAGCTAAAAATGCGGGGATCCTTTAACGTTAAGACTGAAGAAAGATCACCGAAGGAGTGAGTGTAGAGTGAGAAGATAAGAGGAACAAGCAAAGGAAGAGTAAGTCTGCAGCACACAGTGCAGTAGAGGCTAACCCAATAGAGTGTGAGTCCTTTAGATCAAGTGAAAAAAGGCTATTAAAAGTAGGGTTGCTTTCCTGACTTTAATTCTTTGGATAGTAAGATGGCTACTGAGAACTGATCACTGGACTTAGTAACATGGAAAACAATAATGACTTCGATAAAGGGTTCTCCTTGGATTAGTGTGGGCAAAATTCTGACTAAATTGTGTCCAGGGAGGATAGGCTCCTTCACTAATATTGAGCTAAAAGGCTTAGAACAGAGAGAACAACACTTTGAAGAATAACACAATATAGTCCTTAAAAAAAAAAAAAAAAAAATCTATCCTTCAACATCATGTTTAGTTTTGTTTCATAAATCAGGGCAATTAAGTATTAAATCAGACCAGTAGTAACTATAGAATTCTATGCTCTATTTAAAATTCTAAAAGTAGGAAACTCAGGAAGAAAATTATAACATATTGAAAAACACACTTAACCCTGACAATATTATGGAAACTAGTCTGTCAAGACATGTAATGACATGATAGAAACAGATGTTATAATTACCAAAATGGTATTTGTTTTTAGCATTTTTAACTTACCTTTGTGTCAGCAGCATATCATTTGTAATGTGATGAAAGAAGCAGGGAACACAACAAATCAATTTTCTTCAGATCATTTTTGTTCTTAATCAGTGTGATAAATATAGGGAACCATTTCAGTTTATAGTAATCACATTTAATACACTTCAAGGAAGTTAAGCAGTTCAAATAAGGCTCTCACTATTGATATGCAGGTTTCTCCTTCATATGTAGAGATTACATAAAGGCTTTCCTTTCAACACTCTTCAGTAAAACTCTAAATTTATTTATTTATTCAGTATATATATTTTTTTAGTTCTTACTATATACCGTACTCTTTTCCAGGAACTGGATAAACATCAGTGAACAAAATTGCTAACAACTGGTGGTTTGCAATGTTAAAAACCAAGTGATCACAGAAAACCTAAATAAAAAGGCGACATTTGAGGCAAAGACTTGAATGTTAAATAGAACATATTGTGGCAAATTCTTACCTGTGCTATACACAGGAATAAACTTTTGGAGTTTATTTTTTAAAAGTATTTTTTTATTCACAAAGAGCAAATAAAAAAAAAAGTGAATGAAGAGCGCTATAACACTTTAACCAGTCATAGCATCTGTGGTTCCCAGCTCTGCCCCCAATGTAGTGTGGCCGTCCCAGCATTACAAAGTTACGTTTTTGCTTTAATCATATTTTCACATCATAACCAAAGAGAGACTAGACAGAGGTTTGAGATTAGACTTGAAAGTGGCTTGAATCCACACATGTCCAAGAGGTTAAGAAAAAAGAAGCCCAAAAATTTTTGGTGGGGAAGCAGGATGGGGACAAGAGAAATTTGAGAAAATCATATTCCTACAAAGAAGACAGACTGCTAAAGACACCATTTTTGGGGATTGTTTTAAGTCTAAAATGAAAGTAAACACCTCAGTGGTTGGAATAAGTGTTAGAATAATCAGCACCAAAGGACAAATTAGAGAACTAGATAATCGAGCTGAGAAGTGCTTCCAGAAGATAACATAAAAGCTCCAAGAGATGGAAAAGTTGAGGAAAAAAAAAAGAAAGAAGAGAAAAAAAATGATAGACATCATGAGCGATCACTGTGAAGTTTCCAAAATCCACATAATTCTAGGTCCAAAGAGAATAGAAAAGTTAAGTAAGGACTCAATTATCATAATAATACAATAATATTTTTAAGGTCTCAAGAAGCACAGCCTAAAAGGGCCTACCGATCCTTAAACAGGTGAATAGAGAGAGAGAGAAAGGGAAGAAAAAGCTTTAAACTATTCATAGCATAATGAAATTTAATGACAAGGGCAATGAGAAAAATAAAAATACTTCCAGAGAGAGGAAAAATGTACACACTAAGGAATGAGATTCACATTTGCATATTTCATATCAGACGCAGGAGAAAGACCTGATTATCTGCTTTCGTAAAGAGTACAGCCTAGAAAACCCTATGGGGCAGTTCTACTCTGTCACATGGGCTCTCTGTGAGTCGCAATCAACTTGACAGCACCTAACAACAGCAACAGCTACTTTGAATTCATAATATTCATGAAGCTTTATGCACCTAAAATAGGTTTGAAATACAGCAATAAATTGCAATTTTAAAATGAAGAAACTGAACTTGCTTCTTTCAGAAATGATGGATTAAATAAACAACAGCAACAAAAAGATTATGACTGAAGAAAGTTTGATTAAGATAATTGACAATCTTGATCTAATATTTATATATAGAACCATGTACCTAAAAGCACAACATACTTATTAGTTTGAACACTTATAAAAATTTAAAAAATTTACCATGTATTAGATCTTAAAAGAAATCTCAAAAAAAGAAAGAAAGTATACATTTTTTTACTGGATATTTTCTCAAAAACACAATTATAGCCAAAATTATATTCTGCCATGAAATAAAAATACATTACCCTAAATAACTCTTCGGAATTCAAATTATTATCTAACAATGGGAATATTATATATGTGACATGATTAAACATAACTCAGAGGAAAATGTGTAAATTTAAATAAATGAATATTAGTAAAGGAAGCATTTGACTTGAGAATAAAGTAAAACAAAATTTATTTTATGAGAATCTCATATATCTAATCAACTCAAAGAAAGCAGAAGAAATTTTAAAGCATAAAACAAAAATATTAAATAGAAGAGAAAACTTTAATATTGTTCAATAAAACCCAAAGCTAATCTTTTGGAAAAAAAAGTTACTGGCAAGTTTAGTTACTTATACACACACAAAACACTGAAAATTTAAAAAAGTAAATAAATTCAGAAAGAATATAAATTGATAAACTTATGAGAATGTATTTTGTAAAACTTTATACCAATAAATTTAATAAATTATAATGAAATGAATGATTTTCTAGGAAAAAAAAAGTCATCTACAGAGAAATCCTGTAAGTAATTGACAAGCCAGAAAAAATCTTTTCTTAAATAACATACACAATTTTTACGATTTTACTGATGAATGCTATCAAACATTCATGGAAAAGAATGTAGAAAATGTTGGAAACTTCTCCACTTCAATTTATGTGACTAAAATGAGAGGTCAATTATAACAATAAGTAAATTATAGGGTTCTTTATCCCTTTTATGGAAGTATCATCAGCTGAGTCATCTAAAATAAAAATAGCTAGGCTCTCATACCTGTCAGTTTGTTCTACTGTCGTGGTTTGCATGTTGCTGTGATGCTGGAAATTTTGCCACCGGTATTTCAAATACCAGCAGGGTCACCCATGGTGGGTAAGTTTCAGCAGAGTTTCCAGACTAATACAGACTAGAAAGAAAGCCTGGCTATCTACTTCTGAAAATTAGCCAATGGAAACCTTATGGATCACAACAGAACATTGTTAAACTTACTTGCTATAGACAGGTCATCTGGAGGGGCCCATCTCTGGAATAAGACCTCATATTTGGTTAATTAGCGGGCTAACAAGAAAAACGGAGACTGTCAGTGAAATGGTTTGGCACAGTAGCTGCAACAATGGCGTCGAATATGTAGGCAGTTGTGAGGATGACTTAGAACCAGGCAATGTTTTCGTTCCATTGTACATAAGGTCACCATGATTCAGAGGTGACTTGATGGACACTATCTATTTATCTGTCTCTAGGCTCTCATTAGGAGTTCCTGAGTGTTGCAAATGGTTAAGTGCTCAGCTACTAACCAAAAGTTTGGCAATTCGAATCCACCCAGAGATGCCTGAGAAGAAAGGCCTGGTGATCTACTTCTGAAAGCTCACTGCCATTGAAAACTCTATGGAGTGCAGTTCTACTTTTACATACATAGAATCTCCATAAGTTGGACTCAACTGGACAACCTGGTGAGGCTCTCATAAGCAATGGACCCTGGTGGTGCAGTGGTTAAGATCTTGGCTGCCAATGAAAAGGTCAGCAGTTCGAATCTACCACTCTTTGGAAACCTGGTGGAGCAGTTCTGCTCTGTCCTGTGGGGTTGCTATGAGTCAGAATCTACTCGACAGTAACAGGTTTGGTTTTTTAATAGGTAAGGTTCTGGCTTTGATGCTTTTAGAAAAAGTCATCTCAGGTTTGGCGAGAAGAGCCAGCATCTGTAATTTTTAAATGCTTCTAAAGCAATTCATATGTCTCCATAATACCCTAATTTCAATATTACACTAATAAAAGCTCAGAGAAACAGGCAAACAGGACTCATGTCTCTACTTTGTCTCTAATTTGAATACTTCTCTAATAAAAGCAAGGGAGAATTACGGTATTTTGCTCTGCCTCTATACTTGCCAGTCACGACGCCAAATTAGGGACATGACTGACTAAAACCGGGCTCTAATTGCCAACAAGTCTTCCACAGTCCTGTTTAGAATAGTCTAGAAACTATGAAAAATATTTTCATTTAATTTTTTTTCCATAGCTGTCCAAGTGACTTATTTTTGTAATCACTTAAAGTTACTTTTAATAGTAAATAATTCTGTAACTCATCTATCAGAGGTCGATGTTGCTTCATGGCGTGGAGAGTTCTCTTGAGGGTTTTTCTTCTCTGAAGGAAAAGAAGAAACAGTGGGGAGCATGTGTGAACCTCTGAAGAGGGACTTCATAAAGTGGCAAACTGTTCCTCACCCATGAACTGCTGGAGTGAGAGAAGGTTCTTTCCCAGGAATGTTGAACCCTTCCCTGGGGAAAATTAGAGTGCCTCGCTGTAACAGGGCTGGAGGGACCTTGAAATGTGCTGGAACCTGCACCAATACACAGGCTGCCAACACAAGAAAGAAGACTTCTCTGGGCAGCAACCGCACTCCTAGGCTTAGGGTATGGAGATAATGAAGTTGAGGCAGGGTTTCTAAGCTAAAAACACTTTTTTAAAATGTTTCATCTGTCTTTCTGTGTGAGACCAAAATTTGTCTTCTAAAAAAGCCTACCCACAACAGTGTGAAAATAGTAATTCAGAGATATTTACAGACACATTATGTTGAATAGCTTTCTGTTGACCTGCTTTATCCTTAACAGCCCAAATAGCCTTTATGTCCTGCCACAGAATTTTCCAGTAGCCCTCTTTAGCTCACCTTGGTATTCTTTACATGATGTTTCTTATTTTCTTGATGCAGCTATGTAATTACTTTTCAGAAGCAGGAACACCAGACCTGTTTTCTTATTTCTATTGAGTTAGTGTTCATTTTGGCAGTTACTATAATTGCATATTACTGAATTCAGGAACACAGGCCAGAAAAATAAAATGGGAACGGGTGCAGTACAATTTCAATTCACTTACCAGTTTCCTTATAAATGACTTCACAAGCACGGCATTTCTTTCTCTTCAAAACACTACAAAAGAAACTGATCAAAAGCATTCTTTTAACTCAAGGCAAAACAAGCGAAAGAAAACTAAAATATAAAGGGAACAAAGCATTCTTTATAATAATAATTTCAAAAAGTTTCTCCTAAATATTGCATATATATTCAATAGTATTCATTCTGAAAGTTTAATGTTATTCATAGTTTTTGAAAACACTATTTTTAATAACTAAATGCTATTAAAAGATAGGAAATCCTCCGCTGTTAAACTAGTCTGAATAAATGACAAAAACCAACTTCTTTTCATATATTAGCGATGATGACCGTATTTTTAAACACACACACTTCAAGAATAGGGTTTTTCTAAGATAGAGTATCTTCATCTCAAAAGTGATGAGAGAGAGATTGGAAAATCAAAAACTTTGGAAATGTAAAAGATTGATATAGAAAACAAAGGAGAGAAAACAATAACATCCCCAAGCAGTAATAAATTATCATTAGGATTTTCATACTAGCCTAGACCATTTCATTCTTATTAATGGAATAAGAAGCTTTAAGTTACTGTAAAATACTTTTTGTCATGTTGCTACTTTGTATTATGTTACCATGAAAAATTCAACTATAAAAACATAATATCATTCACAATGTGACCATAAAGCTATAAGCTATGTCATAATAGCAGAGTCTGATTTTGTCCCTTTGACCTTGGTGACATAGCAAACTAGTTGTCCATTTTGCCTACCTGAGAGTTACTTATTTTCAAAATATAGGGCTATCTCTCTCAGTGCCCCAATTGGCTAATTTCCACACTATATTTCTTATCTGTTTTGTTATTCATTACAAGAAAGAACCCAGACAATGTTTATCCATTAAACTCTAAGCACCTAGTGGTTGCTGTTAGTTGCAATAGGCTTTCAATTAATATTTGTTGAACAAATGACTGAATAAGTGATTATGTGACAGACAGCTTCTGAATGAAGATTTTATTCATTCGTGGAAAAAAAAGAATATTTAGGAAAAATTTTAAATTACTTCTTGATTTCTATGCAGTGTTTGGCTTTTATAATTATTTCAGTTGAGGTATTTGTTATAAATAAGACTGCATTATTTTCTGTGGGTTTATGCACTATGTATACGTAAAAAAGAATCACATGCAAAAAGCGTTGTACATTTAATATTTTCAAAAACTTTGTATTTAGAAAAAATGAGAGAATCACAGTAAGTTCCAAAAATAGTACAGAGAGTCCCTTGAACTCTTCACCCAACTTCCCTTAATGATAACAGTTTTCATAACTACAGTACAATATCAGAACAAGGATATCGACTGTACAATATCAAAAACCAAGAAATTAGTATTAGAAGAATACTATTAACCAGGTTATAGACTGTATTCAGATTTCACCAGTTTTTACATGCACTCATTTGTGTGCGTGTGTGTGTGTGTAGTTATAAAACTTTATAAAAAATTTTATCCCAAATATAAGTTCTGTATAACCACCACCACAAACAAGATACAGAACTATTCCATCATCACCAAGGAACTCACTTGGGTGGTTTTTATTTAATCCTGTTATAACATGTTGCTGCCGGTACATTCTTAATCAGAACTGGTTTACTTCCACTTGCTAATACAGTGAAACCTGTGAGAGCCAGAACTCAACAGGACTGCTTTGTTTTTCTGAGTTTCGCACGGTGCAGTCTTATTGCTTTTCTATTGCTCTCTGTTAGTGGAAAATACGTACGTTTTCCTTCTCTCGCAGGGTTCTGCCTTTGCAGGTTCTTGCAGGTTTTACTGTCTGTCCAATTGAAATATAATCTCTTCACCAACTAGGAGTCAAGCTGTTTCATTCCTCAGTGCCTACCCCACTGTCTGGCATGAGAAAAATTTTAATAAAGGAATTATTTGATTTGCTTTTAGCTCCACAGGTTACCAATGCTCATTTGAGTAGTGAAGTCAGTGAGATAACGATTATTAAATAGTGCTGGGAGAGAAATTTCCATTGCTCTTAGGTTTCTGATCTTTACCATTCTAGCTGCCACACCCAGTGTTAGTCACAATCAAAATTCACCTACCTTCCTGATCACAATCTTTGCAAGGCCAGCGTCATTTGTGAGTTAGCAAAATATACCGGTGAGGAACCAGAAGGTCTTTGAATAATTCAAGCTTGACCATTTTAAAAAGTATGATTATTTGGACGTCCATCTGCTAGCCAGTGACATGGGGAAAAAAAAAAAGACACCAGTGAAGTGCTCCAGTTTGCAAAACTCTGAACTGCTGTCTGCTTTCCACAGAAGGGTCCTGAAAACACCCTGTTTGTCAGTCACAACAAGTCATGCAAACTTCTGGGTCTGTGTCGCCACAATGCAAATTCGTCATCTTTAGGGACTTCAGGAATCTTATAAATCAGTTAACTGGCTTCTAATTTTACAGATCAGTATGTAAAATAAATAGAGGTTCTGATTTGTTTAACTACAGTGAAATTATTGGTAGCAATAGGGCTGGAAATGTTTTGACTCTCAGTGCATTCCGTGTTAGAGAAACCTTAGTACCACAGACTATTTCCACTGCAGCAGACTCTGCTACTAGCATAGACAGAAAAAACAAACAAACAAAAAGTGCCAAACAACAACAGGAAATTGGTATTGGTTGTTGTCTATAGACTGAACACACAGATTACATAAGGGAAAGGGTATAACACCGCCACAGTTTTAAACCACACAGTTTGCGTATATTAAAAACTTTACAGTGACATTCAGAGGGTCTATGCAATTGGTGGCCTGATCTCATCACACAATTTATGAAAGTTCCCAAGAGCCAGATTGAGAAGACCTGCTCTTAAGCCCAGACTCTAATATTGGCTACATGATTTCAGGCAATTCACTTAACGTGTATTTCATCAGTAAAATGGAGGTAACATTAGTGACCATCACACAGGGTTATTCTGAACTCCCATTTAGATTATGAGTGAGAACAGCTCTAACTCTAAAGTGTTGTGCCAGAGTCAGTAATTATTACTTTCTTGTCTTAAGTACTATATAACTCAGCCCCTAAATGAATCTATAAACACAATTAATCTTTCATTCTGAACCAGTTTTACATTCTTCCAATGAAATATGTATTTTCTATTAAAAATGACAATCCACCAAAATAGAAAAACCATGTTTTTGAAGATCATTTCTAAATATATGAAACTTTGACCTTTCAAGGCTTTTTCAACATCTTAAACAATGTCTCATTTTGCCCCCGCCCCTTTCTTTGTTGTAGTAATGCCATGGGGTTCTCTTACTGTCACACTTGCTATTATTTTTCACACAACACTGTAGGTGTAATATAGTTTGGCCTGTGACATTCTATTTCGCTACGATGATTTTTTAAATTAGCATTCGGCAGTTTTTGAAGAAAAATGAACACTTGAAATAATACATTAAAAAATATCTTTTTAGTTTCATTTAAAAACTGTTTTGCACAACTTAGAAGTTACAATCTCATCGGCCCTCTGTCATATAAATTATTGCTGTTGTTAGGTGCCGTTGAATCAGTTTTGACTCATAGCGACCCTATGTACAACAGAATGAAATACTACCCGGTCCCGAGCTGTCCTCACAATCTTTGAAATGCTTGAGTCCAATTGTTGCAGCCACTGTGTCAATCCATCTCCTTGAGGGTCTTCCTCTTTTTCGCTGACCCTCTATTTTACCAACCATGATATCCTTCTCTAGGGACTGATCCCCCCTGATTGCATGTCCAAAGTATGTGAGACGTAGTGTTGCCATGCTTGTTTCTAAGGAGCATTCTGGTTGTACTTCTTCCAAGACAGATTTGTTCGTTCTTTTGCCAGCCCATGGCATATTCAATATTCTTTGCCAACACCACAATTCAAAGGCATCAATCCTTCTTCCATATGTGTTATTCACCGTCCAGCTTTCACAGACATATGAGGTGACTGAAAACGCCATGGCTTGAGTCAGGGTCATCTTAGTCTTCAAGGTGACATCTTTGCTTTTTTAACACTTTAAAGAGGTCTTTTGCGGCAGATTTGCCCAATGTAATGCATCTTTTGATTTCTTGACTACTGTTTCCATGGGTCTTGACTGTGGATCCAAGTATAATGAAATCCTTGACAACTTCAATCTTTTCTCTGTTTATCATGATGTTGCTTATCGGTTCAGTCGCGAGGATTTTTGTTTTCTTTATGTTGAGGTGTAATCCATACTGAAGGCTGTGGTCTTTGATCTTCATCAGTAAGTGCTTCAAGTCCTCTTCACTTTCCGCAAGTTTTGTCATCTGCGTAATGTGGTTTGTTAATGAGTTTTCCTCCAATCGTGATGCCACATTCTTCTTCATATAGTCCAGTTTGTCAGATTATTTGCTCAGCATACAGATTGAATAGGTACGGTGAAAGGATATGATCCTGACACACATCTTTCCTGACTTCAAACCAGGCAGTATCCCCTTGTTCTGTTCAAACAACTACCTCTTAGTCTATGTACAGGTTCTCCATGAGCGCAATTAAGTGTTCTGAAATTCCTATTCTTCACAATATTATCCATAATTTGTTATGATCCACACAGTCAAATACGTTTGCATAGTCGATAAAACACAGGTAAATATCTTTCTGGTATTCGCTGCTTTTAGCCAGGATCCATCTGACATCAGGAATGATATTCCTCGTTCTATGTTCTCTTCTGTGAGACTGGCTTGAATTTCTGGCAGTTCTCTGTCGATGTTGTTGTTAGGTGCCATCAAGTCAGCTCTGATGCATAGCGACCTAATGTATAACAGAAGGAAACACTGCCTGGTCCTGTGCAATCCTCACAATAGTAGGTATGTTTGAGCCCATTGTTGCAGCCACTGTGTAAATCCATGTCATTAAGGGTCTCCTTTTTTGTTGACTCTCTGATTTACCAAGCATGATGTATTTCTCTAGTAACTGGTCCCTCCTGATAATGTGTCCACCATAAGCAAGATGAAGTCTTGCCATTCTTGTTTCTAAAGAGCATTCTGGCCATACTTCCTCCATGACAGATTTGTTCCTTCTTCTGGCAGTCCATGGTGTATTTAATATTCTTTGACACCACCACAATTCAAAAGTGTCAATTCTTTAGTCTTCCTATTTTCCTTTTCCTTTGTCTAGCTTTCGGGTGCATATGAGGCAACTGAAATTGAATCAGGCACACCTTAGTCGTCAAAGTGACATCTTTTACTTTTTAACATTTTAAACAGACCTTTTGCAGCAGAGTTGCCCATGCAATACATGTTTGATTTCATGATTGCTGCTTCCATGGGCATTGATTGTTGATCCAATAAGAATGAAATCCTTGCAAACTTATTTCTTCATCATTTATCATGTTGTTGTTTATTGATCCAGTTGTAAATATTTGTTTTGTTTTCTTTATGTTCAGATGTAATTCATACTGAAAGCTGTAGTCTTTTACCTTCGTCAGTAAGTTCTTCAAGTCATCTTCAATTTCCACAAGAAAGGTTGTATCATCTGCTTGTTAATGAGTCTTCCTCCAATCCTGATGCCACATTCTTCTTCATATAGCCCAGCTTCTTGGATGATTTGTTCAATATATAGATTGAATAAGTAAGGTGAAAATATACAACCCTGACACACACCTTTTCCAATTTTAAACCACACAGTATCACCTTGTTCTATTTCAATGACTGTGTCTTGATTTACGTACAGGTTCTGCATGAGCACAATCAAGTGTTCTGGAATATACATCTTTGCAATCTTATCCATAATTTTTTATGATCTACACAATTGAATGCCTTCGGGTAGCTGATAAAACATAGACAGACGTCTTTCTGCTATTCTCTGCTTTCGGCCAAGATCTACCTGACATCAGCAATGATATCCCTCATTCCATGTCCTCTTCTAAATCCAATTTGAACTTCTGGCAATTCCCTGTCAGTGTACGCTGCGGCTATTTTTTAATTATCTTCAGCAAAAATTTGCTAGTGTGTGATATTAATTATATTGTTGGCTAATTCCCACATTCTGTTGGATCACCTTTCTCTGGAATGGACACAAATACAGCCCTCTTCCAATAGGTTGGCCATGTAGCTGTCTACCAAATTTCTTTACGTAGACAAGTAAGGGCTTCTAGTATTGCCTGGGTTTGGTGAAGTGTCTCAACTGGTATTCCATCAGTTTTTGGAGCCTTGTTTTTTGCCAATGCCTTCCGTGAAGCTTGTACTTCCTCCGTTCTCCATCAGTACCAGCAGTTCTTGATCATATGCTACCTCCTGAAATGGCTGACCATCGACGAATTCTTTTGCTACCTCTTTTGATGATTTTTGCATCATTCAATTTTTTGCTCAAAAAATCATTCAATATTGAAACTCAAGGCTAGAATTTTCTCTTCAGTTGTTCCAGCTTAAGAAATGCTGATGATGTTCTTCCCCTTTGGTTTTTAAACTCCAGGTCTTTACACATTTCATTATAATACTTTGTCTTGTCATTCCCAACTGCCCATTTAAATCTTCTCTTCAGCTTATCATCATGTCTTCTGGTCACTTTAGCTGGTTTGCATTCAAGAGCAAGTTTTAGTTTTGGCCTTTATTTTCTTTCAGGTCTTTTTAATGACCTTTTACTTTCTTCATGTATGATGTCCTTGATGTCATCCCACTTCTGGTCTGGTCTTCAATCATTAGAGTTCAGCGCATTAAATCTATTCTTGAGATGGTCTCTAAATCCAGGGGAGATGTAATCAAGTTTGTACTTTGGCTTTCTTGGATTTGCATTAATTTTCTTCAGCTTCAACTTGAACTTGCATATGAACAACTGATGGTCTGTTCTGTAGTTGGCCCCTGGCTTTCTGTTGATTGATAATATTGAGTTTTTCCTTTGTCTCTTTCCACAGATGTAGTCAATTTGATTCTTGTGTAAACCATCCAGCAAGGTTCATGGGTATAATCATTGTTTGTGTTGTTGAAAAAAAGCATTTGCCATGAATAAGTCACTGGTCTTGCAGAATTCTATCATGCAATCGCTGATACCTTTCCTATCACCAAGGCCACATTTTCCGTCTACTGATCCTTCTTTTTTGTTTCCAACTTTCGCATTCCCATTACTAGTATATATCAATGCATCTTGATTGCATGTTTGATCAATTTCAGACTGCAGCTGTTTATAATAATTCTCAATGTCTTCATCTTTGGCATTAGTGGTTGATGCGTAAACTAGAATAACAGTCATATTAGCTGGTCTTCCTCATGGGTGTACATATATTAACCTATCACTGACAGCATTGTACTTCAGGATAGATCTTGAAATGTTCTTTTTGATGATGAATGCAACACTATTCCTCTTCAATTTATTGCTCCTGGCTTAGTAGAAGATATGACTGTCTGATTCAAAATGGCCAATACCAGTCTGGTTCATTTCACCAATGCATAGGCTATTGTTCTTTAAGCATTCCATTTCATTTTTGACAACTTCTAATTTTCCTTAACTCATACTTCATACATTCCATGTTCCAATTATTAATGGATGTTTGCATCTTTTGCTTTTCCTTTTGAGTTGTGCCACATCAGTAAATGAAGGTCCAGAAGGCTTTACTCCACCCATATCGTTAAGGTTAATCTACTCTGAGGAGGCAGCTCTTCCCTCGTCGTATTTTGAGCGTTTTAGTATCTTCCAACATGAGGGGCCTATCTCCTAGCACTATATCAGACAATGTTCAGTTGTTATCCATGGGGTTTTCACTGGGTAATTTTCAGAAGCAGATTGCCAGGCCATTTTTCTAGTCTGTTGTAGTCTGGGTGACCTTACTGGTATTTGAGATATCAGTGGTATATCTTCTAGCATCATAGCAACAGTTAAGCTATCATAGTAGAACAAACTCACAGAGGGGTATATTATTGCAATATATTGAATATATTGAATTCACATGTAAAACACATTCATATACATGGCGGGAAAATCAGCGTTTACTTTTTTTTTTAACCTCATTTACTTGAATTTAAATAAGTTTAAGTTGCTTCTTCATATACACTTAATAAATAATCAGCAACACCACAGCAACATGTAGTTCAACATAAATCCTCACTATTAAAGAAATATTGGTGCTTAATATATAGTTTTCTATCTTCTATTACGTTGGTGGAAAAATTACATTTTTTTAGCCCAATTTAGAGTTAAAATCATCACTTAACATCTCTAGAACATTCTCTAAACTGACTGGTTTAAATTATGCATTAGTCGATTACGATACAAATTAAAGGGAGGATACAAAAATAGACATTTTATTGAATGTTGATTTTGCAAAATGTTTGGTTTATGTTTTGCAATGGCCTTACATATATAGTTAGGTTTTGCTCTGGGTAATATTAAAATTAGTTCATAATTTTTTGGCAGATTCTTTGACAAAGTATAATTAAAGGAATGGTACCAGAGGTTCAACATGATGCTGGGTTGGAGAGGAAAACCTACATGAGATTAAAATGTTGCCAAGATGATCCATGAAGTGAACCATCTAGAAGTGACTTAAATATTTGTAACTTAGAACAAGGGGAATCCAATAAATATAAGTATTGCTCTACTTTGTGACAGAAAGTGTAATTATAGAGAAGAAAAAGAACTGCATGCATATAATTTAATATCAATTAGAAATATTGTGCTTAAAATTGAATTTATTATGTAGCTTTCATAATATCTGTAGCTCACATGTCTCAGAATTTGTTCTAATAGATATATGACTAGAGTGAAAGATAAGAAGAAATCAGCCATGCGAAGAGATGTGGGGAGAAGTAGCCCTGAAGTAAGAACTTTTTTACTACGTTGAAACCAGCAGCACTCTAGCCAATTCCAACTCATCGTGACCCCGTGTGTTGCAAAGTAGAACTGAGTTCCATTGGGTTTTCAAAGCTTTGAACTTTTGGAAGCAGATTGACAGACTTTTATTCTGGATGCTCCTGAGTGGGTTTAAACCACCAACCTTTTGGTTAATAGTCAAACATTTAGCTATTTGTGCCATTCAGGGACTCCTTTTATCATGCTAGAAGAAAATAATTCTACTCTATTTGTAATAACTCTTGGTTTTACAAAATAAAAAGGAGAAATGCAAAATTACTAATTCATTCAACAATAACTAAGCACTCATTATGTGTCATATTGTTCTAGTTTGGAATATATAAGTAAGCTTGTGATATTTTCCCACACTAACTGTACATTTTATTCAAGTGAATAGTCACCTAAGCATATTAGTATAACAAAAGTTAATAGACTTTCAAATAAAAGTGTGAACAAATAATATATGGAGACATGCTAGAGAGTGTTACATTTTGTAAATCGTCCAAAGGGAAATTGATACTGAAGTCAAAATTTGAAGGATAAAGTGGCATTCCGGGGAGCTGTAAAAGTAGTGTGGAGAAGGGTACATGTACGAAGGTAAGGAAGTACTAAGGTGCCTCTCCAGTTAGACGAACAAAATCTCTAGTGTGGATAGATGTAGAGTATGTGTGGTTAGAAGGAGAGACTTAAGTGACCTACTGCCTGTTAAGACAAGTGTTAATCCTTTAAACACTTTCAAGACCCAATTATTTTCTTTTGAATTTTTTTGTTGATACTATGTGTTTTCACTAACTTAAGGCACACTAATTAAAGGACCATTCAGAATTTTTTTTATGAGTTATGGATTTTGACATTCATTATGTGGGATCCCATATGTCCTAGGGTACCCTAGATGTAGTAAATACTGGCAATATGAGTCAAGGATAAAATCACTTTTATTTAGTTTTTAAATTTTATTTCTTGAAAATTTGCAGAACATGAGGTAAAACATAAAGTAAAACATAAAGGCTCCTGGCAATGACTGCACATATATTTTATTCTAGTCTCCTTCTTCTTAGCCTTTTTATTATTTTTCATGAAACTTTTCAAAACATGGTAAAATGCATTTTTCCTTACTTGCATCCCAAATAAATAAAGCCAAGGAATTTTTTTTATCTCAGCAAAATTACCACTGCAATGCATTCTTCATTACTGCAAGAGCAGTACTTACAGGCGAAGTAAATAAAACTAAAGGAATTTGAATCTCAGGAAAATTGTCACTACTATGTATTCCTCATTATAACAAAAGCAGTACTAACAGCTAAGAAGCAGAAACAGCTGTCCTGGAAAACTGTAGAACTGCTCACAGCGGTGTATTCTACTGGCTACACGTGGAAGCAATGATTGGGCCCTAAGATTGAATGTGGGGTAACAATAACTTATAGGAGTTTGAGTCTCTTGAAAAGTACCCTTGCAGTGCATTATTCCATATTGCAATGGCATTTACTGTTCAGAAGCTAGAAAAGCAGGGAGCCAGTAACATCTGGAAACAATGAATGGTATCAAGGAAAAAATGACCACTATGACTGAAGAGGGTCAGTGAAAAAGAGGAAGACCCTCAATGAGATGGATTGACATAGTGGCTGCAACAATGGGCTCAAGCATAACAATGATTGTGAGGATGGTACGGGACTGGGTAGCATTTCATTCTGCAGTACATAGGGTTGCTATGAGTCAAATAGACTTGATGGCACTTAACAACAACAACATGACTGAAGAAGACTAAGAATAGCTTATTCTCATGATAAATACATTCTCACAAGACCACAGTAACAGGGAAACTTAGTGAGGAGGCTTATCTCAAAGAAATAAAGGCAAACTTGTCAAAAGTTTACAAAATTCCCACATCAAGGAGGCATCATCTAAGACAATGCTCAATCTACACAAAAATGAGGTTCTAACTCAGGGTTCTTGAGTGTCACACTTTTCAAAAAGCACCCACCTTGAGGCTAAATGCATTAAAATCAGCTACTGCCTTCCCAAAAACTCCAGAGGCATAAAAGGTGGTTGGGATACTTTATATCCTAGGCTCACAAAAAGAATAAATGTTATTGTGTTGTTAATTGCACGTAACTGTGACACATTCACTTAATACATACACATCTTGAACTTACTACTGGTTTAAGTTTCAACTATCAAGAACCAACAATTGGATGTACTGGTTTCACATTTTTTCATCTGGTATCTGTGCAAGTCATTTTTATTGGTCTGGTCAAATAATACTTTTTTTCATCAGAGTTTCATTTACATTTAAGTGAAAAATACGTAATCATTTAAAAATATGACTGTATTTTTATGCAAATAACCTGTGCCTTATACGTTTTTTACAAACTTCGCAATCCCCCTTCCGTTTGTTAATTTCATTAGCTCACTATACCAACGTATTTTTACATGTTGCTAATTTCTGTTTCAACTTTTTTTTTCTTCTGCCCGACAGATTTAATATTACCGAGATAAAACTGATCTCTTGGAAACTTCATTTAACGTATGTATTTTCCTAAACCAAGTACAACCAATGGTGAAGTGAATAGTCTCATGCTGGAAATGGGATGCAATGCTGAAACCAAAGAGTATGAATACAAAGAGCTAGAAATTAGTAAGAAATGATTCTAGGCCTAAAACTACAAGAACAAGATGTTGTTTATATTTTATTGCTTTCATAAGTTTTAAACTGAAACATAATTTTTGATAATCAGTATCTTTGAAATCAACAAAAGTCAGCGGAAGAAACTGTATTTTCATCTTAAAATAGGCCATTTTAGTTTATTCACTCATTACCAACAGCAGTGGTTCTCATTCTCATGGAAAAGCCATTCCATTTCGTGAATTTAGAAATCCAGGTGAAACCAGCCTTGAAGTCTGTAATTCCTCTTTCTTTCTTTTGTTTTGATTTTCATGAATTTTGTTGTTGTTGTATTTTAGATGACATTTACAGAACAAACTAATTGCTCATTAAACAGTTGGCACACATATTATGTTATGACATTGGTTAACAACCCCATGACATGGCAACACTCTCCCTTCTCGACCTTGGGTTCCCAATTACCAGCTTTCCTGTCCCCTCCTGCCTTCTAGTCCTTGTCCCTGGGCTATTGTGCCCATTTAGTCTCATTTGTTTTATAGCCCTGTCTAATCTTTGGCTGAGGGGTCAACCTTGGGAGTGATTTCATTACTGAGCTAAAATGGTGTCTGGGGGTCATACTCTTGGGGTTTCTCCAGTGTCTGTCAGGCCAGTAAGTCTGGTCTTTTTCGTGAGTTAGAATTTTGTTCTACATTTTTCTCCAGCTCTGTCTGGGACCCTCTACTGTGATCCCTGTCAGCGCAGTCAGTGGTGGTAGCTGGGCACCATCTAGTTATACTGGACTCAGTCTGGTGGAGACCATGGTAGATGTGGTCCATTAGTCCTTTGGACTAGTCTTTTCCTTGTATCTTGTTTTCTTCATCCTCCCTTGCTCCCAAAGGGGTGAGACCAGTGGAGTATCTTAGATGGCTGCTCACAGGCTTTTAAGACCCCAAACAC
>NW_004444031.1:1271721-1305266 GCF_000243295.1 Trichechus manatus latirostris
CCCAAAGGGGTGAGACCAGTGGAGTATCTTAGATGGCTGCTCACAGGCTTTTAAGACCCCAAACACTACTCAGCAAGGTAGAATGTAGAATATTTTCTTTATAAACTATGTTATGCCAATTGAGCTAGATGTTCCCTGAGACCATGGTCCCCACAGCCCTCAACCCAGCAATTTGGCCCCTCAGGGAGTTTGGATGTGTCTATGGAGTTTCCATGACCTTGATTTGTACAAGTTGTGCTGGCTTCCCCAGTATTGTGTACTGTCTTAACCTTCACCAAAGTTACCACTTATCTATTGTCTATTTAGTGTTTTTCCATCCCAACCCCTCCCCTCCCTACTAACCATCAAAGATTGTTTCTTTTTGTGTGTAAACCTTTGCATGAGTTTTTACAGTAGTGGTCTCATACAATATTTGTCCTTTTGTGATTGACTTATTTCACTCAGCATAATGCCCTCCAGATTCACCCATGTTATGCTTCTCAGATTCATGATTGTTCCTTATTGTTGTGTAATACTCCATTGTGTGTACGTACTATAGTTTGTTTATCCATTCATCTGTTGATGGGCATCTAGGTTGTTTCTATTTTTTGCTATTGTGAACAATGATGCAATGAACATGGGTGTGCATATGTCTATTCCTGAGCTGACTCTTATTTTTCTAGAATGTATTCCTAGGAGTGGGATTGCTGGATCATATGGTATTTTGATTTCTAGCTTTCTAAGGAAGTGCCATATCATTTTCCAAAATGGTTGTATCATTTTGCATTCCCACCAGCAGTGCATCAGAGTTCCAATCTCCTTGCACCCTCTCCAACATTTGTTGTTTGCTGTTTTTTTGATTCGTGCCAGTAATGCTAGGGTGAGATGATATCGCATTGTGGTTTTAATTTGCATTTCTCTAATGGCTAGTGATCGCGAGCATTTCTCAGGTGTCTCTTGGCCACTTACATGTCTTCTTTGGTGAAGTATGTATTCATTTCCTTTGTCCATTTTTTAATTGGATTATTTGTCTATTTGTTGTAGAGGTGTTGGATTTTCTTGTAGATTTTAGAGATTAGACCTTTGTAGGATTTTTAATAACCAAAAATTTTTTCCCAGTCTGTAGGTTCTCTTTTTACTCATTTGGTAGAGTGTTTTAATGAGCATAAATGTTTAATTTTTAGAAGATCCCAGTTATCTAGCTAATCTTCTGGAGTTTGTGTGTTGTAGGTTATGGGTCGTATTCTGTTAATGCCATGTATTAGGGTCTCTAGCATTGATCCTATTTTTTCTTCTATGAAATTTATAGTTTTGGACTATGTATTTAGGTCTTTGATCCATAGTGAATTAGGTTTTGTATATGGTGTGAGGTATGGGTCTTGTTTCATTTTTTTGGAGATGGACATGTAGTTTTGCCAGCATCATTTGTTAAAAAGACTGTCTGTTCCCCATCTGATGGACTTTGAGCCCTTGTCGAAGATCAGGTGACCATAGGTGGATGGATTTGTATCTGGGTTCTCAATTCTGTTCCATTGGTCAATGTGTCTGTTATTGTACCAGTATCAGGTTGTTTTGACTACTATAGCTTTATAGTATGTTCTGAGGTCATGTAGTGCAAGTCCACCTACTTTATTCTCTTCTTCAGTAGTGCTTTACTTATGAGGGGCTTCTTCCCTTTCCTTACAAAGTTAATGATTAGTTTTTGCATCTCTTTAAAAAATGATGGTATTGTGACCAGGATTGCATTGTATTTGTAAATTGCTTTGGGTAGAATTGTCATTTTCACTATGTTGAGTCTACCTATCCATAAGCATGGTATGTTTTTCCATTTATGTAGATTTCTTTTGGTTTCTTCCAGTAATGTTTTGTAGTTTTCTTTCTATATGTCTTTTACATCTCTGGTTAGATTTATTCCTAAGTGTTTTATTTTTTTAGACACTATTATAAATAGTATTGTTTTCCTGATTTCCTTTTCTTCTTTTTCTTTATTGGTGTATAGGAATCCAACTGATTTTCATATGTTTATCTTGTATCCTGCCACTCTGCTAAATCTTTCTATTAGTTTCAGTAGTTTTCTTGTAGAGTCTTTTGGGTATTTAGTATCATACCATCTGCAGATAGGGACATCTTAACTTCTTCATTACCAGTTTGGATGCACTTTCTTTCTTTTTCTTTCCTTATTACTCTAGCTAGGACTTCCAGCACAATGTTAAACAGGAGTGGTGATAAAGGGCACCCTTCTCTTGTTCCTGTTCTCAAGGGGACTGTTTTCAGCCTCTCTCCATTAAGAATGATGTTGGCTGTTTGATTGTATAGATACCCTTTTCTACTTTGAGAAATTTCCCTTCTATACCTATTTTATTGAGAGTTTTTATCAGGAATGGGTACTGGACTTTGTCAATGCCTTTTCTGCGTCAATTGAGATGATCATGTGATTCTTTTCTTCCTTTTATTTATGTGGTGGATTACATTAATTGATTTTCTAATGTCGAACCACCCTTGCATACCTGGTATGAATCCTACTTGGTCGCAGTGTATTACTTTTCTGATATGATGCTGAATTCTATTGGCTAGAATTTGGTGGAGAATGTTTGCATCTATATTCTTGAAAGACATTTGTCTGTAATTTTCTTTTTTTGTGGCGTCTTTGCCTGGTTTTGGTATCAGGGTTATGCTGGCTTCATAGAATTAATTTGGAAGTGTTGCTTCCTTTTCTATGTTCTGAAATAGTTTGAGTAGTACTGGTGTAATCTCTTCTCTGAATGTTTGGTAGAATTCTCCAGTGAAACCATCTGGGCCAGGGCTTTTTTTTGTTGGGAGTCTTTTTTTTTTTTAATTACCTTTTCAATCTCTTCCCTTGTTATGGGTCTGTTCAGATTTCCAACATCATTTTGTGTTAGTTTGAGGAGGTAGTGTGTTTCTAGAAATTTGTCCATTTCCTCTAGGTTTTCAAATTTGTTGGAGCATATTTTTTCATAATATTCTGTTATGATCCTTTTTATTTCAATTTTAATGTCCCCCGTTTCATTTCTTATTTGGTTTATTTACATCCTCTCCTGTTTTTCTTTTGTCAGTTTGGCCAGGGGGTTTTTGATTTTGTTGATCCTTTCAAGAAACCAACTTTTGGTTTTGTTGATTCTTTCTATTGTTTCTCTATCCTCTATTTCACTTATTTCTGCTCTGGTCTTTATTATTTCCTTTCTTCTGGTGGCTTTCTTCTGGGCTTCTTTTTGCTGTTCTATTTGTTTGAGTTGTGTAGCTAACGTTTTGATTTTGTCCCTTTCTTCTTTTTTGATGTGTGTATATATTGGTATAAATTGACCTCTGAGGCATGCCTTTGCTGTGTCCCAAAGGTTTTGGTATGATGTGTTTTAATTCTCATTTGATTCTAGGAATTTTTTTATTCCATCTCTGATTTCTTTTATTACCCAGTGGTTTGTAAGCAAGGTGTTATTCAGTTTCCATGTAATTGATTTTTTTTTCCTTGCTCTTCCTGTTGTTAATTTCTACCTTGATGGTGTTGTGATCAGAGAAGATACTTTGTATTGTTTCAATGTTTTGGATTTGTTGAGGGTTTCTCTTTGTCCTAAGATGTGGTCTATTCTGGAGAACATTCCATGTGCATTGGAAAAGAATGTGTAGTTTGCAGCTGTTGGGTGGAGTGTTCTGTATATATCTATGAAGTCAAGTTTGCTGATTGTGCCCTTTAGGTCTTTTGTATATTGCTGAGTTTCTTTCTAGATGTTCTGTCCTTTACTGAGAGTGGTGTGTTGAAGTCTCCTATTATTATTGTGGAACTGTCAATTTCTCTTTTCAGTGCTGTTAGAGTTTAAGTATTTTGAAGCCCTGTCACTGGGTGCGTAGATGTTTATTATGGTTATGTCTTTGTGATGGATCGTCCCCTTAATCATTAGATTGTGCCCTTTTGTCTTTTATGATGGCTTTTCTTTTAAAGTCTATTTAATCTGAGATTAGTATTGGCACTGCTGCTCTTTTTTGATAGATGTTTGCTTGATATATATTTTTTCCATCCTTTGATTTTTAATAAATATACATCTTTGTTTCTAAGGTGTGTCTCTTGTAGACAGTATATTGGTGGATCCTGTTTTTTTATCCATTCTGTCATTCTCTGTCTCTTTATAGGTGCATTAAGGCCATTCACTTTCAGTGTAATTATTGATAGGTATGATTTTATTGCTGTCATTTTGTAGTGCTTTTTTTTGTGGTGCTGACGATTTCTTTGTTCCTCTTACTCTCTTGTGTTAATTTCCTTTTGTTTGTGGATTTTTTTTTAATTTCTATTGTTTTTTAGATTTTATTTTTACTGAGGCTTTTTTTTTTCTTCTTAATTTTGATGAATAGGTTTGTTAACTTTCTTTGTGGTTAGCTTGAAATTTACCTTTAACTTCCTAGGTTTGAACCAGTCTATTATTACTTAGTATCGCCTTGCCTTCTTCTCCATTAGAAAGTTCTATACCTTTACTGTTTATTCCCTCTTTTACTGTTCTGATGTTGTTGTCATTTACAGATTAATTTGTCTGGTTCCCTGTTGTGATTATTTTGGTTTTGGATAGTCCTTGAGAGTTCACTTCCTAGGTTGGTATCTGGCTTGTATGATCTTGTGTCCTAGATTCAGGCCGTCATCTTATGTTATTTGTTCTCAGATCAAAGGACTCCTTCTAATAATTCTTGTAAGTTTGGTTTGGTTTTTACATAGTCCCTTAATTTCTGTTTATCTGGAAATGTCCTAATTTCACCATCATATATGAACGAGTGTTTTGCAGGATATATTATTCTTGGTTGGCAATTTTTTTCTTTCAACATTTTATATATGTCATCCCAGTACCTTCTTGCCTGCATGGTTTCTGCTTTCTCCTCTGTATGTGACTTTTTGTTTTTCTTGAGCTGCTCTCTGGATTCTTTGTTTTTCTTTGGTCTTAGCGAGTGTGATTATGATATGCCTTGGTGATTTTCTTTTGGGGTCTATCGTATACAAAGTTTGTTGAGCTTCTTGGATGGCCAGCTTTTCATCTTCCATGATATTGGGGAAGTTTTCTGTCAGCAGGTCTTCAATGATCTTCTCTGTGTTTTCTGTTTTTTCCCCCTGTTCTGGAACTCCGATCACTTGAAAATTTTTGCTTTTGATTGTATCCCACATAATTCTCAGTGTTTCTTCAGTTTTCTTCATTCTTTCTTCTGAGTTTTCCTCAAACAGAGTTGTAACCAAGTGTTTGTCTTCAATTTCGCCTATCCTGTCTTCCATCATTTCAAATGTCCTCCTCAGCCATTCTATGACATTGTCCATTTCTGAAATCTTGTTGTTCATCTTTTGGATTTCTAATTGTTTTTGTATGATTTCTAGTAGTGAATTTACTTTAGCATTTTGTTCCTGTATTATTTTCCTCAATTCTTCCATTTTTTTTGTCTGTAGTTTCCATGAATTTGTCTGCCTATTCCATGAATTTGTCTATTTTTTCCTCATTTTTGTCTGCTTTTTGCTTCAACTCTTGGATAATTCTGAATATTAGAGATTTGAATTCCCTATCAGGTAGTTCTAGTGCCTTTTCTTCTACTGGAAAGTAATCTGGTGTTTTATTTCAGACACCTACTGCAACCATCCTGTCCTGTCTTTTTATATATTTTGATATTTTCTGTTGCCTTCAGGACATTCAATAGTTATTTTCTTTGTTTATTGATTGTAGGTTTTTTTATCCTGCTTTTTTGTCTTATTGGGTTATGTCTGAGCAGGCGGGCTGTGCGTTCTTTATTGTTTGCTCATCTGTGAGCACAATACTTTTCTCCTCCTTGTCCAATGGGCAGGGCCAGTCACTCAGCTATTGTGTAGCAGGGTAGATCCAGCTGAAGGGGAGTGGCTTGCATGGGTTGTTTGTGACACTTACTAGGGTGGACAGTGCGGGCTGGGAATCAGTGTGGGGCATGTTCTGGTAGGCCATGCCTGTGCTGCTCAAAGTTGTGATGTTCACTGAACAGTGCAGGTAGGCAGGAAGGAGGGGGTAGATTGTCATGTGTGGAGCTAAGATGAGTATGGGAAAGGAGAGAGAGAGTTGAGTGAAACAGAAGCCAAAAACAAACAAACAGACAAAGAAAGAGTGCTAATGGAGGTTGCCATTGGAGTAGAGAGATTAAAAACTGAGAAATGGAGAAAAACAAAAAGGAAAAGGGAAAAAGAAAAAATAAATAAATAAAAATTAAGGGAAAAAAAAAAAAGAAAAGCCCCCAGGGATCCCACCGGTGTGGCTGCAAAGACCAAGGAAGTGGCTCCCAGGCCACGAAATACAGCCTGGCTAGAAGGGGTAGAGATGTCACACAGCAACAGAAATTCAGGACACAGGAAAAGAAGGTAAGTATAGAGAGAAATAGAGAGACAAGAAACTGAGAAATGAAGAAAGACAAAAAGAAAAAAGAAATGCTCCCAGTGATCCCACTGGCTTCCAATTGATAGCACCTGATTTACTGACCGACTTCAGTAGGTTCAGGGTTCTGATTGATGACTCAAAAGTGATGAGGATATAATTACCAACCTAAATTAATAGAAACACACAGTTTCAATTGTTTATTTTCCAGTTACCAGGGTACTACTGAACACAATCCATAATTTCTTAACTGTGGTTTATGCCTTTATTATACAAATAAGATCAAAATTAACATTTTTTTTTCTATTGAATGAGGGTGAATGAGGCCGAAATTCACTTCTGGAAATGTCACGAGACAGGCACAGTGTATGCATGGGTGGTCTATACCAGAACTTCTTTACAAAATTTCATCATTTCCATGTGTTATATGTGTGTGTGCTTATTACATAGCCATGCAATCTGAGCAAAAAAAACGGGAAATATGTATTGTTTTATCTCATTTGTTAAATAAAATTATTAACTTGGATTAGTGGGATCAGCAATGTGATGTTTCCTCTTGTTTTTTTATTTATTAACCTTACGATACAGCAGAGAAATATAAGCCAGAGTTTTTCAGTAGAGTCATAGATATCATTGCTTCTGGCTAATCACACTTTGATTGATGCAGATGTTAAGTATAATTTCATCTAAATTCTCTATGGATATTAGTAATTAACACACTAACTGTTGCCTGGGGTGGTGTTAATTTTTTATATTGGAAAACTGATTTTTAATAACCACAGGGTTAAATTTTATTTTCCTTAAATAGACATCCTACAATTAATCTAGGAGAAAATTTCAGGTATATAGATTCTCAGTGAGTACAATTTACAGTCAACCAACTCAACTGGAACCTTCAATTAACTTAATATATACAACTTTCTGCAAAAGTGCACTGAAATCCAGGAACTCTGTAGCACATGCTGCCGTGCATCACTCACATCCTTAGGACTTTTCATTGAGCTCTGCTGACTTTAAATTGCCAGTATCTCCATATCTGTGACTTACTCCCTTCACTGTGTCTAGACCCTTCTTCCTGTATTTGGCCCAAATCATTCAGCTTTAAAGCCAGTGTCATCAGACTAAACCACCCAATATGTCTTCTTATTGCAGACATTTCCAGACTTCAAGTCCGTCTCCTCATTCCATGAAGATGTAATTCTTGACTTGCTATTTAATTCCTCTCTTAGAATTCTCTAGAGAAACAGACCAGTAAGATTTATAAACCAGTTAACCAGTTACCATTGATTTGATTAAAACTCATGGCCACCTTAAGTGTGTTAGAGGAGAAATGTGATCCATAGGGTTTTCAATGGCTGATTTTTGCAAGAAGATTGCCAGGCCTTTCTTCCAAGCCACCTCTGGGTGGACATGAATCTCCAACAGATGACTGACTATACATATATATTTAAAGAGAGAGACTTTGAGGAATTAGCTAATGTGATTGTGAGGGTTGGAAAGTCCAGAATTAATAGGTCATGTGACAGGCTGGAAATTCCTGCAATCTTGTGTTCCAAATCTGTAGGTCAAGTGGTGAGGGAGAATAAGGAATTCTGGAAGAATATCTATTTATAGTCTGGAGGAAGAATTCTCCCTGGAGAAACTTCTGGCTTTGCTCTAAGATCTTCTACTAATTTGATGAGGCTCACCCATGTTATGAAGCATAATCTGCTTTACTTAAGGCCAACTGATTTAAATTATAATCACTTATAGATACTTCATAGCAATATCTAGACTAGTGTTTGACCAAACAACTGGACTCCATAGACTAGTCAAGTTGATATATAAAACTAACCATCACACTTGCCAAAATGTCTGCTTTGATAATTAGTGATTTAATATTCATGTACCTGATCTTAAAACTCAGGCCTCTCAATTCTTTGACCTCAATTTATCTTTCAATATTTTGCCTTCTATTCTACCCCAGCCACTCACTTCTATGGCTATACTTTAAACATTATCTCATTACTGACAAATGAGGGAGACTCCGGTTTGATTCTCTGAAAATGCACCTCAGGAACAGCCACCACGTATCTGTCAGTGGAGGCTTGCATGTTGCTATGATCCTGAACAGGTTTCATCAGAGATTCCAGATTAAGATAGGCTTGGAAGAAAGGCTTGGAGATCTGTTTCTAAAAATCAGCCAATGAAAACCCTACGGATCACAACGGTCTGATCTGCAACTGATCATGGGGATGACGAAGGACTGAGTAGCATTTTGTTCTGTTGTGCATGGGGTCACCATGAGTTGGGGGTTGACTTGGTAACAGCTAACAACAATTCTTAAACTAGCACTGCTTCTGTTTCTAGTCTCCCTTTCTAGTATCACAACTCCAACAATCCCTCAACTTCCCTAGAAGCTAAAATTATTGATCCTACTAAATTCAAAATGTTTTTTTAAATGTCTTCATTTACTCTTTTTTTCTCATACGTAGTTTTGATTCCATTATTCATGACTTTAACCGTACCTTTGCACACATCATGTAAGTTCAGGTCCCCCAAGATGTAGATGAGAAGAAGGTATTAGATGTGCAAAAGATGTATTGAGTGAAGTGCCTTTAAAGGGTGAAGGGAAAGGGAGAAGGAATGGCTAAGGAGAACTTTCATATCATGATGTAGGTCTGGCACCAGTAAGAGTAAACAGAGAAGCGAAAATTAGATAAGAAGAACTTCAGATGTCTGCTTCATGCTGAGAAATATATTGACCAGGTCAGCGAGGTGTTCCCAAGCAAAAGCTGCCCACAGCAAAATCCCATGTCAAGCAGGAATGGTTCAGTTCTAATATGCCCACCAAGCCCAGTCATTGGCTGAGAGTAACCTAGGTAAGCATGGCTTGACGAATACACCATTATGAATCCAAACGTATGGCAGCTGGGGCTGTCAATCAGCTATGTTCCAGGCAGAGGGTTTTTTTTTTAAAAGGAGATCTGAGAATGGTAACTCCGTACCAAACACTGTCAACTTTCTTGACCCTCTTTGCTTTGTCACACTGTCCTGGAAAAATCTCAACCCTGATTAAATCCAACCCAATATCTACACTATAATTGACAGTAATCTGTAGCATCTGACACATATGATTCTTTTTTCACTTGAAAATTCTTTCTCGTTTTCAAGGACATAACTCTTTTGGTTTTTCTCCTTCGCCACTATTGCTCCCTCTCCTAATTTGCTTCTCCTTCCTAATTTTTTGATATTGGAGTACCCAAAGGCAGCCTTCATATCTTATTTTCTCTATATATGCTTGATCACCTCTTGGTGATATCATCTACTTTCAACATATCAAATACCAGCTATATGCAGATGACTTCCAAATTTGCTTCATAAGCTGTGTTCTTTCTTTTTTACTCTAGGATCATAAATACACTTAATATATCCAATAGGATATGTAAAAAGCATTTCTTGTTCTCACTATTTTCTGTTAATTCGTCAGTAAATTCTGTTATTTTTCTTAGCATGTCTATTTCTCTACTTTTCCCTTTGCCACTGTCTCTTCTAGCCTGGATTATTTCAAGGACTCATATGATGTACATGTTGCTAATCTTGTTTCTCCCAGAGTAGACTTCACGCTGATGTCATGTTGTTGTTGTATGCCAGCGAGTTGATTATGACTCATAGTGACCCTATGCAACAGAGTAGAACTGCCACAAAGGGTTTCCAAGGCTTTAATCTTTGTAGTAGCAGATTGCCACATCATTCTCCCATGGAGTGGCTGGTGGGTATGAACTGCCAACCTTTCGGTTAGCAGCCGTAAACTTCTTATAATGAAAAACTCATTTTTTTTTAATCTTTCTGCCCATAACCTTTCTAAGACTTTGGATTTTTTTTTTTTTATATGGAGCACAAGGCTTTAACAACTTATAAGCACTATATACGTATTTTTGAATAAATTATAAATTTGATAATAGATTTTCAGTAACAAATTACCTTTCAGCATCCAATAAGGCAGCTGACTCTTATAAACTGTTTCATAATTGTTAATCGCCATGTTAGAAGAGCTAAGTATGTTTCTTTTCTAAGAAACTGTGTGCCAGTACATGTAAACCTCCATTGCAATTAATCAGAGACGCTGTAATCTCACTCATACATAGCTGTTTTTCTTTTTTTTCACTCTCCCAAAGATACAATTTTTAAACAACTTTATTGAGGTAGAATCGACACATGCAATAAACATCACAATTTGATAAAGCTTGAGATATATATGCGCCCCTGAAATCATCAAATGGTCAAGATAGTTAAATTTTTCTCTTGCCATTTTGTAATCTGTTTCCCCCATGCTTTAATCCCTTCACTCCCAAGGCAGCTACTTATTTGCTTTCTAGCACTATAGACTAGTTTGCATTTCCTAAAGTTTTATAAAAATGGAATTACACAATGTGTACTATTTTTATGAGTGAAATATGCTTTTGCTGCAGAGTGAATTATGTTGTCTTTCTCTCAACATAATTACCTTGAAGTTCATTCATGCTTCTGTACATCAAAAACCAAAAAACCAAACCCGCTGCCATACAGTCATATTCAATTCATAGGGACCCTATAGGCCAGAGAAGAACTGCCCCATACAGTTTCCAGGGAGTAGCTGGTGGATTCAAACTACTGACCTTTTGGTTAGCAGCAGAGCTCTTAACCACTGGTCAACCAGGGCTCACTAGTCATATTATCCCATAGTATCCCATTATGTGGATAGATAGTTTATCTATCCAGTCATTTGTTGGTGGATATTTGGGGTTTTTTGTTTGTTTGGGGATATTACATATATAGTTGGTACGAACAGTGCACTGTTCAATTATGTGGTAGGTATGTGTTTAACTTTTTAAGAAATAGTTAAACTGTTTTCTCTAATGGTTATATAATTTTACATCCCCACCAACAGTGTACAAAAGTTGTAGTTTCTCCATATCCTTACCAACCCTTGGTATGATCAATCTTTTAATTTTTTCTATTCTAATAATTATGTAGTGATGCCTCATTATAGTTTTACTTTGCATTTCTCTCATGACTAATGTAATGGTGTTGAGAAATTTTCCATGTGCTTAATTTGCCATCCATGTATCTTCTTTGGTGAAGTTTCTGTTCAAATATTTTGACTGTGTTTTAGTTGATTTCTCATTATTGAGTTTGAAAGTTATATGTTCTGGATACAGATCCTTTATGAGTTAGATGTTTTTCAATTTTTTTCTTCTGTTTTGTAGATTGTGTTTGTATTCTCCTAACAGTGTGTTTTGAGCAGCAGAAGGTTGTAATTCTGAGGAAGTCTAATTTATAAATTTGTTCTTTTATGGATTATGCATTTTATGTCATATCAAAGAAACCTTTGGCCCAAATTCACAAAGTTTTTTGTTATATTTTCTTCGAGAAGTTTTATAATTGTAAGTTTTATATTTGGGCCTAAGTGATCAATTTTGAGTATATTTTTGTATGTGCTATGAAGTATATATGGGTCATTGTTATTTTTTTTCTTATGGACATCTAGTTTATCAGCACCATTTGTTGAAAGACTATTTTCTCCACTGAACTGCCTTTTTACCTTTGTAAAAGAATTAGTTGTCTGTAAATGTGTGAGTCTATTTGTAGACTCTGTTCTATTGATCTATTTATCTGTCTTGACACCAATACAGCACTATCTTCCTGATTACTGTGGTTTTATAGGTCTTAAAATAAGTACTCTTGTTGTTGTTGTTAGGTGCTGTTGAGTCAGTTGCGACTCACAGAAACCCTGTGTGCAACAGAACAAAACACAGTCATTGCTATGTTTGAGCTCATTGTTGCACCCACTCTGTCAATCCATCTCATCCAAATTTGTTCTTTTCCCAAGGGCTCTTAGTTTGTTTTTGTTGTTGTCATTGTGGAAAATTTTATATCCTTTTTATTTCCTTCAGAATTTTAAAATCAGCTTGTCAATTTCTAGAAAAAAAGCCTGATAGGATGTTGAAAGCTATTGCATTGAATCAAAAATCAGTTTTGGAAGAATTGATATCTGAAGAATATTGAGTCTACAGACCTGGAATAAGGTGTATTTATTTATTCATGCATTTAGGTCTTCCTTAAGTTGTTACCATGTTTGGTAGATTTCTGTGTATGCTTCTTTTACATCCTTCATCAGATTTATTACTACATATTTCATATATTTGATGCTGTTGTAAGTGATATTTAAAAAATTTTATTTTCTGATTATTGTTGCTAGTGTATAAAAACAATTGATTTTGTATTCTGTAAGCTTGGTAAAAATATTTTTTTAATATATTCCATCAGATTTTCTAAAAAACTGATCTATATATGATACATATAAAATTGATACATGTTATATATATGTATATATCAAATATATGCATATATGATATATATATCAAATATATGCATATATGAGGTATATATGATATAAACCAAATAACCAAACCCACTGCCATCCTGTCATTTCCAACTCATAGCAACCCCATAGGGTTTCCAAGGCTGTAAATCTCTACAGAAGCAGACTGCCACATCTTTCTCCTGCAGAGCAGCTGGTGGTTTCGAACCACTAACCTTTCAGTTAGCAGTCTATCGCTTTAACCATGGCACCACCAGGGGTCCTTATATATGATATAGATATGTATATATGTATATACATATAAATATATAAATGCATTTAGTACTGTAATTTTTTTCTTGATTACTTCTTTAATGGCATCACATACGATCTGATATACTGTGTTTTCATTTTCACTCAGTTCAAAATACTTTATTTCCTATTTGATTTCTTCTTTGAAAACCAGTTAAACCAGTTGCCATCCAGTCAATTCAGACTCATGGTGACCCCATGTGTGTCAGAATAGAAACCATAGGGTTTTTAATAGCTGATTTATTGGAGTACGTCATCAGGCCTTTCTTTGAGGTGACTCTGGGTGAACTTAAACCTTCAAAATTTCGGTTAGCAGCCAAGAGCGTTAACCATTGCACCACCCAGAGGTTCCTCTTCTTCGATACGTTAGTTTTAGGGGTCTGCCATTTAGTTTAAAAAATATTTGGAGGTTTTCCTTATATATTTCTGTTATTGATTTCTATTAAATTCTATTGTCAGAGAACACACTTTGTTTGACCTGAATCATTTTATATTTATTGAGACTTATTTTATGGCTCAGGATATGGTATAACTTGGTAAATGTTTTTGATGCATTTAAAAAGCATGTGTATTCTTCTCTTGTTTGGTGGAGTCTTCTAAAAATGTTAATTAGATCAAGTTGATTGTACATTCAAGTTTCTATATACTTGCTGATTTTCCATCTACTTATTCTATCAATTATTGACAGACAGCTTTTGAAATATTTGACTATAATGTAAATCTATTTCTCCTTTCAGCTCTATCAGTTTTTCATTTATTTATTTTGATATCTATTATTAGATTTATGCACGTCTAGGATTGTTAAGTCCTCTTGAAGAACTAACTCTTTATCACTATTAAATGATCTTTTTTATCTCTGGAGTATACTTTGTTCTGAAACTTAATTTAATATTAATATATTACTTCTAGATTTCTTTTGATACTGTTAGCTTGGTATATATTTCTTCAACATTTTAATTTCAATCTCTCTGTATTTTTTAATTTAAATGTGTTTCTTATAAGTAGCATATAGTTGAGTGTTGCTTTTTTATCCATCTGTTAAACTCTTTTAGTTGGCATGTTTAGGCCACTTACTTATTATATGATTATCAGTATGGTTATGTTTAATATATCATCTTGCTATGTCATCCATTTCTCCCAACTGTTCATAGTTCACTTTTACTTCTTTTCGGCTATCAGTATCCTGTCGACTACTAAAGAAAGACCACCTGCAGTTCTCCAAAATATTTACTCTGTTCGGATTTCTCCTCTCTGGTACTCTGTCCTGCAAACTCTCTTTGCCTAATCAACCCCAGAGTCTTAGCTCTGCCTTCTCAAATAATGAAGACTGCAAGGTTTGGTCTCAGTTTTCTCTTTCTGTGCTCTTCCAAGGAGCAGCTGGTGGATTCAAACTGCTGACCTTTTGGTTAGCAGTAGAACTCTTAACCACTCTGCCACCAGGGTTACCTCTTAAGGAGGTACCTGGGGCAATTTTAAGGCTCCCTTTTTTTGTTTTCCATTTCTCAGAGATCACTGCCCTTCATTGCCTAACATCTTTTGTCTTGAAAATTGTAATTTTATATATATTTTTTGTAGCTTTTTTGGGTGGTTCAGGTGGGAAATTCAGTCTGGTCTCTGTCATTCCATCTTGGCTGGAAGGTGAGCTGACCCAGATAATTTTATAATTTAACATAACCTTTACTTGTTCTTAACCACCCTGCTTAACCCATGTCCAGATACTATTTCTTTGCCCAAATGTTAGTTTAGGAAATAGGAGAGAACATAAAAAGAGAGAAAAGATAATGAGTTTTTTTTGTGTGTAATGTTATCTACTGAACCAAAATAATGATTTGGTTTAATGATCTATTTTCAAACACTGATTCAATCTCTATTTCAAGATCTCAGCCTTTCCCCCAAATATCAAAATGCATCTCCAGCTTAAGGTCTAATCCATAAATTTACATATATATATAGAGAGAGAGAAAGAGAGAGAGAGTGTGTGTGTGTGTGTGTGTTTGTGTGTGTGTGAAGAAGTATGTCTATTGTTTAGTGGTTAAGATCCTGACCTTTAAAATTTGAATCCTTGCTTGGAGATTGAGCAAGCCATTCCATCCCTCTACCTTCACTTTTCTCAAAATTGTGCCTCCTCCCAGGGTTGCTATGAGTTTTAGGTCAGTAAATGCAATATAGAAAACAGAGTATACATTATTCTTATAAAATAATTGAAAAAGAATTCCAATGGCATTAGATAAAAATGTATTTGTTTTTCTGATGTTTTAAATATATTTATTTTATAAAACTCCGTAAGAATAAGCAGACTAGACAATCTATTCAGCCTAAAGCTCCATCTATCCGAGTGGCACCAAGACTCATTTTTACAAGAGCCGTCCACAGTACTTGCTTTGTATGAGGTCATGCCCTTCATGGCACCTGGCTTCAATTCACCCCCTTCATAAAGGTGTTTTTGCCCAATTTTCCTTGCTTCCTGTGACTGTAGGGAGCTGATCACAGCAGGCTTGCAAATAAGAAACAAAATTTCTCTCTTCTTGGTCCATTATGTGTAAAATTGCAATGTTAAAATGCTTTTTGAAATCACTTGGATTAGCCCATATGATGATGACTTTAAGTTTTCCTGGAATTTTTCATACATCATCTCCTCCAAAATGAAGTAATGATTCATAATGTAGTCCTCACTCAAGGAACAAACAGATATCTTGCTAACGAGCATTTTCTTTAATGGAGTGGGTCCTATTATTGCATAAGAAGGCTCATTATTCCTTCACCGATCTACCTTAATACATATTTTGTTGATTCATAATGAATAATAATGAATTAAGCATCTATAAAAACATATGCAGTCAGATTTCTTAGCACAAACAGATCAAACAATAACTCAGCACATCAGTGATCTTCAACTGTGGATAAAGATTCAATGGGTGTGTATAGTTAATAAGATCAAATGATTTTAACAACAATATTGAGCACCATTCGAGACTAATGATAGTAAGTATCTGAGGTTTTATTGTTATGTTTTGAGTGAGTATCAATTAGAAATTTTGTTAAAATAGCATCAAGTTAAAATAGTAAGTAATAAATATTGTCATACCAGTACCAACTGCTGTCGAGGCAATTCTGACTTATGGTGACCCCATGTGTGTCAGAGTAGAACTGCTCCATAAGGTTTTCATGGCTGTGACCTTTCAGAAGTAGATGGCCAGGGCTTTCTTCCGAGGCACCTCTGGGTGAACTCAAACTTACAACTTCTCGGTTAGTAGCCAAGCGCTTATCTGTTTGTACCACCCAGGGGACTGTAAACGGTGGAAAATCAACAGGTTTTATTCTGAAGGAAACTCTATAAAGATAACTAAAATGTGTGTGTATATGCTATCAGATATTTATATTTTTATATACATATTTAGATATATAGGTATGTATGTGCACATTTGTGTGTTCTCTTTTTAACAGGTACACATTTTCATTAATTTCCAAACATAAGTTGAAGATACAGTTAATAATTCCCTTTCCTCCTTTTATTTTGCATTAATAAAGAAAAGAATGATGGTTTCAGGTGTTCTAGTGTTTGAAAGACTGGAGCCATTCTTGTGGGGCTTGAAAAAAGACGCTGAGAAGGAAGAAGTGCAGGTAAGAGTCAGATCCATGTGGAATAAAGATCTGTTTGTTTTTTAAAATCTTGAATTTTAAGATATCCTAAGAATTATTCTAGAAATTATTTTAGAACCTATCAAGGTGAAGAACATTTTAGTGATGTAGGAAGGAAGTTTTTAAAAGGAAATAGAAAAAAAAAAAAGCATATATGTCAGTATTGTAATAAGTACTATGTAATTGATCTATGAAAGTTATGAAATAGTAGACTAACAGAGAGCATAGCTGTTATGTTTATTAATTATCGCTAATTTATTCTATATCAGTGAGTTATTTCAGAAAATGATTATTTCTGAAAAAATATTCTGAAACTTTTAAGAGAAATGTTTAAATGACAAATATTTATATGCCATATGATTTGAATTCAGCTTTATGAACTAATGTTAAATATATTCACGTCAGTTAGACAGCCAAAAAGCAGTCTTAAATAAACATAACATACTGAAATGAGTACGTGAAGCTGGTCTAGTGCACCAGATTGCCTGCAGGTTCATATTCCAGCATTGAAACTGTAATTTGTGGAAAGTGAACTTGAAGAAGATGTCTTACCTGCATACTGCAGAGTGCATCCTAGGAGTTCTAAAATCAATTACTTTTAGGGACCAGATCAATAACCTAAATGTTTGAAGTGGTCTGATGCAAGATGGGTGGGAAAAGTGGTCTTCAACTGAACTAGACTGTGAATACCTTGCCTTAAATGAGTTTATTATTTTCTAATCACTGTAGTGTCTAAAGGAGCCCGGTGATGCAGTGATTAAGCACTCAGCTGCTAACTTAAAGGTTGGTGGTTCAAACCCATCAGCTGCTCGGTAGGGGGAAGATGTGGCAGTCTGCTTCCAAAAAGATTTACAGCCTTGGAAACCCTATAGGACAGTTCTATTCTGTCCTGTAGGGTCCCTATGAGTCAGAATTGACTCAAAGGCAATGGGTTTGGTTTGGTTTTGAATAGTAGCTAAAAATTCTGTGGCACCATGTAGTTTGCAGATTGTCAGTGTTTGCCTGCTGAATCACTTTTGAAATCTGAGTATGTGCATGATGAGCTACTAAAACGAATGAGATCTACAGCTCAGCTTGGTGTGATAAGATCCTCTAGAAAATTCTCCTGAGAACAGCATAAATATAGCAACTTGGTGCTTTTAAATCTCCCTAAGTGATTTCACCCAGTCCCATGGCTTTAAATATCTGTTATTTTCAAAATCTTGACTTAGTTATCGAATGTTTATTTCAGATTTAACATACCCAAACACAAACCCCTGATTTCCATGTCCTCTCAGTTCCCAAAACTGCTTCTCTACAGTCTTTCCCATTTCAATCAATGGAAAATTTATTCTTCCAGCTACTCAGACCACAAACCTTAGAATCACCTATAATAATTCCTTCATATCCAAATCCAGTCCATCTATGAATCTGTCAGCTCTCTCTTCAGAATAAGCCTTTAAGCTTTCCCTTTCACCAACTCTGCTACTGGCTGATACCCTGGTCTAAGCCACCAAGATATTTTGGGTTGTATAGCCACCTGATTATCACAATGATCTCTTAATCAGTAATCTCCCTACTTCCACCCCTTCCAATCTATTTTACATATAGTAGACAAAAATATCCTTTTAAAATCTAAGTCAGATTGTACTACTTGTCCAATTAAAAAAAAAAAAAAAAACTAAGGTTTTTTGCACCTCCATCAGAGTAAAAGTCAAAGTTCTCACAACAATCTAGAAGGCACTCAAGGGTCCCTACTACTTTTATGAACTCATCTACTTCTATCTCCCTTGCTCACTCCACATACATTACTCTAACCTCAAACTAACTACACTCCCTTCTCAGGGCCTCTGCATTTGCCTTGCCTTCTTCCTTGAATAGTTTTCCACTAGATATCTCTATGGCTTACTCCTTACTTATTTCAAGTATCTGTTTAATTTATGAGATAGGACTTTATTGACCAGGCTATTGAAAAATAACTTCAAAAAATATATAAAAAGGCTTATACACCACAACCAAGTATGATTTATTCCAGGTATACAAAGCTGGTTCCCCATTCAAAAATCAATTAATGTAACCCATCACATCAACAGGCTAAAGAAGAAAAATCATAAGATAAATCAATAGAGGCAGACAAAACTTTTGACAAAATCCTGTACCCATTCAAGATAAAAATTCTCAGCAAACTGGAAATAGAGAAGAACTTCCTCAACTTGATAAAGCACATCTACAAAAAAACCTACACCTAGTATACACATTGATGAGAAATTAGATGCTTTTTCCCTAATATTGGGAACAAGGCAAGGATATCCCCTCTTACTATTCCCATTCAATATTGTACTGGAAGTCCTAGCTAATGCAATGAGAGAAGAAAAGGAAATAACATCTATACAGACTGAAAAGAAAGAAATAAAACTGTCTTTGTTCACGAACTATATGAAAATCATAAAGAAATGAAAAAAAAATCCTCCTAGAATTAACAAGTGATCCTAACAAGATTGCAGGATATACAGTAAATGTACAAAAGCCAATTGCTTTCCTATATACTAGCAAAAAATAATCAGAATTTGAAATAAAAAATACCTCATTTTTATTAGCATCAAATAAATGAAATAAAACCCACTGTCAAGTTGATTCCTACCCATAGCAACCCTATAGGACAGAGTAGAACTCCCCTATAGGGTTTCCAAGGCTGTAATCTTCACGGAAGCAGACTGCTACATCTTTCTTTTGCTGGTGGCAAGTGAGAAATAACCTCTGAAACAGAAGAAATGCTTTAAATCCTAAGATACTAATTTGCAAATAAATTTGGAAACCTAGAGGAAATCGATAATTTTCTAGGAAAATGTGTTGTTGTTAGGTGTCATCCAGTCAGTTCTGACTCACAGCGACCCTATGTACAACAGAAGAAAACACTGCCCAGTCCTGTGCCATCGTGACAATCATTGCTATGTTTGAGCCCATTGTTGCAGCCACTGTGTCAATCCATCTTGTTGAGGGTCCTTTTCTTTTTCACTGACCTTTACTTTACCAAACATAATGTCCTACTCCAAGGACTGGTTCCTCCTGGTAACACAGATAAAGCATAGGAGACCAAGTCTCGCCATCCTCAATGCTAAGGAGCGTTCTCAGTGTACTTCTTCCAAGACAGATTTGTTCCTTCTCCTGGCAGACCATGGTATATTTATTCATTGTTCTTTGCCACCACCATAATTCAAATGCATCAATTCTTCTTCGGTCTTCCTATTCCCTGTCCAGCTTTTGCACGCCTATGAGGCAAATGAAAATATCATGGCTTGGGTCAGGACCACCTTAATCCTCAAAGTGACATCTTTGCTTTTAAACACTTTAATCTGCATATTGCAGGTTGTTAATAAGTCTTCCTCCAATTCTGATGCTGCATTCTTCTTCATATAGTCCAGTTTCCTGGACTATTTTCTCAGTATACAGACTGATTAAGCATGGAGAAAGGATACAACCCTGAAGCACACATTTCCTGATTTTATTTTTTTATTGTGCTATAGGTTCAAGTTTCCAGCTCAAGTTAATTTCTCATACAAAAATTTATATACATATTGTCATGTGACAGTTGTTGCAATCCCTACATGACAGCACACTCCCTCTTTCCACCGCGGGTTTCCCGTGTCCATCCAACCAGCTCCAGTCCCTTCCTGCTTTCTCATCCTGCCTCCAGACAGAAGCCACCAATTTCGTCTTGTGTATCTGCTTGAACTACGATGAACACTCTTCATGAGTATTATTTTATGTTTTATAGCCCAGTCTAATCTTTGTCTGAAGAGTGGGCTTCGGGAATGGTTTTAGTTCTGGGTTAACAGAGCACCTGGGACCATGGCTTCGGAGGTTCCTCCAGTCTCTGTCAGGCCATTAAATCTGGTCTTTTGATGTGAACTTGAGTTCTGCTCCACACTTTTCTTCTCCTCCATCAGGGACTCTCTGTTGTGTTCCCTGTCAGGGCAGTTACCGGTGGTAGCCAGGCATACATTTCCTGAATTTAAACCACATAGTACCCCTTTGTTCTGTTTGAACAACTGCCTCTTGGTCTACGTACAGGTTCTGCACGAGCACAATTAAGTGTTCTGGAATTCCCATTCTTCATAATATTATCTACAATTTGTTATGATCCACACGGTTGAATGCCTTTGCATACTTAATAAAATATAGGTAAACCTCTTTCTGGTATTCTCTACTTTCAGCCAAGATCCATCTGACATCAGCAATGATATCCCTCCTTCCATGTCCTCTTCTGAATCCAGCTTGACTTTTTGGCAGTTCCCTGTTGATGTAGTGCTGTTCAGCTTTTTTACTTCATCATTTCTTTCTTTTGCTTTAGCTACTCTACTTTTAAGAGCAACTTTCAGAGTCTCTTCTGACATCCGTTTTTGTCTTTTTTTTCTTTATTGTCTTTTTAATGACCTTGTGCTTTCTTCATGTATGTTGTCCTTCAAGTCATCCCACAACTCATCTGGTCGTCAGTCATCAATGTTCAATGCAATAAATCTATTCTTCAGATGGTCTCTAAATTCAGGTGGGATATACTCAAGGTTGAACTTTGACTTTCATGGACTTGTGTTAATTTTCTTCAGCTTCATCTTTAACTTGAATATGAGCAAATGATGGTCTGTTCTGCAGTCTGCCCCTGGCCTTGTTCTGACGATGATATTGAGCTTCTCCATCCACAGAAGTAGTCGATTTGACTTCTGTGTATTCCATCTGGCAAGGTTCACATGCATAATCGCCGTTTATGTTAAAAGGTATTTGCAATGAATAAATCCTTGGTCTTTCAAAATTCTATCATGCGATCTCTGGCATCGTTTCTATCACCAAGGCCATATTTTCCAACTATAGATCCTTCTTCTTTGTTTCCAGCTTTAGGATTTCAATCACCAGTAATTATCACTGCATCTTGATTGCATGTTTGATCAATTTCAGACTGCAGAAGACGGAAAAATCTTCAATTTCTTCATCTTTGGCATTTGTGAAGGTGTATAAATTTGAATAATAGTCTTATTAACTGGTCTTCCTTGTAGACCTATGGGTATTATGACAGCAGTGTACTTCAGGATAGATCTTGAACTGTTCTTTTCGACAATTCCTCTTGTATTTGTCATTCCCAGCATAGTAGACCATATGGTTGTCCAATTCAAAATGGCCAATACCAATCCTTTTCAGCTCACTAATACCTAGGGTATCGATCTTTATGCATCTCATTTCATTTTTGACAACTTTCAGTTGTCCTAGATTCACACTTCATACATTCCACCTTCTGATTATTAATGGATGTTTGCAGCTGTTTCTTCTCATTTTGAGTTGTGCCACAGCAGCAGATGAAGGTCCCGAAAGCTTTACTCCAACAAACCGCGGTACATCCATACAATGGGATATTATTCATCAATAAAAAAAATGGGCTATCAATTTATGAAAAGACATGGAGAAACTGTAAGTATATATAGTTAAGTGAAAGAAGCTAGTCTAAAAAAAGTATGTACTGTATGATTCCAGCTATATGGCATTTGGAAAAAGGCAAAAAATATAGAGACAATGACAAGCTCAGTGGTTGCCTAGCATCCAGGTGGAGTTAGGGTGGGATGAATAGATGAGCACAGGATATTTTAGGGACAGTGAAACTATCCTACATGATACTGTAATGGTGAACACATGACATTATTTATTTGTGAAAACCCATAGAATTGCACAAAACAAAGAGCGAACCCTAACGTAAACTATAAGCTTTAGTTAATAACAGTGTATCAATATCAGTTCATCAAGTATATCATATGTGCCATACTAATGCAAGAAGTAAATAATAGAAGAAACCATGAGCAGGGGGAGAGGAAGTAGCTGGGAACTCTCTGTACTAACTGTACATTTTTCAAATCCTTACTGAACAAATAAAAATAATACTTCTGGGTCTCAGAATTTCACATCAAAATATCAAATCTTTGTCCTACTTTACTGAAATCAAATGGTAACTAAATAAAAGAGTGACATACTCAGTGTTCTCATTTTATCAGCTATGTCTCCCCTACTCTTAACTTTTATTTTTGTAAATTTCATCAAGCCTTGCTCCACAGATCTGCCTGGCATGCAAAAGCTGGAGAGAGAGAGTCTCTGAGCATGCTGTGAGAAATAATTGATTGAAATAAATGATTTTCTGAGTAAAACTAGGACAAACAAAATTGGCCCTGCTAACTCTTCTATAATTATCCAGCTAATTTGTCAATCCTGCTTTTATAATCAAGGCTCCTATTCCTTTTGTTATCAGACACAAGAGAGTAAGAGAGAGCCTGGGAGTAACTTTGCTCACCAGCAAGAGTAGAAGGATATTGGACAGGTATAAAGAACCTTGGTAATGTTTAAAAATCTTTTAAGATAGATTCTTTGTTCTAACATGCTAAAGTGTTTTTTTTTTTAATTTTATTTATTTTCTTGTTGTTGAGAATATACACAGCAAAATGCAGTAATTCAACAGTTTCAACATCTACAATTCAGTTATACGGATTACATTCTCTGAATTGTGCAACCATTCTTACCCTGCTTTTCTGAATTATTCCTCCCCATTAACATAGTGATATGACCTCACATATGTAAAAAGACAAGAAAAGGCAAATGTGTAGAGACAAAGGAAACCCTAGTGGCATAGTGGTTAAGAGCTATGGCTGCTAACCAAAGGTTGGCAGTTTGAATCCACCAGGCGCTCCTTGGAAACCATATGGGGCAGCTCTGCTCTGTCCTACAAGGTCGCTATAGGGTCGTTATGAGTCAGAGTAGACTCAACGGCAAAGGGTTGTTTTTGTTTTGTTTTGTTTTTAATATAAAGACCAAAGTTTAATAGTGGTTACCAGGGGTGGGAGGGAGGAGGGAGGTAGGTTATTGCTTATGCAGCACTGAGTTTCGGTTCATGGTGATGAAAAAACCTCATTGATTAAGGGTAGGGTTGCACAGCTGATTATAGTAATTTCTGTCAATAAGTTGTATACCTGTAAAAAGTTGAATCTGTTTACTTACTAATTTGTAATGAACAATTTCACATGGATTTCACATCTTTGATGTGCCCGAGGTCTTAAAAAGCTTGCCAGCAGCCATCCAAGGTACAGCAATTGTTCTCTCTTCACCTGGAGCAACAGAAGAAGAAGAGTCAGCCAAAAGAGGAGGAAATGGAATGTGTGGCTGATTGCCTCCATGAACAACTGCCTCCTTTGTCACTAGACAAGAATTGTATGGTGCCAGGCTACCATTACTCATCAAAAGGGGGAAAATGTGGAATAGAATTTCAAATTCTCATGGAATCTAGACTTTCTGGAGCGATGGGGGTTGGATGAACCCCTAAAACTATTACCCTGAGATAATCTTTAAACCTTAAACCAAAAATATCCCCTGAAGTCTAACAATAGTTTAGCTTAATTAGTAAAGAATGTTTACATTGAACACTGTGCTCTTTTAAAGACCTATCTACATCGGATCAAATTGACAACAGCAACTCAAAAGGTTAAATAGGAAGCTTAGGGGGCAGTGAGTTTATGTTAATGGAGAAGGAAGATGAGAATGTTGCACAACTTGAAGAATGTAATCTATCTGAATTGTACATGTAGAAATTGTTGTTTTTGTGTATGTTTTGCTGTGTACATTTTCAACAACAGCAAAAATAAATAAATAAAACTATTTTAAAAAATAATGTCACTTGAAAACCTGTCTCTGACTTCATTATGGGACAGTCAACAAGATGTCTTATATTCCCTGTTTGTGAAATAAAACAATCCCACAAAAACAGCTTGCTGGCTGGTACCTGGAAACTTCTAGGGAGGTGAGCAAAAGAAAAAGAGTTTGCGAATACTGACCATGTGCCAGGCAAATGACCACATCATCCCTTATATCATCATATTTAACCTTCAAAACAACTTTGCAAGGAAAGCTCTGGTAAAGATCATTCTATTTTCCTAATTCAAAAAAAAAAAAAAAAAATATAGTGAAAACCAAAAGTTCTTTTTAAGTTTTTATAAAGTCATTTTTGGCAAACAGTGCTCTAGACTGCGATGTTATTTAGTCTTTATTTTTGTAACTAAATAGGAATATTCACTTACTTCTCTGCAAAAATATTAATACAATTGTGAGGTGTGAGGTGTAATGTAGTATACACTATATGTATTGTATTACTTACTAAGAAATACCTTTCAAGATATAGCTGACTCTAATATTAGGTTTGGGTTATATAATTGTGGCCCTCCACCTATTTGTCAGTTTGTCATACTGTGGTGGCTTGCGTGTTGCTCTAATGCCTGAAAATATGCCATCAGTATTTCAAATGCTTTCAGGGTCACCTGTGGTGGAGAGGTTTCAGCACAGCTTCCAGATTAAGACACACTAGGAAGAAAGGCCTGGCAGTCTACTTCTGAAAATTAGCCAATGAAAACCTTATCACAAGAGAACATTGTTTACTGAAGTTGAGGGCCACGAGGGTGTGGAAGACCCTCAGGAGATGAATTGGCACAATAGCTACATGGATGGACTTAAATATGCAAGGAATTGTGAGGATGACGCAGGATCAGACAATGTCTCATTCTGTTGTACATAAGGTCACTATGAGGGGGAAATGACTCAACGGTTGCTTGTATCTATCTATCTGTCTATCCATCTATCTGTCTCCACTGTCCTACCCATATCAGTATCACAATACTTTATTGATAGCACTTGAATATATGCCAACATATGAGTGGTTTTATTCTTTCTCCTTAAAATCTTGTACAGATAATAATTCATCATCATCAGTACAGTAGCAATGGTAATTCTCACTTTAATGCAAACAAATGAGTCAGAATCTTTGGGATTTTGAGAGTAATGCACCTCGTTTTAATTGTATGTTTAGGAAAATAGTATTTTTATGAAAGCTGGTACATGTTCCTCTTCTGTGTCATTCCCTTTTCTGTTGGAGGGAAGTGCATTTGCCTGACAAAAGTAAGGCATCTGAGACAGTACAGAAAAGTCTAGCAGGTATTTGTGCCAGGCTCAGCTGGGCCTCCCTGGAGCCGTTGGTTTGTCTTCTCCAGCAGATGTTCTAAATTATATAACTGATCTTGTGTGTTTTTTTTTTTTTTAATTAGGGAAACACAGTTTTGAGGATGCTTAGAATCAAATCTGTGTCCAAATACTGAGAGTGTGTGTAACATCTTTTGGCAGACTTTTGGAGGTATAAATTTAATATGTTTTCACTTTATTTTTCTTAATAATTTTCCCTTTTCAATCATTTTTGAAGTTAGATATATTTTTATCATGTTCAATAGTATGGAATTTTGCAAGCTATATTATATCTTTTTGGAACACAGTACAAAATGTTAAAAAAAACACTGTATATACAATTTGCTTCATGCTTTTTCACTTAGCATTGTAACAAATATCCCCAATGCTGCTGACACTCTTCATAAATACTGTCTTATTTCAGTGAATACATAATGTTACATTCCTTAAGGATTCACTTAATTATTCACTATTTTAGCTCATTTAGATTATTTCCAATTTAATGTTATTATAGATAATTATGTGGTTAACATCATTATGTGCAAATCATAGACTATATTTCAGATTAGGTAAATTAATATTAGAAAAATAGAGGGGGTTGAAAAGTGAGAAAGTGGAAAAGGCCCATATTAGACCAATGTATATAATTTTCAAATGAATGTACACTTAAAAGACATAAGAAACTAGATTAAAATGTACAAAATCTCCAGGAGCACTTGCTTGTCTAGAGGTGGACGCAGCTGCAAGTAGGCCTAAAGGAACAGTTCCAAAATCCTCAGACATGAAGCTACCCCAAGAAGAGTCAAAATTATATAATTATTTTAATAGGGGAGAGTTGTTTAATTAAAAGAAATGTTTGAAATTATTTATTTTTAGAGGACTTTTAAACCTCTCATTTTAAGTATCACTGTTAGAAAAATTCAATCTATCTTTATAATCATATTTGAGAAGTAAATCCATTTCAAAAGTTTAGATTTAGTCATTTTATAATATATTTATTATTTGATTTATAAGAATTCTAAAAATCACGGATACTTATTGAAAACATTTCAAATAATGTTGAAGTATAAAATAATCAAATTAATATATAAATGCCCTAAAGTCCTACTACACTTTTGTGAAAATTTTATTTTCCTACATAATGACACAATACTTTCAAATCTTTTCTCTCTGCAGACTTCTAATAATTCAATTCTCTGCTCTTCCTCTGATATTTGCCACCTAATTCCTTGATAAAATAGAAGCAAATCTCCTAAAATGCCAACATATTTGCAACACCAATCTACCTGTAACTTTACTCATATTCACTGACTTCACTCCTCTTACAAGGGAAACTAGCGAAGTCCAATCCAACTCCAGTTTTTTCTCTTATTCTCATCCCCTTTACCTTTTTGGTGCAGTGGTTAAGACGGCTGACTGTTAACTGAAAAGTTGGCGGTTTGAAACCACCAGCAGCTTCAGAGGAGAAAGATGTGGCAGTCTGCTTCCATAGAGATTCACAGTCTTGGAAACCCTATAGAGTCACTATGAGTTGGAATCGACTTGATAGCAGTGAGTTTTGTTTTGATTCTTTTTGGGTGGTGTAAACAGTTTGCACTCAACTAGTAACCTAAAAGTGGTAGTTTGAACCCACACAGCAGCACTGTGGAAGAAAGGCCTGTTGATCTGCTTCTGTAAAGATTACTGCCAAGAAAACTCTATGGAGTTGCTGAATTCTTGTATTAGTTCTGGAAGCTTCCTTGTGGATTCTTTGAGCTGGTTTATGTATAGGGTCATGTCATCTGCAAATAGAGATAGTTTCACTTTTTCCTTACCAATCTGGATACCTTTTATTTCTTTTTCTTACCTTTTTACTCTTGCCAAGACTTCAGTATGCTGTTGAATAGAAGTGGTGACATCGAGCATCCTTGTCTCAGTCCCATTCTCAAAGGGAAGGCTCTCAGGTTTTCTCCATTGAGTGTAGTGCTGGCTGTTGGTTTTTCATAGATGCCTTTAATTATGTTAAGTAACTTCCCTTCAGTTCCCGTCTTATTGAGAGTTTTTATCAGGAAAGGGTGTTGGATTTTATTAAATGCCTTTTCAGCGTTTATTGAGATAATCATGTGGTTCTTAGCTTTAGTTCTGTTAATATAGTGTATTACATTGACAGGTTTTCTAATGTTGAACCATCTTTGCATTACTGGAATAAATTCCACTTACTCATGATGTATAATTGTTTTACTATGTTGTTGGATTATTTGCCATAAATTCGTTGATAACTTTTGCATCTGTACTCATGAGGGATATAGGTCTGTAGTTTTCTTTTATTGTAGTATCTTTGTCTGGCTTTGGTATCAAGATAATGTTGGCTTCATGGAATGAGATAGACAGTCTTCCTTCTTCTAGATTTTGGAAGAGTTTGAGCAGGATTGGTGTCAATTCTTCTTTTAATGTCTGGTAAAATTCTCCAGTGAAGCCATCTGGTCCAGGGCTTTTTTGCTGTTGTTGTTGAGAGGTTTTTGATGACTGATTCAATCACTTCTCTTGTTATGGGTCTGTTGAGATTTTTTTACCTCTTTTTGTGTTCATTTAGGTAGGTTATGTGTTTCTAGGAATTTGTCACTTCATCTAAATTTTCGAATGTTTTGTAGTCTTTTCTCCTTTTTGATGAAGTCCTGTAATGAACAAAAGTATTTCATTTTTATGAGTTCCCATTTACCTATTTTGTCTTTTGCTGCTTGTGCTCTTGCTATCATATAACCCTATCTTATATAGGATTAGGATCTATCAGACAAGGAAGACAAGATGTAGCCATCCCTGAAACCCTAGCTTACATTCTCCACCGACTTTCTCAATTATTCAGCTCAGTTTCATTTTCTTGATAGCATTTACCACTTTCTGAATATAGATTGTATGCTCATTTGTTTACTCATTTATTGGTCTCTCCTTTACACAGTTTTGTAGAACACAGACTTCCATGTCTTATTTACTGCTATATCCCCAGATTACATACTGCAGTAACTTTCACAAAGTAGGTGCTCACTAAATATATTTTACTGAATCAATAAATGTAGTTAAATTCATATCGCCTTCCAGAAAGCTTTCAGTTAATTTTTGTTCTTGATTGATCTATAAAAAAGATAAAATGTTTAATGATGTACAGTGTGATAGTTACTTATGCTACTTCCTTCCACTTTGTCTAACTTATTTACAATTTTATCCACCTGCATTCACTATACTGATTAATGTACTTGTAGTAAAACAGGCCTCCATGGATGAATAAATTTCATACCAGTTATGATAATTAGGAACTAAAATTGCATCATAAAAATTATCATTTATTTGAAAGATATATTTGGACAACCCATCCTGAAGCCAAAGTAATAAGATTGGAAAAGTAAATAAATGAAAGAAATGTGTTTTTTTGTAGAACACAAATTATTTGCATAGAACAATGCTGTGTCATTGGCGAAACAAACAAAAAAGAACATTTCTGGTTATAATGCAAGAATCTAATCACAAATACTTCTATTAACCTATTAATTAATCATTAAAAATGGGCAAATGACGGCCCCCACTGTGCCACCTTGGGTAGAATATTACTGACGCTTCAGCCCACTGCTGTCCCAGGTCCACCCCACCCCTACTCACCAGCACCCACCACCTGGCCATTTATTTTTTTCTATTTTCTTTTTATTTCCTTTTTTCTTTCTACCTTCCACCTAGCCTCATAAGCCAGCATTCCCATTCCCACTGGCCCCTAGGTCTGCCCTACCCCCAACCGCCAGATAACTTCTTTTTTCTTTCTCTCACTTTTCCTTTCTTTCTCTCCCCCCACCCCCAAGCTAGCCTTACACACCACTGCCCCTTACCACTGGCCCCTGCTATGCCACTGTGTCTAGAGCATCCCTAGTGCTCAGACATGCTGCTATACTGGGCCCACACCGCCCCTTCCCTCCCACCATTCAACCAGCTGCTGAATGGAGGGAAGTGAGCCCATACCACTCCCTATCTGACACCCTTGCCTATCAGGGAGGTTCTGTGAACACTCTCACACCAATAGACCAACATCAGGTGGGCAAGAGTGCCTGCCCAGTCCGCCCTCAGCACTTCGCAAAACCAGTGTACAGTGAAGTGGTTTTCCAAGCTTGCTGCTGCCCTACACATCTGGACAAGGTATTGAAAGTCATCATGCCCACAGACAAGTAAGCAGCAAAGCACACCTAGCCCTCCCACCCTGTCATAGTAAAACAAAACAAAAAAGGAGGAAAAAACAAATGAACATACAGTCAATCAATAAATAAAATAATACCTTAATGTCTTGGAGACAGCAGACAATTTCAAAACATTAAAAAAAAAAAAAGGACAAGATGGTTCCAGCAAGTGACCAAAATAAAGAATCGGATGACCTTCCAGTCAAATAAAAGACAGTGAAACTACCTGATGTCAAATTCAAAAGACTAATATTTAGAGCTCTCCAAGAGATTAGTAAAGAGATAAATGAAAGCACAGACAAAACCAAGGAAAAAATAGACAAAATCTTGGAAAATGCAGACAAAATCAACAAAAACATAGCCAAAATCAAGGAAAACACAGCAAAGCAATAAAAAATTCTGGAAAATAACACAAGAACAAAATATAAAAATAAATAAGCAATTAGAAATCATACAAAAACAGCAACTGGAAATTCCAAAAATAAAAAACAGAATTTCAGAAATGGACAACTCAACAGAAGGCCTTAGAGCAAATTTGAAACAATGGAAGACAGAATCAGCAAGATTGAAGACAAATCCATGGACACAACTTTTTTCTGTGGAAAAAATTGGAGAAAAGAATGAAGAAAACCTAAGAATTATGTGGGACACAATGAAGAGCAAAAATTTGTGCATGATTGGAGTCCCAGAACAGGGGAGAAAATGGAAAACACAGAGAAGAATGTTAAAGATTTGCTGGCAGAAAATGTCCCAAATATCATGAAAGATGAAAAGGTGACCATCCAAGAAGCTCAACGAACCCCATATAGGATAGACCCCAAAAGAAAATCACCAATACATAGCATAATTACACTTGCGAAAACTAAAGACAAAGAAGGTACACTGAGAGCAGCTTGAGAAAAACTAAATGTCATTTACAAAGGGGGAAAAAAAAAGACTAAGCTCTGATTACTTGAGAGAAACTCTGCAGACAAGAAAGCAATGGGATGACATATGTAAAACGTTAAAAGCAAAAACTGACCACCACCAATAATATATCCTGCAAAAACACTCTCTCAAATACAGTGGAAAATAAGGACATTTCCAGATAAACAGAAATTAAAGGAATTCATAAAAACCAAACCAAAGTTACAAAAAAAATTAAAGGAAGTCCTTTGGTTAGAGAGAGAATCCACAATATCAGACAAAAACTTGAGTCTAGGACACAGGACAGCATCAACCAGATACCATCCTAGGTAAAGAACTCTTAATGATAAAACAAAGCTAAAAGACTTAAAACAGGAAAAAAGAGACATAAATCTGTAAATGATGACAATGCCAAAACAATAAAAGGGGGGATAAATGGTGTAGGTATAGAACTTTCAAACAGAGAGGAAGTGAAGGCAATAGGAAGTAATAAAATATAGGTCAGACTTAGAAAGATAAGGGTAAATTTCAAGATAACCACAAAAAAGTTAACAAACCTACTCATCGGAATTAAAAAAAAAAAAAACATAAAAACTCAGTAAACACAAAATCTATAATAACAAAAGAAAAGAAAAGAAGATCCATAAACAAAAGGTACTCAGTACAAGAAAGTAAGGGGAGCAAAGAAAGCATCAGCACCACAAAAAAAAGAAAGAAAAGGCACAACAATATGAAAGGAATAAACTTACACCTAAAGAGAGTCACACTGAATGTAAATGGCTTATATGCACCCATAAAAAGACAGAGAGTGAAAGAATGGATTAAAAAAACCCACAACTCATCAATATGCTGTCTACAAGAGACACACTTTAGACACTGTCTTAGTTATCTAGCGCTGCTATAACAGAAATAACACAAATGGATGGCTTTAACAAAGAGAAATTTATTCTCTCACAGCTTAGGGGCTAGAAGTCCAAATTCAGAGTGCCAGCTCCAGGAGAAGGCTTTCTACCTCTATTGGCTCTAGGGGAAGGTCCTTGTCATCAGTCTTCCCCTGTCTTAGGAGTTTCTCAGTACAGGGACCCCGTGCTCCCAGCGCTACTTTCATGGTGGCATGAGGTCCCTCTCCTCGTTGCTTGCTTCTTTCTTTTATATCTCAAAAAAGACTGACTCAAGATACAACCTAATCCTGTAGATTGAGTCCTGCCTCATTAACATACCTGCCTCTAATCCTGCTTCATTAACATCATAGAGGCAAGATTTACAACAAGTACGATAATTACACTGGGTCACAAAATGGTGGAAAACCACATAATACTGAGAATCATGGCACAGCTAAGTTGACACACATTTTTGGGGGACACAATTCAATCCATAACAGACACAAAGACATAAATATATTAAAAATCAAAGGATAGAAAAAAACCATATCGAGTGAACAGTAACCAAAAAAGAGCAGGAGTGGCAATACTAATCTCAGATAAAACAGACTTTGAGGCATAATCAACTATAAAAGACAAGGAAGGACATTATATAATGATTAAAGGGACAATCCACCAAGAAGACATAATCCTAATAAATATCTATGCACCCAAGGACAGGGCTCCAAAATACATAAAATAAACTCTAACAGTTCCACAATTATAGTAGGAAACTTCAACATACCACTCTCAGTAAAGCACAGAACACCTGGAAGTGAACTTCAACTAACACGCAAAAGAGCTAAAGGCCACAATCAACCAAATCGTCCTATTAGACATATATAAAACACTTCACCCAACAGCATAAAACTATACTTTTTTTCCCAATGCACATGGAAAATTCTCCAGAATAAACCACATTTTAGGCCAAAAAACAACCCTCAATAAAATCCAAAACATCAAAATAATACAAAGCATCTTCTCTGATCACAATTTCATAAAAGTAGAAATTAATAACAGGAAGAGCAAGGAAGAAAAATCAAAAGCTTCGAAACAGAATAACACCTTGCTTAAAAACCACTGGGTAATAGAAGAAATCAAAGATGGAATAAAAAAAAAATTCCTGTAATCAAATGAGAATGAAAACGCATCATAACAAAACTTGTGGGACATGCCAAACGCAGTGCTCAGAGGTCAGTTTATAGAAATAAAAAAAGAAAAAAAGAAAAACGGGACCAAAATCAAAACATTAGCCCCAAAAATTGAACTAATCAAAACAGAGCAGCAAAAGAAGCCCACAGGCACCAGAAGAAAGGAAATAATAAAAATTAGAGCAGAAATAAGTGAAATACAGAACAGAAAAACAATCGAAAGAAATCAACAAAACCAAAAGTTGGTTCTCTGAAAAGATCAACAAAATCGACAAGCCACTGTACAAATCAACAAAAGAAAAACAGGAGAGGAAGCAAATAACCCAAATAAGAAATGAGATGGGGGACATTAAAACAGACCCAACTGAAATAAAAAGGATCATAACAGAATACTATGAAAAATTTCACTTCAACAAATTTGAAACCTAGAAGAAACATACAAATTTCCAGAAAAAACTACCTACCTAAATTAACAAAAACAGATAGAAAATCTGAACAGACCCTTAACAAAAGAAGACTTGAAGAGGTAATAAAAAATCTCCCAACAACAACAAAAAAAATGTCCTGGCCCAGACAGCTTCACTGGAGAATTTTATTAAACATTCAGTGAAGAGGTCACACCGGTACTACTCAAAACTATTTCAGAACATCTGGGAAGGTATACTCCCAAATTCATTGTATGAAGCCAGCATAACCCTGATACAGAAACTAGGCAAAGATAGCACAAAAAAAAAAAAAAA
>NW_004444031.1:1305366-1321849 GCF_000243295.1 Trichechus manatus latirostris
AAAAGAAAATTACAGACCAATATCTCTCATGAATATAGATGCAAAAATTCTCAACAAAATTCTAGCCACCGGAGTTCAGAATCATATTAAAAAAAATATAAACCATGACCAAGTGGGATTCATACCAGGTATGCAAGGATGGTTCAACATTAGAAAATCAATCAATGTAATCTGTCACATAAATAGAGCAAAAGAAAAGAATCACATGATCATCTCAATTGATGCAGAAAATGCATTTGATAAAGTCCAACATCCATTCCTGATAAAAACTCTCAATAAAATAGGAATAGAAGGGAAATTCCTCAATAAAGAGCATCTATATAAAAGCAACAGCCAACATCATTCTCAACTAAGACAGTCTGAAAGCATTCCCCCTAAGAAAGGGAACAAGAAAAGGATGCCATTAATCACCCTCCTATTTGACATCATGCTGGAAGCCCTAGGTAGAGTAATAAGGCAAGTAAAAGAAATAATGAGCAACCAGATTGGAAAGGAAGAAATAAAACTATCCCTATTCACAGATGATATGATCTTATACACAGAAAATGCCAAAGATTCTTGAAGAAAACTACCAGAACTAATAGAAAGATTCAGCAGAGTAGCAGGATTCAAGATCAACATACAAAAGTCAGTGGATTCCTATACACCAACAAAAAGAACTTCAAAAAGGAAATCAGTAAAACAATACCATTTATAATAGCCCCCCAAAAGATATAATACTTAGGAATAAACCTAATAAGGGGGGTAAAAGATCTATACAAAGAAAACTAAAAAATGCTATTGCAAGAAACCGAAAGAGACCTACATAAATGGAAAACATACCATGCCCATAGATAGGAAGACTCAACATTGTGAAAATGTCAATTCTACCCAAAGCAATCTACAGATATAATGCTATCCCGATCCAAATAAAAACAGCCTTCTTTAATGAGATGCAAAAAATAATCACCAATTTTATATGGAAAGGAAAGAGGCCCTGGAAAATCAAAGCATTATTGCATAAAAAGAACAAAGTAGGAGGCCTCAAGCTACCTGATCTCAGAACCTACTGTATAGCAATGGTGATCAAAACGGCCTGGTACTGGTACAACAACAGACACATAGACAAATGGAACACAGTTGAGAACCCTGACCTAAATCCATCCACCTGTGGTTAACTGATCTTTCACAAAGGCCCAAAGTCCATTAAATAAGGAAAAGATAGTCTTTTTAACAAATGGTGCTGGCAAAATTTGATGTTCACCTGTAAAAAAATGAAACAAGACCCATACCTCATACCATACACAAAAACTAACTCAAAATGGATGAAGGACCTAAATATAAAACCTAGAACGATAAAGATCATGGAAGCAAAAATATGGACAACACTAGGGGCCCTGATTCATGCATAAATAGAATACAAACCATAGCTAACAATGAACAAACACCAGAAGATAAACTAGATAACTGAGAGCTCTTAAAAATTAAAGAGTATGCTCATCAAAAGACTTCACCAAAATGGTAAAAAAAAGAACCTGCAGATTGGGAAAAAAAATTTTGGCTAGGACATATCCAACAATGGCCTAATTTCTAAAATCTATACAATACTTCAACACCTTTACACCAAAAAGACAAATAATTCAATTAAAATATGGGCAAAGGATACATACAGACACTTCATCAAAGAAGACATTGGGCAGCTAACAGACACATGAGGAAATCTTCATGATCATTGGCCATTAGAGAAATGCAAATCAAAACTACAATGAGTTACCATCTCACCGTGACTCAAATGTTGGAGAGGTTGCAGGGAGATTGGAACTCTTATGCACTGCTGGCGAGAATGTAAAATGGTACAAACACTATGGAAAATGATATGACACCTCCTTAAAAAGGTATAAGTAGAAATACCATATGATTAAGCAATACCACTCCTAGGAATATATCTAAAGAAATAAGAGCCATTTCACAAACAGATGCATACCAATGTTCATTGCAGCATTATTCACAACAGCAAAAAGATGGAAACAATCTAAGTGCCCATCAACAGATAAATGGCTAAACAAATCATGGTACATACACACAATAGAATACTATACAAAGATAAAGAACAATGATGAATCAGTGAAACATCTCACAACATGGAAAATCCGGAGGGCATTATGCTGAGTGAAATAAGTCCATCACAAAAGGACAAATATTGTATGAGACTACTATTATAAAAACCCAAGAAAAAGTTTACACACAGAAAAAGAAAACAAAAAATTTGATGGTTATGAGGGAGGGGACTGGTAGGGAGAGGAAATCACTAACTAAATAGTAGACAAGTGTTAACTTTGATGAAGGGAAAGACAACACACAATATAGGGGAAGTCTGCACAACTTGACCAGGGCAAAGCCATAGAACCTCCCTAGACACATCCAATCACCTTGAGGGAATGAGTTACTAGGCCTGAGGGCTGGAGACCAAGGTCTCAGGGAACATCTAGATCAATTGGCATAACAATTCATAAAGAAAATATTCTACATTCTGCTTTGATGAGTAGTGTCTGAGGTCTTAAAAGCTTTTGAGCAGCGATCTAAAATACATGCATTGGTCCCATCACTTTGGAGTAAAGGAGAATGAAGAAAACTAAAGACACAGGGAAAATATTAGTCCAAAGGACTAATGAATCACATGAAACACAGCCTCCACCACCCTGAGCCTAGAAGAAGTAGATGATGCCTGGCTACTACTAACTGCTCTGACAAGGATCACAATAGAGGGTCCCAGACAGAGCAGGGGAAAAATGGAGAACAAAATTCAAATTCACAAAAAGAAGGCTAGACTTCCTGGTCTGGCAGAGACTGATGGGACCCTAGAGACTATGACCCCTGGACCTCCTGATAACTCAGAACTGAAGCCACTCCCAAAGTCCACCTTTCAGCCAAAGATTAGACTGGCCTATAAAATAAACAATAACATGCGTGAAGAATGTATTTCTTAGTACAATCAACTATATGAGACCAAATGGGCTACACCTGCCCAAAAAACAAAGATGAGAAGGCAGGAAGGGACAGGAAAACTGGACAAATGGACATGGAGAACCTAGGGTGAAAAGGAAAGGGGAAAAGTGATGACATATTGCAGGGATTGCAACCAATGTCAGAAAACAATTTGTGTATAAAGTTTTGAACGAGAAACTAATTTGCGCTGTAAACTTTCACCTAAAACACAATAAAATTAATTTTTTTAAAAAAAGATTTGAGTGAGGAACTTTGGTTTTGGGAGAGCTCCCTGGAGAAAGCTCTCAGTCGCCGTTTCAATGAAGAAGCTCTAGGTTTGTCAACCAGTTAAGGCAGCTGCAAGCGGTTAATTTAGTAAAGAAGCTGGCCCTGGGTGACACTAAGGCAATTTCCAGATATCAAAAGTACTTCATAAATTCCACTTTACTTATTTTGTGCAAGAATCAAAAAGGAGATATCCAGGTGTCCCCTGAGACAAAGATAGAGCATTTTCCAGTCCAGGTAAAAGTCAACTCTGTCTCCACAATGTCAACATACAGTATTTTGTCAATATACAAAGTACATTGTCACTGTATTACTTTTCCATATTGGAATAAACATTAACAATTATGAAAGAGAAAACATCTATGCCAGAAAGACAGATGGTGAGATTGCTCCACACTTCACACAATGTGGAATGTCCAGCAACAAAATTTCTTAAGGAAGGAACACTGTTTCCATCGCACAGAGGTACATGAGCTCAGGGCTGTTCTCCCTGACCTCTTCCAACTTTGCTTCATGTCTGGTCCTCCACCGGGAATAATCACTTCTCAGTAGCTTTCTTATATACTCTATTTTCTCATTTACAGAATATGGACTGGATTCTCCTGCAGAAAAAAAACTGCCATGGTCACATTACAACTTTTAGACCATACTTATGGAATCTCATTTTGGATCTATCTAAAGCTAGAGAGGATTTTAATAATAAGGTAGTATGAGAATTTGCTTAGAAAGTTCTAATTGATACAGAAGAATATATTACCTGTAAATAATATTTGGATGAAATATTTCAGAATAACATTTTTTTTTTTACAATATACCCAGGAAAATTCTCGTTTTCCATTCCTGCTGTCTTGAGATTAAGTTTACTGCTCATAAGCAGTTGAGTAAAGGGTGAAGCAAGTTAACTTATCTTTGCTGCTGGAAGTGACTGCGAGAATGATGTTTCCCTATGCTTAGCATTTGATATCACATAAGTTCTAAAAACTTACTTAAAATATAATAATAAATATATATATACATATAACCCGTTGCCATCGAGTTGATTCTCACAGCGACCCTATAGGACAGAGTAGAACTGCCCCACAGTGTTTCCAAGGAGCACCTATATATCACAGGGTCTCTCTTCACTATTACCTTAAGACATTTCCAAAGACTCAGATATCCACCCAAGCATACACATGAAAAATTTGTCTTGGCTTGCATTTTTTATTAACATTGATGTAAGTAATATCTTGTTACTTTTACAACATAACTTGGATTTTATTTCAGTATATTAGGTTCTGTTCTGCAAATTGCAATAGATGCCTTTTCAAAAGAACATAGCATTTCCAAAATGCAGATAACATTTTGAAAAACTAATGATAAAAACTTATAGCTAAGCAAGGAAACGATGCCAGTAATATAATATCCATAAACATCTCAAGGAAGAAACCAATGGCAGCTATTAGAAAATTCTCCTTAAAATAGTGAATAGAAGTCCAAAAATACTTCACAAAAAAAGAGTGTTGTATGCTTTAGTTTTGTGTAATAATACTCATTAGCATATTGGTAATAATGTCAGGAGGGTTAACAATAAAATGTTCGCATTACATGGCCATAAAATATAACAGCACAGTAATAAACATGCAAGGAGATGAACAGTGTAAAAGAATAGAATAAATGGACAATCTTATCAAAATTCTAATGAGAATTATAGCCTAATAAATATATTTCCTTAATAAAACCTTTAAGTCGAAATCTTATTTTGTACCACTTCCATGCAGGCCTTTAAAAAATTGTTTTATATTTTTATTTTTTTCATTACATCTACATTTTTATAATATTGTATAAGCATGTTTTATATAAGCACTGAACAAGTAGACTCTACAGACATATATAATGTGTATATATGTATATGTGCACATATATATATATATATATTTTATTTTAATATAACTACTTAGTCCCCTGCCTAGTCCCCAACTGGCAATGTTTACTTTTTCTCTTTGGGTTTCTATAACTCACTCAGGACAATTCGCACTGAGGAAAGAGGAATGAAATATAAGGAGAATAACAGGTAAGACACAGATATTTAAACTGGTATTTGTTATGGTTTATCTAAACAAATAGTACAGGTGTTCCATTTGAATTAAAGTTGTGTGTTTGGTGTTTTATTGAGACTTTTGCTGAAATATGACTGAACAGGTTAAATCTCCTGTGAAGAATCTTGCAGTATTTCAGAAACCAAACTCCCTTGTTTCGTTTTTTTGTGAAAGAATACGATTATGGAAATGTTTTCAAAGTTAGAGCCATTCAGATTAGCCTTGATTAGTGCTTTAAAGTTAAAAACGCTCAAATAAAAAACCATATACCCGTTGTAGTCAAATCAATTCTGACTTATAGAGATCCTATAGGACAGAGTAGAACTGCCCCACAGGGTTTCCAAGGAGCAGCTGGTGGATTCGAACTGCCCACCTTTTGGTTAACAGCCGAGCTCTTAGCCACTACACCACTAGGGCTCCAAAAAACCATATATTGCTAAATAGATAATGTCCAAATATTTTTAGATGGTATCAGAGCTGTGACGTTGTAAAACATAAATGTGTATACTGTAACAAATCCTTATTGTTTATTTATAATCCCGAGATGAACAAGTTTTTAATAGAAACAATTTATACAATGAAATAAGCAAACGATAGTTGCAATAATGAGTTTGACAATAGTTGTATTTATTGTTTCTCAATTTTAATTAGAGTTGTATGGTGTTTGAGTTCCTAATTATAAAAACAAAATGAAATGTGACTTGACTTTCAATTGTAAGCCTTTAGTGGCCCTTTAAATCATCTTTATCTATAAAAAGAAAGTAGTAAGCAACAATGGTATAAAAACAACAAGCCCTCAAAGTTACCAGTGATGCAGGAGTTAATCAAAATCAATTAGCTTTCCTCTCAGAAGTGCAGTGTTAATATACCTTCAATTGAAACATTATGGTCTGGTAATATAAAATGCTTTAGTCTCCGCTAGTACTAATTTTCTTTGCCCTTAAATCATGGCAACACACCTCAGAGTGACCTAATCATACTCAAAATGATGTAGCCTCTTTGAAGTATTAGAAGACCTGGTTTGGCTACATTGTCTCCAGGCCATTTTTCCTTCTCTTCCCTCATCATCTGTTCTTGATTTACAAAGGACTTTTGTACTTGTGTGATCACAATGTGTGGTGGTTTTGCTTGAGACATTACTCTGTTCTGAAGTGATTCGTGGAATTAATGACTCAGAAGTTGATTTTATACACCTTTGATTTGGCCTTATGTCTATTGTTGACCTCTTCTTCCACAGGGTCATTGGGCTGACAAATTAATTTGATTTCAGCAAGACATTTGATAAAATCTTCTCTTTGAACTAAAATGGTGAAATGTGGATTAAAAAAAAATTTGGAAGCTTTTTCCATCCATTAAAAAGGTATACATAACGAATTCTGGTTAAAAGATGTTGTTAGTTGTCATCGATTCCAGTCTGACTCATGACCGCCCCATATGTACTGAGCAGAGCTGCTCCATGGGGTTTCAAATCTGTCTTTTGAGGAAACTCTGGGTGGGTTTGAACTACCGACATTTTGTCCAGTAGTTGAGTGCTTAACTGTTTGTGCCACTCAGGGACTCCGGTTAAAAGATACATATTATATCGGCCAAGATATTTTGTTGCAAACTAGAAGAACCAAACCCAGCTAACTTAAGAATACTGTGGGCCCAATGTGGTTGAAGGGCAGTTTTGCTGCTGGTCTTCAGGCACTAGTGACTGGGGACTAGTGACTAGTGACACTCTCTCTACATCTTATCTCTAATTACATACCACTAGAGCCCTAGTAGAGGCCTGGTGGCGCAGTGGTTAAGAGCTTGGCAGTTAGCCAAAAGGTCAGCAGTTCGATTCCACAAGCCACTTCTTGGAAACCCTGTGGGGCAGTTCTACTCTGTCCTATAGAGTCACTATGAGTCAGAATCCACTTGATGGCAATGTGTTCGTTTGTTTTTTTTTTTTTGGTTTTTTAGAGCCTTACAGGAGCCCTTGTGGTACAGTTGTTAAGAGCTCAGCTGCTAACTGAAAGGCTGGCAGTTCAAACCCAGTGGGTGCTCCTGGAAAAAAAGATCTGACAATCTGCTCATATAAAGTTTACAGCCTCCTATGAGGCAGTTATACTCCATCAGACAGGGTCGCTATGAGTCGGAATTGATTCAATGGCACATAACCACAACAACAGCAGTGATTATTGAGTGGAAATTGCAATGAAACAAATTGTATCTCAGCATGAGAAAATATTCAAGCAAACCAAACTGCCCAATAATTTAGTGGGAGTTGGCTAAAATGAATTCCTTATTCCATATTTGATGGATTGGGTAGAAGTTCATTTGTCTGAGATGCAACTACGTAAGCTTTTACTTTAGACAGGTTGGTTCCTTCCATTGTGAGGTTATATGTTTTACATATTTATTCTAGTAAAAATGTCAGATATTAAATAAAATTGCTGTCACTATATTGCACTGATCCCAAATAATAACAGTAAGCACTTCTATAATGCTTACTATGTGTTGGGAATGCTTTGCATATATACATGTTTTGTATATATCTAGATATTGCAATTCTTAAAGAACCATATGAGAGAGTTACTATGACCATCTTTAATTCTACATATGAGTAAACTGAGGTTCATGAAATGTAGAGTAACTTGACCAAAGTCACATTACTGAGAGGATTCTATAAGAAGTAGGATGGCTCCAGATTTTATGTTCTTAACCATTATGCATACTGCCTTTCTGAAGAATTCAAGAGCTGATACTATATCATCAGGAGAACTTAGAATTCGAAGTTAAAAGCAAAATAATTATATTTTATAAACTTTTTTCAAATTAAAGCTTTAGAATTTCTTATTAAAAAAAGTAGTTACTTGGCTAGGAAGGTAAAATTATCCCCTCTATATGTCACTGTAAGCCATAATCATGACAAAGAAATCTAAACAATGATTGGGTAAAACAGATATGTGAAAAGATGACAAGGGCTGTTACTGTTTAAGGCATGTAAGCAGAATACACAAAGCAGGATATGAAAAGAAACAAAGTGATATGTCAAATCTAAAGCACAGAAGGAAATGATTTACAAGTATCCTAGATGAGCTACTGTTCTATATTGAGCAGGCAGATGAACTCATATGGGAAAGATTTGGAGGGCGAGGATATGAAGGATGAAATGTCAGACAAGACTTGGTAAGCAATCTTCCAAAAAGTCTAAATATATATACATATTTCCTGGTCCATGTAGAGCCTTATTATCTGGGCTTAAATGTAGAGCATAGTGCCTAACACAGTGCCTGGCATATGATAGTAAGTTAATAATTAAATTTAAAAAGTATATTTCAGCATCAGGAGAAAATATGTCTTCTAATAGGCTTTGCTGAATTGGTCCATAACAGTCCTGGTGTTACTGGGGAAAAATAATCACAACTTAATAATTATAAAGACCTAGGCTTCAAAATGCAATGACTTAAGATTGTTGGCACATCAATTTCTTTGTCAGTCAGTTAACTATAGCCAGCAAATACTTACTCTCTGCCAAGCACTGATGATACAGTCATGACCAAGAAATATCATCCCAGTAGTTATGAATAGTACCTTTAATGTGTTGGCATGACCATAGTATTATTGCTGATTTGAGGCATGAAATTACATAATCATTTGCTTCCCACAAAATATTTTCTATCATAATGTATTTTTTTTAAGACTGAGTCAACATTTTACGATTATATATGAAAAGATCCATGACCAAACAAAAAATACTACTTTCCCCCTAAGGATCAAATAAACAGGTATTGACAGATTTCTGGGTAAGCATGGTGAACTGAATACATGTGCTAATCTCCATATCTTCCTGATTACTCGAAAAAGGGAAGGAAAAAACGTGAAAAGCAATCTAAACATACAAAGGCAAAGAGAAATGGAGAGAAGGCAATAGTGGATAAGAAATGTTAAAAAAAAAACCTCTGGGAATTTAACATCGATGGATACTTATCAAAACAGTAACAGTAGTAATAGTAAGCTAAAACGTTAAGTTTCTGCAGATGGAGAAACTGAAAAGAAGCAAACACATTCATTGTAGAAAAGCGGTAAGGTCAAGAATCCCAGAAATTAGGAGTGAGACTGAGAAGTAGGTGTTAAGTCTGGTTAAAGTCTCTATGCCATCAGTTGGATGTCCCACCCCCACCCCCTCTGATCTACCACCCATCCCAATAAGAAGACAAAAAGATAATTCTAGGCAAATATCAACAGAGAAGCTCCAGGATATTGAGCACAGCTGTGAACAGGGTCTAGGTGTTACACTGAAAGCATGAAGGGAAAGAGAAAGTCTGCATATTGAATGGTGAGATTGCAGCCTCTTTCCTTTGCATTAGCTCCAGGACTCCAAAAGCCAGGCTTCTTCTGCCCAGCATACCACTGTCACCTGTATGGACAGCCTTCACTATTGGGGCTAACATTTGTGGGTTTGATTCTTGCTGGATCACTTTACTCTCAAGCCCAAGGACCATATTCCTTACCCATAAACACAGAGCACCTAGTCATCTTTTCACTACTTTACCCTTAAATATCTAAGGAGAGCTAAAGATCACCATTTTTTTTTTAGCAAAATCTTCAACATGAACATGGAGATGAAAACAAAGAGAAAGAAAAGCAATTTAGAGGAACAAATAATGAAAGGAAAAGGACAATAACTGTAAGAAACTATAATTAATATCAGAGACAAGATATGATAGTCCCTACACAAAACAAGAACATGATGCTACGACAAAGGAACAAGCAGAGAACACATTTTAGAAGTTTCCAAAGAGAAAACCTTGGTCACGTGTCAGTGAGGAACCAGAATGACGCTGGACTTCTCAGCAGCTACATTAGATTACAGAAGATAAAGAAAATAGCTTTCAGAGGCCTAAGGAAAAACACTTCTGAACTGTGAGTAATATACTCAGACAATCTCTCAATTAATGTGGATATATACTACAGAATTTTTAGACGTGTATATTGTCAAAATACTTGAGTCCTATCTATCTTTGCTCAAGAAGCTCCTGAAAAATGTGCTGTAAATGAGAGAACAAATCAAGAGATATTCAACTCAAGAGTGAGATGAAGAACTGGTTAGGAAGACAGCTGAGTGGATGGTCCAGCGAACAAAAGTTCAGGAGAGTACAGATCTTTAGGTGCTGTATCTCCAAGACAAAAAAAAAGGAAACTGAGTATGTGATAACATTGAGAGAGGTTTTATGTAATTTTTGGAGAGTTTGAGAAGTAATAGATACATAGATAGGAAAGCAAATCTAAAAATTTAAGTATTAACTCCTGGTAACAAATAATAATATAATGGGTAATGCAATTGTAGGATAAAATTTGTCTTTGCCACTATAACATAAATAGTGAGAAAATTCTGATATAATTATTCTCAGAATATAAGGCAATAAAATGTGTGAGTGTGTCTGTGTGTGAGAGTGTGTTTTGTTTATATATGAATGCTGTAGTGAGGGGAGTGATATAAAAGTGCTCAGGATTCATCTCCCACAGGGGAAAACAATAGTGCTAAAACTGAAAAATCCGAAGAGAGCATAATAAGAGCACTGTTGAAAATATATAGGTAGGTAACTAAAGAAATCACTAATATATTTTGAGGTGGTTGCTTCTGGGGAAAATTATTTGGATATGGGGCAATGTTCTTATCATAAATATTGCTAATATTGCATGATGTTTTAAAAGACTATGTAGATGTATTACTCTGATAAAAGTAATTTTAAAATAGCATAAACTATGTTGATATTTGTTGAAAAAAACAATAATCAAGTAATTACTAAACATTTATTGAGAACCTGATATACCAAAGTTTCATTTTCATAAATGGGATCATATATCAGAAAGAACCAAAGGATAGCTGGACTCTTTGGGGAAGAGCTTAAGGTTCATAGTTAGGGTTTTGACATAAACGTCACTCTCTCTAGGAAAACTTCCCCAAACACCTAAGGTTTGATTAAGCGTTCATCGCATGTGTGCCCATAACACCCTAAATGTTCCCCATTATAGCTGACACACTTACTATTGTGATTGGTCCTGTTGTCCGTCTATCCTAGACTGTAAACTTCTTCAAGGGTAGAAACTCTGCCTGATACATCATCGGCCCTTAATATATATTTGTTGAAATAATGTCAAATGAATAAAATACCCCTCTCTGATAGACATGTTTTGTCTGGTTTAAGAGACAGAAAATTATAAATGGAATCATTAGATCTTAGAATTGTATAACTGACTTTTCTGTTCATTGTTTTGGATTATGAGCTATTTTACAATAAATTTATTCTCAAAAGTATTTTTATTATAAACCCTTGGCATATTTTAGGCATATTTATGAGCCATTGACCATTTGTGAATTAGCATTGTAGTCTTGATTTCATTAACTCTTATTAGGAAGCATGAACTCAAGAAGAAACGTAATGATATTGGTTAAAAAGAACAAAAATAAGCATTCATTACTCTTTGATTAAATTTCTAATCAGTATTCACTTGCAGTTTCTTCCAAGTTACACTAGAACATAGCAAATAAAAAAAAATCACTAGGCCTGGCAATATTTAAAATATGAACGTCACTTTCCAAATTTATTATTTTCTTTTCCTCAAGGCAACAGACAGCTTAGCTTTCATGGCAAGAAAAATAGTTCCTCTGTGGTCATTTCTATGCATTAAAAGATTTTAAATTTTATGAGACATTATTCCATCTTGATCTAACAAATGCTGAAGGCAAACACAGACTATTTAAGGTATGCTTTTTCTCCATCTGAATGACTTTTACTACATTATCCAATACATGTCAGTGCATCTGATAATAGGAGAGTCTTTCCACTTTTAAATTTTGTTTATTTCATTAATCTAATATGTGACATAGACCTTCATTTTTGAAAACTGCTTCAATCTCTTCCCCGGAAGGACTGTTTTATGAGGTGAACAGAAATAATAGAGCAAGGCAGCTCTATTCCTTTGTGTACCTAAAACCCTTGTCAAAGTCACATGCTAGGTGTGGTCTATAAATAAATTTAGAGACAGTGGAAGGCAGTGGTTTTCTGCAACATTTTAAAACATTGTCATAATGTCTCTAGTTCATTTAAAACTATTGAAGTTAATCTCTGAAATCAATACTTAATAAGAAAAGTTCATCAAAATTTTATGGCCTCAATGGAAAAAAAAAGAAAGAAGGATTTATCTGAATCATGTAGACAAACTTTCAAATTACTGGTGATTTCCTAGCACTTTATTTAAATCCAGGCCTTTGGTTGCTGTTTTATTACTCAGCCTTCACTCTGGAACATCTATCTTAAATAAACTTGTTCTTATACAATTTTCCAAGTTATAAATATGTAAGAATTCTCCTTAGTCTGGGTGGTGTAAGGGGTTAACACATTTAGCTGCTAATTGAAACATGGGAGGTTTGAGTCTACCCACAGGCAACTCAGAAGAAAAATCAGCCATTGAAAACCCTATGGAGCACAGGTCTACTCTGACACATGTGGAGTCTTCATAAGTCAGAAGTGACATCACAACAGCTGATACTGGTTACCTAGTTTGGACTTCAAGTCACTGCCAATAAACCCTGCTTCTTATTTTTAAAAGAATGTTTTATGCATTTCTATATAGCTGCGACAAGATTAACCAAAACCTCAGTTCTGACTTTCGTCAAACTGAGCTCCTAAGATCTAAAAATGTAACCTCTCTCAACTTTAAATGGATTCACTCAATCAAGTCTCACAATTAGCCCCAAAATCTGTATTTTATGATTTTTTCCATTTTACTGAATTTTTGAGATTGAAGAATTTCTCCAAAGTCCAACAGCCATTAAATAAGAAGTTAAGATTCTAGTCCAATAAAGTTGACTCCAGAGTGCAAGTGCCTAATCATTCTGTATAATGCTCATCTACAAAGTGTTGAATAATTATTGTTTATGGGAGATCTTTGCCCCCTCAAAAAGTACACAATAAAGTGGTCTGGTATAGCTTTATATCTCTTTATTTTAGTGATTAACTATTGTATTTCATACACATGTATATTCAGATCATCTGGAAGGTCATGTTATTAGAGAACACTGCTAAACAATATTTGTGTTCAAGTTGACACTTGACTTACAATGGGAAACATATGATCTCATAAAACTACAGTGGTCAGCTTTTAGCACTGTTTCTCAAAAGGGCAGATGCTGATGCCTGGAGACGTCTAGATACATTCCAGGATATCGCCAACCTCTATGAGAAACTCTGCTTTATAATTATACAAAAAGAAAAAAAATACTGAGAAAATAAGGTGTGCATTCATTAATTAAACAGAAATAATATGTCAACATACAGTCATGCAATCAATTGTGTAGAATCATAAAAATTGAGAAAGAAAAAATCATTCTGAATTAGATAGCTGACTATATATACTATTGCAATATATAGAGAAGGGAAGGCAGTATAAAAATTAATGTTCATATATTATGCTACTTACTGTATGCTGAATGAATAGAAAGTCATTATTATCACATTGGTCTTATGGCATGGAAAGCTTGTTTTCACTGAATTCCACTACTTCATATCTTTGTACATGTTTAATGCCCTAATTTTTTTAATGCTAAATTATTAAAAGTTAAAATCATGCAAACTCTTCTCACCCATAAATAACTAAGTCAGCAATTTGTATACTTTCTTCTAAGCATCTTTTTTCTATGCACTGAAATACTTTTATATCACTGAAATTATGTTGTTTATGGGTTTGTGTCTTCATTTATTCTTTTAGTTTTATATTTTCATCAATTTCCCTACCCACTATATCACACTATATTACAGAACAAGTATTCCTGACTTACTACGTTGTGATGGTTAAGGTTGTGTGTCCACCTGGTTGGGGCATGATTCTCAGTGGTTTGGCAGTTGTATGATGTTGTGATCACTTCCATGATGAGATCTGATATAATGTGTTCCCCTCTATGATGGGATCTGTTGTGAACAATCAGTTGAAAGGGAGTTTCCTTGGGCATGTGGCCTGGAAGTGGACATTCTGGCAATGTTTGTGGGCCTTTGCTCACTCTGGATTCTGCAGCTGGCTCCTGTTCATCTGACCTCTGGTTCTTAGGACTTGAGCTAGCAGTTTACCTTCGGTCTTGCCTGCTGATCTTAGGATTCGTTGATCTTCCCAGCCTGTGAGCAAGAGCCCTGCTCTCTGACTTGCTGATCTTGGGTTCGCCAGCCCCTGCAGCCACATGAATCATTAGAAGCCTCTATCCGGACCCATGGACTTGGGACAATCCAGCCTCTACAATTGCGTAAGCCATTTCCTTGATACAAACCTCTCCATATATATATATATATACACATATAAGCTTTACTGGTTTTGCTACTCTAGAGAACCCAGCCTAAGACGTTTGGTACCAAGAGTGGTTCTACAGAAACAAAATTCTAAGGATGAGTTTTCTAAATTTGTTCTCAAGTCTGGTAGTCTTAAAGATGTTGATGACTCTGCTTCCAGTAGTAAAGAGGGCACTGCTAATCCATGGCATGAGGTAGCAATACAAATATGAAAAATATCACCACCAATAGACTAGGTATTGGTGAAAGGCGAGGCTCTGAGTGATTGTGTGTGTGACACCTTTCTAAAATTTTGTCAAAATGAGAAGTATAAGGAAGCTGGTTAGTTGGTCCTACTTTTGCTAGACAAACTGGTGAAAGAAAGAGATGTACTCAGGGCTTCAGAGTCAAAGCTCAAGCACTGCATAAATGACCTCAAAGTTTCCACTTGTGCCTTGAAAGAAAGCCTTATTTCTTGTAGTAACAGCTGATATTGCTGTGTAGTCCTGCATCATCCTTACAATTGACAGCATGTTCAAGTCCATCATTGTGGCTACTGTGCTAATCTATCTCACTGAGGGTCTTCCACATCCTTGTTGGTCCCTCCTTCACCAAACATGATGTCCTCCTCTAACAATTAATCCCTCTTGATGATGTGTCCAAAGCAAGTGAGCCGGACAATGTTTTGTTGAAATCCATAAGGTTTTCATTAGCTAATTTTTGGAAGTAGATCACCAGGCCTTTCTTCCTAGTCTGTCTTAGTCAGGAACCTCTGCTGAAACCTGTACACCATGGGTAACCCTGCTGGTATTTTAAATACTGATGGCATAGCTTCCAGCAGCATAGCAAAATGCAAGCCACCACAGTATGACAAACTCAGACAGCTGGTAGACTATACCTATACTTACGCCTATATTTTTATCTGCATCTAGATACAATTATCTACATAAAGGTTATTCTATTTTACTGAATATCTTCATAGACTATATAAACTTTCAATGTCACACAAATTTTTTGTTGTTATATGGAGGTTCTCTTCTACAAATTCATGCATACACTGTCTTTCTCAGAATTATTGTCACCAACTTGAAACAGAGCCTCTGCCATATTATCTTTAGAATCCTCTTTGGCCTGCTATAATTTTAGCACTTAATGGTACCTAATACACACTTGGTTTTGAAATAAAAAAAGATGGTTAAGTGTTTCTATTCCTAACTTCTAGTTATACTGGCATCAGTGATGATATTATAAACAGGAGTGTGTGTGTCTGTGTGTGTGTGTATGTGTGTGTTAAAGAATAAGTGGATTTCTGTGTAGTTTGAGCAAGCACATGGTTTGCCCAAAAGGTAGACAATGTGTGATCATAAAATATAAGTTATTGCTTTTCTAAATAATTTCTATTAAGGCAAAAGGATTCTGTTTTCTATTCCGCAAAAGAAAATCTCACCCTTATAAAAAGGGTGGCAATATAATTTATCATCCAACAGGGACACTTTTGAAAGTGCAAAGAGGCACTATAAATAATTTTAATTGGACAACAGGCATAAACTGGGACTCTCCCAGGAAAAGTGGGTGGCAATATGTGACTTCACTGCCTATTCTAACATTTGATATTTGCCATTCTGCTATATGCTTTTCTCTACTTCATGGGTAGTTAACCAATACCAGTCAATTGCACAGTTTGCAGTCTCTGTAGCCATATATGACCAAGGCCAGTTTTCCAGTGACAAGTAGCAAAATGCAACAACCTAAAATACTTATTTTTATAGTCAAAGATATTAAAATAATTAAAGCTGTATAAATATATAAGCAGAAGTTTTACAAATGAAATCTTAATAGCATAATGGCTTTAAAAAAAAAAAAAAA
>NW_004444031.1:1330335-1353368 GCF_000243295.1 Trichechus manatus latirostris
AATAAAAAAATAATAATTAAAAAAAAACAAAAAACTTATTGCCGTGGAGTCGATTCTGACTGATAACGATCCTATAGGACAGAGTATAACTGCCCGATAGGGCTTCCAAGGAGAGGCTGGTGGATTTGAACTGCTGACCTTTTTGGTTAGCAGCCAAACTCTTAAACCACTGTGCCACCAGGGCTCCAAAATAGAATGTCCTCTCTGAGGCTTGAACTCAGGACCTCAGATTATGAGACTAATGGACTGACCACTATGCTAAGAAGGCACTCATAATGGCTTAGGAATCATATATTTAACCATTCATTTACTTAAAATATTTAGGGTTACCTGTAGAGGAGTGAAGCAATAGTTTTTTGCCCATTTTCCTCACAGATAAGTCATCTGCAATACAAGCAAAGATAATCACATTTAAAAGTGATTCACAATTTGAATCACAGAAAGTTAGATTGTAAATCAAACATTAAAACTAATTTTACAAATAAAAGTGTAAATGAAAAAGATTTTAGCTATCTTCTCAATGAGACAGTCTTTAAAAATGAGTACCTTTTTCAAATATTGTTTTAATATTTGTCATTCTTAACATAATCCGTTATAGTTAAACTTTGGGAAATGAACATTTATGATTTCACTGAAGTCATCTTTTTCCAGCATCTTTTATATAAAGCATATCTTTCTTAACTTGTCCAACTCACCTTGGAAACTTAAACAAACAAAAATAACCTAGTACAATGGTTTCAATATTAACATCATTAAATCTAACAAGAGCCTAGTTGGATGTTTTTGAATTCCGAATCATTTGAGCTGAGTTGACTTTCCATCATGAATTACGATTTCTTAGACATGTAACATTCAGACATACAACATAGATACATTGAAATACTGAGTTCTAAACTAAGAACTTTTGCTACCTTCTCTGAAATACAATTTAATACGAAATGAAGGTTTGCCAATTAAAAAAAAATTTAAATCATTAATAGTTATACTTATTCCACTTTCCCTCTGTTCCCGGACAAACACTCCAATTATTTGTAGCTCTGTGATTGATGAAAGAAATAATGAGAAAATGAGTTAGAAACTTTACATATTCTCCAAAAGAAGTCATTATTCAACCATGGGGAACGTTAAATCTTGATAAGGAGATCAATTACAAATAGCTCTGCATGTTCCCTCAGAACTGTATGTTTCCTGTAATGAACTGCATATCACCGTTAGAAATCTTGACTATAAATCATTGAGGTTTGATTTAATGAAATCCAAGGAACAGATTATTATTATTATTTGCCTTAGGTGTGCAAAATAATGATTTGGGTGTGTTTCAGGACAGATAAACTTACTAGTGTAAAGTGATTTACTTTTTTGTTCATTTTTATTTTTACCTTTAAAACTTTGAGGCTTTTCTGGAAGTAGTAGACAATACCCAACCCAACCCAACTCATTGCCGTCCAGTCAATTCCAACTCATAGCGACCCTAAGGGACAGAGTAGAACTGTCCCATAGGGTTTCCAAGGCTATAAACTTCATGGAAGCTGACTGCCACATCTTTCTTCTGCTGATGGGAGCCGCTGGTGGGTTCGAAAGGCTGACCTTTCAGTTAGTAGCCAAGTACTTAACCACTGCACCAGATATGAGGCTAAAACGCTATGTGGCTAAAAATATATTCACGTAGACAATGATTCCTGTAGGTTAATTCCTGCCACCAACGTAACTGAGTTGCCTCACACGGACTTTCAATAACCGACAAAAGCAAACTCTTGGAGAAATCCACCTGAGGCACGTGCCTTGCATTCATGAAATAAAATAATGTCAGATTTCTTGCTGGTGTCAAGTTGGAACCTTGTATAATAGTTTTTCCTTCAAAAGTTAAGAGATTTCATATTTTTTCTTATTTTTTTTTTACTTCAAAGTAAAATCCAAAAAATACCTTTAGAGGAAAGTTTAGGATTTTTTTTGGAAGCAAAGGGATTGTATAATACAGTAGCTTGGGTTTTAGAAAGCAGCTTAATGAATAAGGGTGAGATATTCTTTATTCAGTGACACATATTGGGAAAGTGATGGCAGATGGGCAAGAGGTGGATATCCACATAAAAATTTACAATATTTTTGTAGAATGTGCTGTGCAAAAACAAGCATTGTCCCTTTATATATATTTATAAAATGGTTGTACATTTATTTTAAGCTTTCTTGATTTGGATTACTGCTTCTTTAAATTAGCCACTGTGTAAATATTGGGCAATGTGAGGTCCTTGTTTATTCAGGTTGTTTATTACAAAGGAAAATGAGTTGGGGGAAGGAGAAGTGGTGAAAATATCACCTGTTCTAACCATGATCCACAGAGTTCTTTAATCTTCTTAAAATTTTAAAGTAGCCTACTGTGAGACCATGCACTAATGCTTTTTCTTAGAGATATGTGGATAAGTCTTATAAATTCAGGTAAATTAGTAACACTAATATATAAAATTCATCCCCCAAAATGTGTGTAATGACTCAAATTATGTTTCTTAAGGAAAAATGGTCTCCTGAATATGATCCTTGAAACAAATGTTTAAAATATCCTATTAAATGTCAAAAAAGAAAACAAAGCAAAACATTGATTTCTCACCCACCATAATGAGTGGACACAGGGAGGCTGCAGCAATGCAGAGATGGGTTAAATCTAGACAAATTCTTCTTGTACCCTCTGAGGCACAAAATGTCAATAACTTTCTGTCTGCCAACAAGAGAGAGACTGCAGATGGGTATAGGGCAGATTCTCCTGGGAGGGAAGACCTCACACATAGCTGGCAACTAATGCCTTCAGCTCCCTGAGCCACCAGGACCCCAGTATTAGATGCAAATGTTCAAAATACTGTAAGAGGAACAGCACCAATTTGGACTTCTGAATCATATTTCTTTAGACTAAGAAATACACTTTCCGACCCATAACGTTCAACAGTGGACAGAGACATACCTGCCTCAAAGCAATAGTTTGACAGAGAATTGGAACAGGCAATTGAAATATTCGTTGTCTAAAATAGAAGAAGATAAAGGCAAGATGGACTGGCTTATATGCCTTCGTGAGTGTGTGCTCACTCTTAATGGTGTGGGGGTGGGGAAGAGGGCAAGGGAGAGTCCCTAATAGATCCATCTACTTTTCTCAGGGATTTGTGGAAGACAGGATGAGGAAGGATGCTGGTATGACTATCCAATTCTTCCCATGGGGTTTGCATGCTGGTATAACTATACAATTGCTCCCACGGGGATGAGAGGAAGATGATAGTAAAAAACATACTTGTTTTATTTTTTTCCCCACATCATCCTAAATTTTCTTTTTTTCATGCCTGAAACAGTGATCCCAGGACAAGAGCTGCAACTGCAGTGCCAGAAACAGGGTTGATCCCTAAGCAATAAACTGTTACTATACCTTTAAACCCTTATGTCAGAATCCCTCAGAGCCTGATGGGGTGGATTGTGCCTTCACCTCATCTGGAAAAAGTGAGGTTGATAGTGACTGCAGCTGTATTAACTGTAACCCTACCCTATATAAATGAAAGAATACTGAGGAGGAGGCACTTGCTAGACTAACATTGCTGCTGGCAATACAGACCACCACAGTGTCTAAACCTAATGTCCCTTCCTTCCAAAGGTGGAAAAGCTAGGGTAAAATTATAAACGGAGAGAAAGGGAACAGTAGTTGAGGGTAAAGAAATGAATAAACGGGTTATACAATGAAAACCCAGTATTACACTGATACTTCAAGATAACAAAAGATGATATTATCTCTTAGTTCGATCATACCAGATGCTCGGATAGGTGAAGCCGTATTTGCTGACACTACTCCTACTTTGGAACCTGACAAGGTTGAATGGAAACCTTCAGGCCTAAGTGGCATTGATCTGGGAGACATTTTGGTCGTATGATATGATGATCAACTGTACTAATTGATAATGACTGAGTGAGACTCCAGTAATGTACCAGTATCTTCTGACTTACTTTTCAGGTTACATCTACCACACTGTAATTTGGAATAACAATGGCATTGTTGATAAGATTATAATATGGATATTAATAAATCAATCTTCTGGGAGATTGAATTAAAGCCTCCTCAGGATGTAATACCAATGGAAAATGACTGACCTGAAGAAGTGTTGCATTTATCTAACCATTGACTGATTTCTATGCTAAATAGTTATGCAGATATTTATTACAGTTTACAAATTTTAGTAGATCAAGTAGGGAAAGAGTAATCGAATTAGTACAAAAATATGAAAGTATATAATAGCTGTATAGGATGAATTAGTTGTCTCTTTAAATCTTTAAATCCCTACCCAGCATACTGATCATTTTACTATGAGAGTCTGATGGTTAAGACTGTGTGTCAACTTGGCTGGGCCATGATTCTCAGTGTTTTGGCAGTTGCATAATGTTGTGATCACTTCCTTGTTGAAATCTGATATTTGATCACCCCCATGATGGAATCTGCTGAGTGGCACCAGCAGGGGCAGGACCTGTGGCAGCTCACTTCCCCCTCAGCCTTCATCTTTCCGCCCTCCACCGCCTACTTCCTTCCTGTTCGCCTTGCCAAGGTTTTTGGCTTGTTCTGGGTCCTGCAGATGCCTGTTGTCATCTGACCTCCAGATCTTGGGACTTGAGCTAGCAGCTTACCTGCTGATTTTGGGATTCGTCGATCTTCACAGCCTGTGAGCAAGAGTCCTTCTCCCCGAACTGCTGATCTTGGGTTCACCAGCCCCTGCAGCTACGTGAATCAGAAGAAGCTTTGTGATCTTGCCTGCTGATTTTGGGATTTGTCAACCTTCACAGCCTGTGAGCAGGAGCCCTGTTCTCCGACCTGCTGACTTGGGTTTGCCAGCCTCTGGGGCTGTGTAAATCAGAAAAGGCCTCTATCCTGATCCATGGAGTTGGGATGTTCCAGCCTCTACAATCACGTGAGCTGTTTCCTTGATATAAATCTCTCTATATATTTATATGCTTTACTGGTTGTGCTTCTCTTGAGAATGCAGCCTAAGACAGAGAGCCTCAACCAAAGGCCAGGTTGGTAGTCTGTGTGGTAAGGAATTTGGCCTCAACCAAAGAGAGGCCTGGCCTTTGTCTCCAGCTCCTAGGAGGTACACTTTAAACCCTTGAAATTTCCTGAGTGATAGATGTGTCTTTGTTATTTATGGTGGACATCTCAGGCTATATGGTGTTAGCTCAACTTCCAGTCAAGGGGGTGGGAGCTGGAAACTGAATTCAACCATGCGGGCAATCAGTCAGTAAGCCCCAATAAAAACTCCAGAAACCAAAGTTTGAGTGAGCTTTCCTGACTGTCAATATTCTATGCATATTTTCACGCATCAATTCCTTGAAGGTAACACATTGAGGACAAAGAAAGCTTCATGTTTGGAAACCTCCTTGACTCTACCCTATGCATCTTTACCTTTGGCTGGTTCTAATTTATATTAGACTGTTGTGATCCACAGGGTTTTCACTGGCTGATTTTTAGAAGCAGATAACCTGACCTTTCTTCCTAGCCTGTATTAGTCTGGACGCTCCACTGAAACCTCTTCAGCGTCATAGTAACAGACAAGCCTCCACTGACATATGGGTAGTGGCTTCACATGAGGTACATTGGCTAGGAATCAAACCCAGGTTTCTTGCATGGAAAGCCAGAATTCTACCACTAAACCACCAATATTCCCTGTTTTGGTAGAGTCCAGCAACATTATATAAATTATAAAATAGACTTTGGTAGAATTTTAATCCATTACAATCATCATTCTAATAGCCTCATGCAATATTTTATGATATAAATTTATAAACTCCTTGTCTATATTAATCACAAAGGCAAAACTGAAGCCCATTTTGAATAGGTAACAATTTATCTTATGACTGTGCCACTCAAAGTAATTATTACCTATTTTTCAATTTGCTTTTTTAAATCAGGGTTTTATTTACTTACAATAAATATATAATGCCATATTAAATATATGAAGTGTTTATTTTCCTTGTATATTTAAGAAAAACTGTCCTGATTTATGTATACTATTTAGATCTATTGATCTCTTATTTAATTGTTATAGTACTATAATTTCTTTTAAATGTATCATTTAAAACAATTTGATTTAATGTACTAAAAATTAATTAAACTATTTTAAAACAAGTCTCAAGCTAGAAATTATCTTAGCCTATATGTTATTTATGGAGCCCTGGTGGTCCAGTGGCTAACAGCTCAGTTGCTAGCTGAAAAGGTCAGCAGTTCGAAGCACCAGTGGCTCTGCAGGAGATAAGATGTGGCACTCTGCTTGCCTAAAGATTACAGCCTTGGAAAACCTATGGGGCAGTTCTACTCTGTCTACAAGGCTGCCATAAGTCAGAATTGACCTGATGGCAATGAGGTTAGAGTAAATGGTAAAGAGCTACACTGCTAACTGAAAGGCTGGCAGTTCAAGCTCATCCAGAGGCATCGTGGAAGAGCTGCTGATCTTCTTCCTAAAGATCACAACACTGAAAGCCCTACAGAGCCCAGTTCTACTCTGAAGCACCTGGGATTGCCATGGGTTTGAATCGATTCGATAGCAACAGTTTTTTTTCTCCCCCCAAACATTTACTAGCACATCACTGCTTACGTGGTAAAAAAGGAGAGAAGAAAAATATTAACTAGATGATTTTAAAGTACCTTACCTCAGTCAAATTCTAGAAAATATTAGTAACGATTAGTAGTGAATGTTACTGCATTATATACCGCCCTCCAGCTAGGGTATACAAGAATCATTGTATTATGCTCACAGATTCTGTGGGTCAGGGTTAGGCTAGTACATAGTGAGGATGACTCTTTTCTGCTCCACAGTATCTAGAGCTGCAGCTGGGAAGACTTTCAAGATAGCTTATTTACTCGCATGTCTATTGGCTGGGCTGAAGGACCCGCTTAGCCAGGTCTGTTGATCTAAGTATCTACGTGTGTCATCCCCATGTGACTTGGGCTTCTCAGAGCATGACCTCTGGGTTCTGGGTGGGAATAGGGGGTTGCCAGAGAACAAATGTTCCCAGAAAATCAAGTGGAAGCTGCATGGGCCAGCTGTTTATGACCTAGCTTTGCAAGGCATATAGCTTCATTTCCCTTGTACTCTATAAGCTGAAGCAGTCACAGGCCTGCCCAGAATCAAGAGATGATCATATAGATCCCACCTTTTGATGGAAATAATGTTAAAGTAATTAAGCTTTTTAAAAAATTTCCCAGTGGTCTTATGAAATGATTTAACCAAAAAGTTTGTCTTCTATTAGAGATTCCGTAGACATCCTTTCACTGAAGTTTCTTTAAGCAGGATTTTTATAGAATACTCAATTTTTTAAAAAAGGAAGTTCTAGAGAGAATAAATCTAAATGAATTAACAAATAAATGAAGAGTAGAAGAGGCATTTTGGCATTTATATAATTAGTGATAAGAAACAATGAATCACCCACAAGTAGTTTATGATACAAATAGAAGAAACACGGTCAACTTCATGACTCTCTGGGCACTAGAAATGTTGTATTTGTCTATTTCGTAAATAAAATTCAATCTGTCTCCAAGGCTCCAGACCCCAGGGTCAATAAAAAATCCAATATCAGTAATGCAGGTTGTCGTCGTACTCCCACTGCCTTCTTCCTTCTCGTCATTCCTCACGGGATAAAGATAATTCATCTTTTTGTTTCATGTTTCACTTTTTTTTTTTATGTGCTTAAGTAGGCCCTTTGTGATTAATTCCTCACTTAGAAGTTTATCCTAGCAGTTTATCAAACTCTTCCTCCCAACAAATACACGGCTTTGTCACAAGAGGAATTCCGATGAATAAAATTTACACTACCTCTTTACACAAATATACAGTCATGCCCTGCATAATATCATATGGCAATGTCTGGACTGCATATACAGCCGTAGTCCCATATAGCTTTGCTAAATGTATACAATGTATATGGCTAAGTATATGCGGCTAAGTATATATGCTTGTCTGAACCCAGGAAGAAAAGCGCAGAGGCAGGAAGGAGAGGGGAACAAGGAGTCCCATGCAGACGTATGGACAAATCATTGGAGGTCAGTGAACTTTGACAAGTCAGGCTGAGTGGCTGCCACGCTCGGTAGAACCTCCGTGACTTGCTCATGACACAGAGTGAGCAGTTGCTCTTCCCAGTCAGGTTAGTGGATTATTTGGGGGAACTGGAGAGGGGAACAGAGGCTGAGGAAGCATATATAGTTTACTATGTAATATAGTGTTTGCACAATGGCCAAATTACATAAAGTCCTATTTCACAGAACATATTGTGGATGTCAAGTGATGCGTAACTATACATACACATTATTTCCTCTATAATTAGACAAATTGAGTCTTCCCAAAGAAAGTTAATACAATCTTGCCTGGTAATTCATTTTGCTTTTATGTAGGTTTTTTTTTGTATTGAATATGTTTAGCTTAAGTCTACAGATAAAAGCAATTTTGTGAGATTAAATTACTCTGATGAATCAAATAAAGAGAGGCATTTTTATCATTGTTATCATTAATTTGTAACTTGAAACATAGTGCATGTGCTTTGGCAGTGGATGAAATAAAAACATACCTTTGATGTTAATATTTGCAACTATTATTCCTGGGTGACTCTATCAAAACCAAAAAACCAAACCCTTTGCTGCTGAGTCTGTTCCAGCTCATGGCTACCCTACATGTTTCAGAGCAGAATTGCTCTCCATAGGGTTTTCAGTGGTTGCAATTTTACGGAAGTCGATCATCAAGCCTTTCTTCCATGGGGCCCTGGGTGGACTTCAATCCCCATACCTGTGTTAGTAGTTGAGTGCAAATTTGAAAACACAGGGTTTTCCTGGCTATTAAATATAACCTAATCTTGGGTCATCATGTTGATAAACATAGGAACAGTGATATAAATATGGATATAACTTGGAAAACCTATGAATTGCAATATGAAGGTCTACATATGTGTTTTATTATTTTTCAAATATTTGTTGACTGTTCTTAGTTTGAACTGTTTTAATTTCTCTTATGCCCGATTTTATTTGTACTTTCTACTTACTCTCTTAGTTGAGGTCAAAATTGTGTCTTGGGAAACAAAATTTATCTCATTAGTGAATGATATATTTGACTAACTCTCATTTTACCATTACTAACCTAATTTCCCGTTGCCATCCAGTCAATTCCAATTCACAAGGACCCAATAGTACAGAGTAGAACCACCCCATAGAGTTTCCAAGGAGTGGTTAGTGGAATCTAGCTGACAACATTTTGGTTAGTAGCCATAGTTTTTAACCACTGCTCCAGAATATTATTACTCTTCCCATCATTTAGTGCTGATTAATCTCTACTATGTATAACAATTTCTACCCTAATATTATTGAATCCTTATTCTTTCATACAGTGACATAGAAAATAAACTATTGCACATAAAATTACATATATAAAAAAATAAAATATAGTTATGCATCACCATGTCCACGATACTGACATGTTCTGTGAAACAGGATTTGTGGTTTGGACATCGTGCGAATACCATATTACATACAGGCCGTCCCCAGGTTATTAACATCCTACTTATTACACCCGGTAGTTATGAACCAACCCTCGTAAAGGCTATTACATTAAAACCTTATGGGAGAGCGCTTCTGGTTGGCCGCTGTTGCCGCTGCTGGAGCTGCTGCCAGAGGCTGGAGGAATGGGTGGCAGTAAAGGCCATGGCCCAGAACTCAGTGCAAGGAGGGAGAGGAAGTTAGCGAGGAGGGAGCAGAGCCACGCGCAACCCCTGCAGGCTGTTCGGCCCCACCCCTGCAGACTGGACAAAGCCCAAGAGCCCACACCCAGAGCCATGTCCTCTGCCTCACATGCCCATATCCCTCCCTTGGCCCAGTGCTGCAAGAGTCTAGGTTTGAGGTCTTTAAAACCATTAGGAGGAAATAATAAAAGGAGAGTTGACTTCCCTTTAAAAAAAAAAAAAAGTTACGGGACCACAGACATACATGCGGTCAGACTGCCCCACCAGAAGTTATGTGGCGCGTGACTGTATATATACACACAGAGAGAAAATTTATGTGTGCCGAAAATGATACACAGTCAAGGTTATCCCAAGATTAAAATGTGAAGTGTGTCTTCGGTGCTTTTCCTTACTTTGTGACCTTTCCTTTTCTCCATATTGCATAGATTATTTCATTAATCATAAGGCTTTTTCCTCTTTTTCTCCTGCCAATTCTGAAGTCTCTACCCCTTTTTTCTTCTCCTGTTTCTTTTTTCAGTTTTTTTCTGAGCACACCCTCCCCTGCCTTCCCTCTTTCTTCCTTCCTCTGTCCCTCCTTTCTTCTTGTTACCCTTCACTTTTGTTATTATTTCTTTTCTTGTAGTCCATTTGCCTCTAGAAAGGGTTTAAGGTAGCTAATGATAATATTACTAGAACTCCTCTTGTTAGAAAAGTCCATTGTTAAGGAATTAAAAATTTATGGTGGATAAAATTATCTGGGAGATTAAGTATGAGAGCAAACCCACGAAAAGCCTTTGAGAATTTTGTTTTTAACGTTCATCAAGTACAACTGCAAAATTTCATGCTAAATAAAGAGGTTATTAGTGATATTTTATGGCTCATGAATTAGTATTGGTGAATAATATACCAATATTTTTCATTTATCATAGTCTCATGTTCAAGATTTAATTTTTAGGATCTTTAGCTCATGAAGTTTTAATGTGATTCAATTAAATTACTTTTCTTGAGTCTTTTACTGTTGGATTTTTCAAACTTTTTAACTAGCTAATAATAGTCCTTAATTAGAAATCCTCTCATTTGTGGGAAGGCATACATAGGCAAACCCATATATACTGAAATTTTTAATAAGGAACATTTGTGATTGAAGAAGGAACTAAGTTATCTTCTTATTGAACTAAGTTTTCTTAGTCCGTTCCGTTTCAGAATCTTTCTCTCAGATTGGTTTATGACTAAACCTTATAAATGAATCCAGGTTAATTTGATCTCCATTTCTTAATGATGAGCCACGGGCCATATTTTTTCTTAGCACATGGGCTGAGACTTGTATTGTTTTCAGGTTTGATTAGAGACCGATTCTGCAATAACCATTTTGTATGGGAAATACCTTGAGAGTGATCTTTGTTGACTTTCAAATATGATTGCCTGTGGTCTTTATTTCTTTACTAGGATTATCTACAAAGCTACTTTACCTAAAGCTATAACTATACATGACAATGTCAAATTGGATTGGATTGATGTCAGCCTGATAATGCCCCAGCTTACATCATTTTTATAAAAGACGTAAGTATTATTTAAATAAAGCTAATCTATTAAATACTATTGTGAAACTTCATGGTAAGAGGAAAAAGAAAACACTTTAATTCTGGTAGAGAGATGCCATTCATTTAGAAAACATTTTCCCCTATTATGTGAATTGTAGACTCTGCCTTTCTAGGTGGCACGTGATTTCTTTTAGACTCCAACATGATTATATTTTTGATTTGTCTGAGATACAGAAATAAAATTAAGTAAGATAGCAGGATTCTGTCTTCTCTTTGTGAAGATATGACACTCAAGTGTAAACTATGCACACATCCTATGTAAAGCATGTATATATGAAAAAAATATTCCAGGAACAGGTCTGTGAGTAAATATAACATTGATATATGGAATATGTCTTTTATTAACTTCACAGAAATTCTCAAAGAAAAATATTGTCCAACTTAGGCCAATCTGTATTTAAATGGGAGATGCTTTTTAAAGTATGAGCTCAGTGGAATTTTGAATTGGCAGAAGCATTCAGTTTTGTGTTATACTAATCCTTACTGATGAAATCCATTTGTATGCAACTCTAAAGAAATACCGAATGCAAATCTCATATTTAATTGTCTAAAGATGCTCAAGGATAACTGTACTGAAAAGAATACTTACTCTGAAGTACGACTCACTACTTGTTTTAATTTTCTTTATTGTCTTGGATACAAGTTATACATTGACTTCATATTTCTTCTTGTCATATATTTTAAATCCTTTATTGATGATGATTTTTTAAACATAAGCTTAAAAGTACTTGTTGATGATTTTTTTTACAAAAATCAATATTAAAACTGTACCTTTTGAAACCAAATCAACATAAGCAAAGTGACCTATTTAGAATATGAAATACTGTTTGTATTTTATGTACCTACCAATATTTCTTGTAGGCAACTTTGCAATTGTCTGTGATTTATAAGCATCACTGTAGTGGAATATCCTAATTACTAATTCTTTTTCTTAGAGTCACTTGATAATTCTTTCAGTCTTCTGAAATATTAGAAATGCAATTAATCTACCACTAATTAATTAAGAACACAGTATTATTTCATGTATATCATCATCATGAAATCCTGTGGTGTCTATGACCTGCATTACTTGGTAGATCAGCAGAGGTGACCTCACAAAGGATATGGTAGGGCTTTTGGTAACATGTGTCATTTATCTGGTTGGTTATGTCAAGCAGTTCAGAGCCTTTTAACAAATATTTAAATCAGAGAATTTATAGGATACTTCAGTCTGTAATTAAAAACAATTATTCAAAAATACAGTAGTAGTTCAATTTGACTCATTTTCCCCAGCTACAGGGTAGAATCCCATTGTGTTAGCTCGTAAGAATAGCTACCATCTTAGATACAGATTCTGACTTAGAGCAGACCATGCCTGAGATGACATCTGGGCTCAGTGGGGAAGGGTACAGTGATCATTTTCAATATCTGTCATGAGACCAAGGGGGAAAATGGTGGATGGACTTCTCACGTATGCCACTCCTCTCTGGTAAATGTAACAAAAAGCTGGTTACTAGGTTCTAGTTATCAATACATTGGGATACTCCCAAATTGTAGACTCTTAGAACTTATCCATTTCTGAAAATAAAGACAATAGTAATTTAATTTTTTTTTATAATTGTTTCTCAAAATCTGATCTACACATCATATTTATCAGAATCTCTTGAAATTTTTGTCCTAACTGATGTTTCCTGGAGTCTGCCCCAAATGTATTGAATTATAGCTCTGAAGACAGGACTCAAGAATCTGAATTTTAAATAAACATCCCTAGTGATACGTACACATACTGAAGAATAAGAACAACTGCTCCAATAATTTGATTCACTTAGTTCCCATCTGTTACAGGGAGTAGTTAAATACCTCGTGTGTGGAAATATAAGATGCCCATGGCTAATTACTTTTTTTTTGTTTTGTTTGATCATTAGGAAATATCCTTTAATAACTTTTGACCAAGGCAGAAAAACTCTACCTTGAAAACACAAACAGAACCCTGCTCAGATGTATACCATTATTTTATAAGTTGACTAATTCTCCTTTATATATTACTCTTGGAGTCACCTCTGCTATGTATCCATACTAACCCACCATACAACACAGAAGTTTGTGTTCTCATCAGCTCTTTCCTGGATTAGTGCAATAACATGTCCTGCGTGTGCCTCATTCTCACTGTGCTTTTTTAGTGCCTTGGTGATCACTGTGGAATGTTCTCTTCCTGGCAGAACACACATCCTTCTGATAGTATTTTTTAAGTAGAAAGGAAATAAGAAAACTCCTGAGAAACAGCAGAAGCAATTATGACTGTATAAAACTGCTGAGACCAAAACAAGGTGTCAACAAAATTTCCTTAATCTGATTTTTTTTTTTTTAAATGATGGCAGTTATTGATGAACGTTTCTTCTATCAAACTCTGAGCAGCTTTGGACAGAGATTGTTTTTCACTCATGTTTATATTTGCAGTGTCTCATGTAGTGACTGGCACATAGTGTTTATATTTCAAATCTTTTATAAATGAATGCATTTTAGCATGTAATTAATATTCAGTAAACTTTTATCATCCATTGGTTTTAACGACGACTATGTAAAATCAATCGGTTTTCTCTGAAGCATTAATTTTCTTTCATGTCCGAATCCTAGGTTATGTCGGTAGCCTGGTAATTATGCCTTTGTAGAATTAACGTTCTGTAAAACAATGCTTAAAATAAGAATGGGGAATTTGGCTCATGTAGAAACTTCCACTGCAAACATGCCACCTTGCCATTTCTCTAATCTTTACTGTTATATGATTGTTTGAATATTACATTTTCTATTGTGAATGTCCCTCCAAGTATTTTTTTTCCTTGCTGGTTATTTAGATTCCTTACATTTAGCTGCAACTAAAGGCTTTTCGTATTTTAAATCTTTTACTCACTATGTTCTCTAACTTATTACTCCTGAGGTTCTATAATCTATTACTTTTCTTGAGAGAATCTTCTTCAACCATGAAGTTCTAAATATGTAAGTTAATATACACCTTTTTGAAATAGCACTGGGTGATAAATTTCTCACCTCTTCTTAAAATAATTTTTAAAACCTGTTAATATGATGCTAATTGCTATTTTGAATAATTATATCACCCCTTGAAAAGTAAAACATGGCTTCCTTTTAACTGAACCTGCTTATTGTTGAAATGCATTTCTAAAAAGCAAAGGCGATAAGGATGTCACAGGTTACCAAGCCAAAACACTGTGTGTGTTGTTGATTCTTTCTCTCTTGTGTATGGCATTCAGGGCTGGTGCCACGCTCCTTCACATCAGAGCATGATTCTTTCCATACTTCTTCCTGAGCTCTTCCTCTTTTTCTTTCACAGAGTGAGGCTGTGCCATTTTATTTCACAGTGCAAATAGTTTACTATTTGAAGTGATCCACTCTTTCAGTACTTCAGCTACAGAAATAAGCAGTCCTTCTCTTTCCCTTGAGATTAGACCAGGGAAGACTTTAAGTGATACCATTAAAAAAAAAAAAAAAAAAAAAAAAAAAAAAACACTCATAACGACTCATAGGACAGAGTAGAACTGCCCCATAGGGTTTCCAAGGAGCGCCTGGTGGATTCAAATTGCCAATCTTTCGGTTAGCAGTCGAGCTCTTTAACCACTTCCCTACCAGGGCCATTAAGTGGTCTGCAAAAGAAATTAGTCTCTATACATGTTATCCAGTTTTTTGTTTTTTTGTTTTTGAAAATGTTCAAAGTGAGTTTCTACGTACTTAGGGAATTACTTTACATCCACTAGTAGTCTTTATGACCCAACTTTTTTGCAAAAGCTCAGTCACTGGTATTTCTGATAGACTCCCTTTTCCACAAGGTAGCTTTTCCGAGAGACCCACTGAGGACTTATGTAAATAGAAAATCTATCAATCTGCCTGATAACCAGGAGGATATAGTAGCAGAATATCTAAATATTATTGCTCATTCCATGGCCCTATTAATAAAGTTTGAAGTTTTATCTGGCACAGACCAGAAATTGAAAGAATGAAGAGCACGAAAAGATTTGACAACACGTCACCTTAAACTGAAAAGCTGAAATTAACTTTAGGATGATTTAGGCTCTACCGTCTTAGAATAGTTGTTAAAATGTTTTCCTTAAAGTATTCATTCCAAGAAAAAAATTAGTGAGTACTATTACATGCTACGCGTTTTTCTATGTACTGAAAATACTTTAGTTAACAAAAGAGGTGAGATCTTTTACATTATGAAGCTTACATACTAGAGGAGCAGAAAAACGGTATATAGTAAACACAACAAGTAAATTATATAACATTTTAGAGACTGAAATGAGGTTTTTACAGTTATATATGGAGAGCAGGGTATCATTACTCTGTTATGCTGGGTGGGAAAGGAGGTTGCAATGTTGAATAAAGTGGTTGGAATAGAACCACTGAGAATATAAAATTGATCTAGCATTGGAAGACAAAGGAGTTAATCATTATTTTGTCTGAGGAAAAAACCTTCCAAGCAGAGGTGACAGACAGTGCACAGGTCTCAGATACGCTTGTACGTCGAGTACCAAAACCAAACCAAACTCATTACCGTTGAGTCGATTCTGACTCATAGCGACCCTATAGGACAGAGTAGAACTCCCCCACAGAGTTTCCAAGGAGCGCCTGGTAGATTCAAGATTCAAAGTGCTGACCCTTTGGTTACCAGCCATAGCACTTAACCACTATGCCACCAGAGTCAGTAGGGAGAAAACAGAAATAAGGATTAAAGACATTATTTGCAGAAGGTTTAGCATGATGATAACATTTTTGAATGATATCCATTATTATGAAAGAGAACCTAGGTTACAGAAAGATGAAATCACTTGGAAAATAGGAATGTATTATCTTCCTGTGGCTGCAGTAACAAAATACCACAAACTTGGTGGCTTAAAACAATAGACATGTATTCTCTCACAGTTCTAGAGGCCAAAAGTCTGAAATCAGTATCACTGGATCAAAATCAAGGTGTCAGCCCTTCCAGCTTCTGGTGGCTACTGACATTCCTTGACTTTTGGCTACATCATTCCAGTCTGAAGGTGAGCATGTTCAAATCACTCCCTGCTTCATCTTCACATAGCCTTCTCTGTGTGTGTCAAATCTACCTCTGCCTCTCTTATAAGGACACTTGTGATTGCATTTATGTTTTACCCAGATAATCCAGCATAATCTCCCCATCTCAAGACCCTCTATCACAACTACAAGGACACTTTTCCTATGGAAAGTAACATTCACAGGTTCCAGGAATTAAGACCTGATATATTTGGGGGCCATTATTCAGCTTAATTCAAGGAGTTAGGGAATTAGGGCATCACTGTAATTTTCAAAGGTTTAAAATTAATTCTAAAGATTCCCTATAAAATAAATTTAATGGGACTGTTTTGTAGCAAATAATCTGAAATCCCACCTACATTAAGAAAGTAAAGGCCTTATTCGAGGAGGAAGAAGTTTTGCTTTGCCGGATTCCAAATTACAATTGTTTTTAATACAGCTTCTTACCAGTTCGTCCCTCTTCTCTCCCCAAAATGCATGTGAAGTGTTAGTGTATATTGGAAACCTTTTCAATAGAGACAACCTGTTACTATGAATTAAACTCTTAGCACGAGAGTCTCGTTTTTTTAACCTACCTTGTCCTTATAAGCTTCTACAATGTTATCATCTCCTTCATCAGACCATATTCACTGATGAATTTAAGATTTTAGTATACTTGTTGACAAAGAGTTTAGGACCTACACCCTATACACCATATACTCATATTGATAGGTCCTAGGTCCAGAGGCATGTGCTGTTTTTAGTATTTATTTATAAACAAAATTAGTCTAACTCAAATAAAATATAAGATTATTATACTAATGAAGGGGTTATGCAATGTCAACCTTCTCTGAAGCACTCAGTGAAATGATATGTGGAAGAATCAAGTTAGAATTTATTATTAATTCTATTTTGATCGTAGACTCACGTGATTCTCCTCTTGTCAAGCAATGTTCCTGGAAAAGGTTTCTTCATGGAGAAAGTCCAGGATTTAGAGTTGTTACCAAAAGAGACTGTCCCTTTCTATTTTGGTAGGACCTACAGTCTTACTAAGGAGTCTTGGTGGCTCAGTGGTTAAGTACTTGGCTGCTAACTGAAAGGTAGGCGGTTCAAACCCACCAGCCACTCCACAGGTGAAAGATGTGGCAGTCAGCTTCAGTAAAGATTACAGCCTAGGAAATGCGACAGGGAAGTTCTCCGCTGTCCTATAAAGTCCCTATGCATCAGAATCAACTCGACAGCAAAGGGTTTGTATTCGATACAGTCTTACTGTCCTGGAGATTCAGGTTTTTACATATCAAGTGGCCTGAAGGGTGTTCACCAAACCCCACCTGGGACTCTGAGGCCTGGCAGTGGAGCTGAAGGTGACTTCTGGTGATTACACTTCTCTGGCCCCATGTCCCAGCCTCTGGAGCCTCTTTTTCCCTGTATACACTAGAAGCCTGCGCTGTGTGCACAGCCCGGTCCCACCCTGCTCTGCTTTCTCTTCACAGTGTAGTCAGCCACATGAGGAAGCTTTGTCCAAGAGGAGTCAGAAATGGAAGCAATTATATTTGATTCTGCACTCTTAAAATACTGAATCCAATTTAAATATAGAGCATAATACCATTCTCAAACTACTGCTTTATTTTTATTGTCTACAAAGCTATTTAAATTCTTCCTCTGTAAAATCTTATCTAAATTAAAAAAGTGATGAAACTATATCTAATATTACTTCCCATACCTGTTATAATTCACAGTTTATTAGTAAGTTACATCAATGCTGTCATTTCTTTAACTAATCATTTGAGTAGTTTTTTGTATAATTATTCATACATTTCTGTCATCTCTGCAGTTCTTACTGAGTTCTGTCTGTGCTCTGAGTGTGGGAAGGATCTAGGCATATTTCTTTTACATCACGTAGTTCCTAGCACAAAGGGACACTTTAAAAAACTGCTTCCTGATGACAGTTATTTTAGAAAGTGTCAGTCATTTGATTTAAGCACATGTGAATTCCACTTCAGTTAGCGGAACTAGAGATTTAAATGAGATCATTTTAAATGAATAAAAATTCTTGGAAAATTCAGACCATCAAATGAATATCATAGTATTAACTATCACACTGGAAAATAATATGGTAAAACAATGATGTTTCCAGCAACTTTCATAATAGGATTGTGTAGTCAGTAGATGGCACTATTTGTTCTATTAATATTCACTGACCACTCCCTTTACTTTTATAAAATGTATCAATAATAGTTTCTTTTTAACTATTTTAACAAAATTGTGTGATTGTTCTATATATAGCTGATCAAATGAATCAAGTCGATTGCCTGTCATGATGACTTTTTACACATGGCCAAGGAACAAATTAAGATGACAGAAAAAAAAATTCCAATATTATCAATTTGGGCTTGACATGTGTATTCAACCTGACAGATAGCTTGAAAGGGTTATTACAAACCTGTTCCTTTTAATAAAAGAGTTATTTTTATTCCCTGTAAGAGATTGCTTTTGTTGTTGCTGTTGCTGTCTAGTACCATCAAGTGATTCTGATTCATGGTGACCCCGTGTGTTACACAGTAGAACTGTGCTGTGCAGGGTTTTCTTGCCTGTAATCTTGAGAAAAGCAGTTCCTCAGGCCTTTTCTTCTGAGGTGCTTCTAGGTGGGTGGGTTTAAACCTCCAACTTTTCAGTTACCAGCCAAGTGCAAACCATTTGTGCCACCCAGGAACTTCACCAGAGATTATAAAATGGGAATCTGGTATAGGTAATCTAACCTGGTCTGATTTGATAGAATTCATTTCTACCTGCAAATCTGGACAGACATTTACATGACCTCTATACTGACTAAAACAACAAACCCTCAAACAAAAATGCAGGCAAATGGAAAAAGAACTGCATTAAGGAATCAGAACAAATGGTTTTAAAGGAAGTAGAATAGTAGAAGAAAAAGAAGACCAGTAATATGACAGGTAAATGCAATATTTTACATGAATATAATAGTTAAAACCAAAACAAAACTCGTTGCCATTGAGTCAATTCAGATTCACAGTGACCCTACAGGACAGAGTACAACTGCTCTACAGGGTTTCCAAGGAGTGACTGGTGGATTTGAACTGCTGAACTTTTAGTTAGTAGTCAAGCTCTTAACCACAGCACCACCAGGGCTCAGAGTATAATAGTAGCTGATATTAATTATGGTGTAAATATGTATTTATACTAATTCAGTAGTAAAATTTACGAGAACATTTTGCTTATGAAATGAGAGCTGGCAATAATGAAAAGTGAAAGACCACATGCAAGTAAAGGAAACAATTACTGAATTAAAAAATATAATAAAGGAGGAAAATCATTGAATTCTTAAGAGAACACAACACTCAATTAGTGAAGAAGAGTAAACATAAAAATTTCCCTCTGAACTCATAAGAAAAGGAAAAGGGAATTATGTTATCAGGAATGATAAAATATGGAAGGCTGATCTAGGTGTTCCAATATATGTATGGTGAGATTTCCAGAAGGACACCATAGAATGATAACAGGGTTGGCAATGACAAAATAAACAGTGAATTGATAAGACTTGTTGACTATCCAGAAAAATGATACTAATGAAAAAAAGATCAAGGAGGGAGAAAAGTTAGTTTAACCACAGTGGAACAGAGACCAGGCAAACTGAGACATCTTAACAACACTAAGCACCAAAAGACGATGAGCAAAACTACAGCGAGTTAGAGGGAAAGGATTGAGAGCCAAGAATTCTATACCAGAAAGAGCACTTACGTTCAAGAGCAAAAAAATACAATCTCACTTATGTAAGTCACAGAACAAGTACACTCTCTTGATCTTCTTTTGTCAAGCTAGTTCACTGCCTCTTCCCTCTGTCAGTGTTGAACTACTCTGAGTTTCCCAAATGAACCGCAGTGTTTCTCATTTATACCTTGAATACGTGCTCACTGCTTCCTGTGTCTGGAACACTCTTTTTTTCTTCCTCTTCTTTGACACCAAAAAACCAAACCAAACCCATTGCCATCAAGTTGATTCTGACTCATAGCGACCCTTCAGGCAGAGTAGAGCTGACCCGTAAGGTTTCCAAGGAGCAGCTAGTGGCTTCAAACTGGTGACCTCTGGGTTAGCAGCCGAGCTCTTAACCACTGCGTCACCAGGCTCTCCTCTTTGACCAGTTCAGCTTTACTCTTTCTTCGGGCCTCACTTTAAAAAGAAAAATAAAATGCTTGGATTCCTCTGCACTGAAAAGCCTGCTCTGAGCCTCCAAAACAGAGCTAGCTATTCTTCTTCTAAATTTCCACAACATTTTAAATTGACCCGTATTATAGCACGTAGCACATCATATAGTAGTTGACCGTGCTTCTACATCCTCAAGCTGTAATACCTTTGCATACTGTTGTGTGTTCAAAAGCTAATAGAATGACTCACTAAATAGGTAACTTTTCTGAGCTACTTTATGAATTACTAAATGTATGCGAGACGATGGATTAAAAATACTCAATGAGCTACTGCCACTGGTCAATTTTAGAATACACACACACACACACACACACACAAAGACCTAACGGATGCAGATGAAATTTTGTTAAATTGGTAAAGTAAAGAATATATGTACAGGAAAATATATTATTAATATGTTCATATCTATTTTATCGTTCACAGAGTAAAAGAGTGGATGTAAAGGCCAGTATGTACCGTGCACATGATTAAGGCCAAACCCTGTCACTTTTGTGTTTTGTCCCCACAGCTTCCATATTATGATATGGTAAGAGGAGTGATCGGACTTCAGGATAGCTATTTCGGGATTGTGTAATACAAGAAAATCAAACAATAAAATATGAGTTTATGCAGCTACTCTGATGATCAGGACAGACTCTCCGGCAGGACATTTCCTGCCTAGGGGAATAGATAGGGGATTCATTCAATCTGTAGGTGAGTCCAAGAGTGTATTTAAAATGGTTTTCTGAAAAGGAATTTTTTAAGCTGGATAGTTCTGTTGTTGTTATTGTTGTTAGGTGTCGTCTACAGGATCTTCCACTCATAACGACCCCACGTAACAGAGTAGAAATGTCTCATAGGGTTTCCTAGGCTGTAATCCACTGCCGCCACTGCCCTCCCGGGCCCCATGTGTTGGGGAGCCCTAGGGGTGCAGTGGTTAAGAGCTCGGCTGCTAACCAAAAAGTGGGCAGTTGAAATCCACCAGCCACTGCTTGGAAACCCTATGGGGCAGTTCTACTCTGTCCTACAGGGTCGCTATGAGTCGAAATTGACATCACAGCAATAGGTTTGGTTCTTTGGTTTTCAGTAATCTTTACAGGAGGAGATCACTAGGTCTTTCTCCTGCAGAGCCACTGGGTGGGGTCCAACTGTCAACCTTTTGGTTAGTAGCCAAGCACTTAATCATTCACCACCAGGACTCCTTAATACAGTTTTAGGATTACCTACTGATTAGCCTCCTAGGAGAGCAGAGGACCTGCCAACATTACAAGGCTTTCGTGATTGACTTATATGGAGTCTGGAGCCCAAAGGCAAGTTTAGACATGAGGATTGTCGAGTGAAGTGTATGACCTCATTGTCTCACCAAAGTCACTCAACTTTTGGAGAAGCCCAGTAAAAAACAAACAGGTCTGTGGGTGACGCAAATGGTCTGCACTCGACTACTAACCTAAAGGTTGGCAGTTCAAACTCACCCAGTGACATCACTGAGGAAAGGCCTGATGATCTGCTTTGGTAAAGATTGCAGTCAGGAAAAGTCTAGGGAGCTTGGATTCTACTCTGTAACATATGGGGTTGTCATGAATAGAAACTGACTTGACAAAATGGGTGTGGAGTTTAATTTTTGGGAAGAAAGCAAACAAATACACACACAAAAAAGCTGCAGACTGTTGAGGTATTAAAAGAGAGAAGTAAAAGTAACTTTTTTTTCCTCATCATAAAGTGTCAAAATCTAGATTTTAAAACCCCTAATCTTTAAAGTTAAGCAAGAGCAAAGACAAACTAAGTTACCATTACGAGCAGAGATATAACAATGGTCAACACTGATATTACTATGTAACAGGTATAGAACTATTTGATATGTCATCACAGAAAAAAAACTATAAGACAGATACTGATATTACCCTGAGTTTACATGTGAGAAAACACATAGTAGTTGAGTAAGTTAGACCAAGGGCGCACAGCCAGTATGAGTAGGAGCTGGTATTCACACCTGAGGACTCTCTCCAGAGTACACAGTATTACTATAATTATGACTATAACTATGTAATATTGCTTCCCCAAAATGAAGGTATTGATATACCTAAAATTCATTCTAACAAACAGACAAATCTGCATCAAATTGATGATTGTTCCTTGAAAGTGAAAAATGCCTACCTGAATAAAAAGAAGTAGAAAACCAGTATAGCAAGAACAGAGCTGTCAGTTTATATTAAAAATTACAAATATAGTTGTATCAGAAGTTTCTTTCAAATATTCAGTTTTTGAAACATTAAAGGTGCAATTAATTTACACACAGTATAAGCTCTTCCAGAACATATCAGACAAGTGAGAATTTCTAACTGATATTTATAAAATCTGCAAAACATATCTAAAAATATGACAATGATAGCATATGAAAAGAAAAACAACACACAACATTTCATATGAAGAGAGATAGCAAAATCAACTTGAAGACTAAAAAAAATTAAAAACAAAATTTTATATACTCTTTTTTTT
>NW_004444031.1:1360483-1395966 GCF_000243295.1 Trichechus manatus latirostris
TGATGTTCTAGGGTTTCAGGATTATTGATTCTCTGTTTGGCTTAGTTTTTCGGATCTTTGTTGTGGAGGGACGGCGTGGTGCTTCTGCCTAGAGCACCAATTTGCCGACTTCCTATACTATCTCTTTTTTTTCTACTTAAGATTTTATCCTATATTCACCATATGTCTCTCCAGCATTGCTCCCAATTAATTTATAGGATTTCAATAACTGTGCTGAATTGTCTCTTGGGAATTAAACACCATAATCCACTTCTATTCTTTTATTGCAAGGTCTAGAAGTCTTATAGTTGCATTTCTACCAATAAAATGTAAGATTTCAAAGAGAAAAGAAGCAGGAGTCATTATCACTCCATTGCCAATAGTGGCAACATCGCAGCCTTTTAAACATGCAGCCATAAAATTTTGCCAAGGTTTCTACGGGTTCTCCTATGAATCACCTGTTTCAGGAGCAAAGATCATTACTAGAAGTTTCCTGTGAATCCTGGATGTTATGCATTGAACTGTGTCCCCCCGAAATGTGTATCAATTTGGTTAGGCCATGATTCTCACTATTGTGTGGTTGTTCACCATTTTGTCATCTGATGGGATTTTCCTATGTGTTGTAAATCCTACCTCTATGATGACAATGAGGCAGGACTAGAGGTAGTTATGTTAATGAGTCAGGACTCAATCTACAAGATTAGGTTGTGTTTTAAGTCAATCTCTTTTGAGATATAAAAGAGAGAAGCAAGCAGAGAGACATGGGAACCTCGTACCACCAAGAAAGAAATTCCTAGTCCAGGTGAAGATTGATGACAAGGACCTACCTCCAGAGCTTACAGAGAAAGCCTTCCCTTGGAGCTGGCACCAGGAATTTGGACTTCTAGCCTCCCTCCTAGACTGTGAGAGAATAAATTTCTCTTTGTTAAAGCCATCCACTTGTATTTCTGTTATAGTAGCCTGAGATAACCAAGACACTGGACTTCCAGATTCCCTGAATGATGGCAATACTTTCAATAGTATATATGCCTCTAACAGTCTGTATTAAATCTCTTCCAGCCTGAAAAATCTAGTGTTTGCTGTTTTCCTGTTGTATTTTTGACTGGTATATGTACATGACGTGGTCCTTGCAAGGAATCTGAGAAGGGTATTGTCTTAGTTAGCTGGACTGCTGTCACAGAAATACCTACCCCAAGTTGGTAGCTTTAATGAACAGAAATTTACTGTCTTATAGTTTAGGAAGCTAGGCGTCCAAATATAGGGCACCAGCTCTAGACGAAGCCTTTCTCTCTGTCTCCTCTAGGGGAAGGTCCTTGTCTCTTTTCATTTTCTATTCCTAAATTCCTGTGTCCTATTTCTTCCTTTTCATTTGTGTTTTCTTTCTTGCTTGCTTAATCTACTCTTTTACATCTCAAAAGAAATTGATTTAAAACACACCCTACACTAATACTGCCTCATTAACATAACAGAAAAAATCCCAAATAGGATTATAACCACAGATATAAAGATTAGGACTTACAGCCGATATTTTTTGGGGACACAATTCAACTAAGAACAGCAATCCTCACATGACATCTGTCTTTACCAGTCCGTGCTTGTCTCTGTGTCTCATTTGCTCATTTCATAACTCAGAAGTGATTAAGTCTAGGGCTCATCCTAAACCTGCATGGCTTCATGAATGCAACATTAGATTACATTAGGAAATACTCTTCCTGAAATAGACAGGGAGGAAGCAAGACTGGTCAGAAAAAGAAGTACAGCTGCACTGCAGGTCAAACACACGAAGTGTTCGGAAGCTAACATGGCCTATCACAATGATCACATATTGGTTCAAATGGCCTGGACTTTAGACCTCCATCAGGATCAGCCATTGGGTGTGCACTGCCACTGGAGGGATAGGACATTAAATGAGGTGATTCTTTGCAGCTGAGGCAGTCCTTGAAAGGGCTGGCAGCACTCCTAGCATCTGTGATGACAAAGTTTTTTTGATGGTGGGGGCAGGAGGAAAAATTTGAGCAGCACATTGCTACTCCATGTCCAGGACATACCTATTACTAATGTTTAAATTTGAAGAGTATGTATGAAAGAATAACCAAAGGGATAGGTTGTACCTATTTTTCTGTTGGCAATTTAGCACCATTTACTCTTTATACTTTCTCATATATTGTAGAAGCTGGAAGACTGGAAACTACATCCTGCCAATTTGAAAGAATCATCTGAGAGTTTGAGAGTGAAATGTAGGCAAAAGCATTCAGTTTTTATGGCAGTAGCAGACAGGTGGTTGAGTTTAGGCAGCTGTAAAGTTTTGCCAGTGGATCCTAGTTGTTCTGAAAAATCACTCACTTCAGTACTGTAGACAACTGCAACTGTTGGTGAGAATTGTCTGTGATTCCTGCACTTTCGGATTCATTGATGCTTTCTTCCCCAGCACCACCTATTATTGTGTCTCTATTTCTCTGTATTAAGCTGCTTCATGTTTGAAGTACTAGAGATGAGAGGTCTGCTTCTACCCACCACCCTTCTCTTATCTCTATGTTTGTTAAATTAACTCAGTGAACCATTTCTGTTATACCTATCGCCTTGTTGTCATCAGCTGTAAACCTTCAATAATATCAACTTAAAGCAACCCCATTTCTAACAACAAACTCCCAGATTTCCAGCTCAGTTCTTCTAGTTATTCATACAATGATTCCAACTGATAATCAACCCACAAGAATTGATAATCCATCTTACCACCACAACTCACTCATGTTCTTACTTTTTACTTACCCAGTTAAGAATCCGAAGTCAGTTGTTGTAATTACTCACTTACATGTACCCTCAGAGATCTTATTTGTCTCTCACTTAAAAATCCCAAGCCTGTTTAAATCTACCTCTCCAGGGGGAAAAAAAAAAAGCCATTTAAAAATCACATTAAATCCATAACCAATAACCTCAAATATATTGATAGTACTACTAGTAAATCCTACCACATTTCCCAATTTACTCTCACAATCTCTTGGATAATTGTTTTATAATTTCTGTTCTTTCCTCCAACCTCACACAGCTTCTCTCTATCCTTGCTCTCAGCAGAAAATGTAGGCAATCAGAAGAAAATTCTCCCAAGTCTTCTAATAACCCCCTGCCATCATGTACCACTATGAGCCAGACTCACACACTCTTCCTCTACCCGTTACTATGGTTGAACTGTCTGTATTTCCATCAAAGGCAAAACCTTTCACTTGAGTTCCAGATGCCATCTCCTTCTGCTTAGTCACGAACAGAGCTACAGAAATTTTACCATTTCTGTGCTGTGTCATCAAGCTTTTCTCTCTAGTAAGAATGATCCATAAGGATCCTGCACAACAGTATCAAACATGACATAATTTCTCATCTTAAGCAGAAAAACTAAGGTGTGCCATGATATTTTCAGTCACTTCATATGAATGTGAAAGCTGGACAATGAAAAAGGAAGACCGAAGGAGAATGGACACATTTGTATTGTGGTGCTGGGGAATAATACTGAATATATCATGGACTGCCAGAAGAAAGAACAAATCTGTCTTGGATGAAGTATAGCCAGAATGCATCCCCTTGGAAGTGAGGATGGTGAAACTTTGTCTTGCTTACTTTGAACAAGTTATTAGGAGGGATCAGTCCTTGAAGCAGGACATCATGCTTGGTAAAGTAGAGGGTCAGCAAAAAAGAGGAAGACCCTCAATGAGATGGATTGACAATGTGGCTGCAACAATGGGCTCAAACATATCTACTGTTGTGAGGATGGCAAAGGACAGGGCAATGTTTCCTTATGTTATACATGGGGTCTCTGTAAGTCGGAGCCAACTCTACAGCACCCAACAACAACAGCAGAAGAATAAATCAGGATCCGTTTCTCACATCAAAAAAAAAAATCAAAATGGAGCAAGGACCTAATGTGATAACTAAAACCATAAAATTCTTAGAAGAAAATATAGCGGGGACACTGTGACACCTAGAATTTAAGGATGCATTATCAGAGATGACAACAAAAGCATGAGCAGCAAAAGACAAAATAGATAAAGAGGACCTCATAAAAATTAAATACTTTTGTTCATCAACCGAATTTATCAACAAAGTGAAGAGACAGCCCACAGATTGGGAGAAAATTTTCAGGAACTATATAACTGTAAGGGTCTAATATCCAAAATGTATATTTCTACAATTTAACAACAAAAAGACAACTCAATCAAAAAATGGGCAAAGTATGAGACCAACAGGTCAACAATTTCTCTAAAGCAAAGATGAAAAGACAAGGAGGGCAGGAAAACTAGATTACTGGAAATGGAACAACCAGAACACAATTAATGAGAATACTGACACATTGTGACAAATAAACTAATGTCACTGAATAACTTGTGTATAAATTGTCAAATGGGAATCTAATTTGCTGTGAAAACTTTCACTGAAAACACAACAAAGTATTATTAAATAAATGAGAACTATTGCTGATATAAATTGCTAAGTGAAAAAAGGAAGATGCAGAATAGCAACTACAATGTGCTTCCCTTTGTGTAAACAGGAAAATATACACAAGTATTTGTATGTGAATAGACTATGAAGAAATTATAAATATTGGTTGCCTCTAAGTAGGAATCTGGATAGGTTAGGGTGAGAGGGAGATATATTACTGTACATCCACTGTACCATTTGAATTTTGAAACATGTAAATATAGAATCCATTTTTTAAAGTAAAATTTTAAAATTAAAACAAACAAACAAACAAAACGGGCAGAGGACTTGAAGAGACATTTCACCAGATAGGATACCTAAATGGCTAAGAAGCACATGAGAAGATGCTCAGTGTCACTAGACATTAAAATCCATTGCCATGGAGTCAACTCATAGCAACCCCAGGACAGAGGAGAACTGCCCCATAGAGTTTACTAGCCATTGATGTTGTTGCTACTAGGTGCCATCCAGTCGGTTCTGAGTCATAGTGGCCGAGTAAAACTGCCCCACAGGGTTTCCAAGGAGTCGCTGGTGGATTCAAACTGCTGACCTTTCGGTTTGCTGACAAGCTCTTAACCACTGTGCAACCAGGGCTCCTACTTGCCGTAAGGGAGATGCAAATTGAAACCACAATGATATACCATTTCACTCCCATAATAATGGACATGATAAAACAAAAACAAACAAACAAAAACCAGAAAAGAACAAGTGTTGGCAAGGTTGTGGAGAAACTGGAATCCCCGTTCATTGCTGGTGGCAATGTAAAATAGTACAGCCACTGTGTAAAACAATTTGACTGTTCCTCAGAAAGTTGACCATAGAAGTACCATATAACCCAGTAATCTCAATCCTAGGTATATACCCAAAAGAAGTAAAAGCAGGAACACAAACAGAAGCCTGTGCACCGATGTTCATTGTAGCACTTTTCAAAATAGTCAAAAGATGAAAACAAAAAAATGTGCATCAACAGACGAATGGATTAACACAATGTGGAATATACATATAATGGAATACTACTAGGCCATAAAAAGAAATGAAGTCCTGACGCATGTCACAACATGGATGAACCTTGAAAACATCACAGTGAGCAAAATAAGTCAGTCACAGAAGAATAAATACTGTATGATCTCACATATATGAAGTAATACATAGAAACCGAAGATTATTGGTATTTACCAGTGGTCTCACATACTTTAGACATGTTATCAGAAGGGACCAGTTCCTGGAGAAGGACATTATACTTGGTAAAGTAGAGGGTCAATGAAAAAGAGGAAGACCCTCAATGACATGGCTTGACACAGTGGCTGCAACGATGAGCTCAAACCCAGCTGCGATTGTGAGGATGGTGCAGGACCAGGTAGTGTTTCATTCTGTTGTACAGAGGGTTGCTATGAGTTGGAACCTACTAACCTAACAACAACAACAACCAGTGGTGGGAGGGAGAGAGAAAGGGGGAATTCTTGCTTAAGGGGCATTGGATTTATGCTAATGGTGGTAGAATAATTTGAAAAAGCATAACAAGAATGGGTGCACAACTTGAAGAATATAATCAATGCCACTGAATTGTATGTGTAGAAATTGTTGAGATGATGTATGTTCTGTTATATATATTTTCACCAAAATAAAAACAAAATGCAACTAAACAAAAACAATTCTCTCTTTACTCCACGTCAATCATGCAGATACTATCCCATTGCTCTGCTCCTGTTTACAAAAAAACTCCCTGACAGTGTGGTCTGCCTTCGGTCTCCATTTTTTTCTGAGGGATTAGGTCTTAAATCCATTTAAATTAAACTTTCAGCTCTACTACACCAAAAAACAAACAAACAAACAAATCACAAATGACTTCCATGTTGCTAAATCCAATGGGCATTTTTCAGTCCTAATTTTACTTGAAGAAGCCCTGGTTAGGGAGCGCTCAGCTGTTAACCAAAAGGTTGGTGGTTCAACCCACGTAGTGCCTCTGCTGGAGAAGGACCTGGAGACCTGCCTCCATAAAGATTATAGTCTAGAAAACTCTATGGGGCAGTTCTCCTCTGTAACATAGTGTTGCTATAGATCAAAAATCGACTTGACAGCACCTAACAACAACAGCAATTCAAGTTGACCTATCACCTGCAATTGCCAAAAATGATTAATCTCTGCTCCCTGAAACACTTCCTATACTTGGCTTCTAGAATGTACTCTTCCCCCTCCTTCACTAGACTCTCCTACCTAGTCCCTTCTGCTAGTTTTACTCCACATCTCAAACTTTAAACATCCTCATCTCTTATCTACATAGATTCATACCAGTGAAGGTGACATCAACGCTCAATGAGATGGATTGACACAGTGGCTGTAACAATGGGCTCAGACATAACAATGATTCTGAGAATGGCACAGGGTCGGGCAGTGTTTTGTTCTGTTTTACACAGGGTTGCTATGAGTCAGAACAGACTCAGCAGCTCTTAATAACGATATATAGTAGTGACTCTTAATGTTTCCAGCTCAGACCTCTCTCTCGAGTTGTCTAGTGTATCCAACTGCTTACAACTCATCTCCACTTGGATTACAAGCTTCCCAAACTTTCCCTGTTAAAACTGAACTCCTGATGCCCACCCCTACTAAACTTGTCCCTTCCTCATTCTTTTTTCATTGTGGTAAATATAAACTCTGTCCTATACATTTGCTCATGACAAAAACTTTGCTGTTTTCTTTGGCTTCACTTCTTTTTTTTTTTTTGTCAACACACACAATCTCTTGAAAGATCTGTAACATAAATTACAAAATATATCTCAACCCTAACCACTGCTCAGCCTCTCTACCTTTACTACCTTAGCCAAGCCTCCACCGTCTCTAATTTGGATTATTCCATGACTTCCTAAGTGGTTTCCCTGCTTCTGCCTTTGCCTCCCTACCATTTCTTCCAGGGCAATACTTTTAAATCATAACTTTAATCTTGTCCTCTTCTAGTCAAAATCCTGTCAATGGTTTTGAGTCCATACAGTTTCCTAGAGAGTCATACTTGCCTGCCTTCCCATAATAATTACTTTTCTCACTTCACGTTCCACTCCTCTCCTTCTAACTCATTGGCCTCTTTGTTGTTCCCAGACACACCAGGTACGTGCTCTTTCCTTCTGTGTCATCTCTGCCTGGAACACTCCTTCTGTAGTAACTGCATGGCTCATGCTCCTTCCATGACTTCCTTTAAGTCTTCATGCAAATATCTCCTTCTCACACTCTGTCCATCCTGTTTAAAACAGTGAATCACCTACCACCCCTGGCATTTTTAATTTCTTTCTTTATTAAAATTTTTTCTCCACCACACTTATTACCATATGGAATACTGTATATTTGACTTATTTGTTTATTGTTATTCTCTCCCTCCTAGAATATAAGTACCATGAGGGTAAGGCAGTTGCCATTGAATTGATTCTGACTTATACAACCTTACAGGATAAGGAAGAACTCTCCCATAAGGTTTCCAAGCCTGTAATCTTTACAGAGCAGACTATCACATCTTCCTCCCTCGAAGTGTCTAGTTGGTTTGAACCACCAAAATTTTGGTTATCGTTGAGCACTTAACCACTGTATGCACCACCAGGCCTCCATAAACATGAAGATAGGGATCCTTATATTTAATTTTTTTTTTTTTACTATTATATTCTTATCACATAGAATGGTGCTTTGAAGAAAAGAAGCCCACACACCCACAAAAAAAAAAAAAAACACTGAATGATTAATTCATTCATTATTCTATCAAAAAGTAATACTGTTTGATTATATCAATATACTGTTGTTAGGTGCCTTCGACTCCATTCTGACTCAAAGCTACCCTATGTATAACATAATGAAATATTGCCCAGTTCTACATCATCCTCACATTTGTTGTTATACTTGAACCCTTCGTTGCGGCCACCGTGTCAATCCATCTCATTGAGGGTTTTCCTCTTTTTTGCTGATCCTCTAATTTACCAAGCATGATGTCCTTCTCCAGGGATTGATCCCTCCTGATAACATGTCCAAAGCATGTGAGACAAAGTCTCCCCATCCTTGCTTCTAAGGATTCTGGTTGTACTTGTTCTAAGACAGATCTGTTCATTCTTTTGGTAGTCCATGGTATATTCAACATTTTTCGTCAACACCATAATTCAAAGGCATCAATTTTCTTCTTTGGTCTTCTTTGTTTATTGCTCAGCTTTCACTTGCATATGAGGTGACTGAAAACACTATGGCTTGGGTCAAGTGCACTTTAGTCTTCAAGGTGACATCTTTGCTTTTTAACACTTTAAAAAGGTCTCTTGCAGATTTGCCCAATGCAATGCGTCTTTTGATCTCTCAACTGCCACTTCCATGGGTGTTGATTGTGGCTCCAACTAAAATGAAGTCCTTGACAACTTCAATCCTTTCTCTTTTTATCATAATGTTGCTTATTTGTCCATTTGTGAGGATTTTTGTTTTCTTTATGTTGAGATGTAATCCATACCGAAGGCTGTGGTCTTTGATCTTCATCAGTAAGTGCTTCAAGTCCTCTTCACTTTCAGCAAGCAAGGTTGTGTAATCTGCATAACACAGATTGTTAATGAGTTTTCCTCCAATCCTGATGTCACCTTCTTCTTCATACAGGCCAGTTTCTCGGATTGTTTGTTCAGCATACAGACTGAATAAATATGGTGAAATGATACGACACTGAAGCACGCCTTTCCTGACTTCAAACCACGCAGTACCCCCTTGTACTGTTGGAAAGACTGCCTCTTGATCTATGTACAGGTTCCTCATGAGCACAGCTAAGTATTCTGGAATTTCCATTCTTAGTAATATTATCCATAATTTCTTATGATCCACACAGTCAAATGCCTTTTCATAGTCGATAAAACACAGGTAAACATCTTTCTGGTATTCTCTGCTTTCAGCCAGGATCCATCTGACATCAACAATGATATCCCTCTTTCCATGTTCTCTTCTGAATCCTGCTTAAATTTCTGGCAGTTCCCTGTCGATGTAATGCTGCCACCACTTTTGAATGATCTTCAGCAAAATTTTACTTGCCTGTGATATTAATGACGTTGATGTTGTTTGATAACTTCCGCATTCACTTGGATCACCTTTCTTAGGAATAGGCATAAAAATAGATCTCTTTCATTAAGTTGGCCAGGTAGCTGTCTCCTAAATTTCTTGGCGTAGATAAGTGAGCACTTCCAGCATCCATTTGTTGAAACATCTCAGTTGGTATTCCATCAATTCCTGGAGCCTTGTTTTTCGCCAATGTCTTCAGTGCAGCTTGGAATTCTTCCTTTGGTACCATCGGTTATCAATCATATGCTACCTCCTGAAATGGTTGAACGTCGACCAGTTTTTTTTGGTGCAGTGACTCTGTGTATTCCTTCCGTCTTCTTTTGATGTTTCTTGTGTTGTTCAGTATTTTGAACACAGAATCCTGCAACATTGAAACTCGAGGCTTGAATTTTTTCTTCAATTATTTCAACTTCTTCCCTTTTGGTCTTCTAACTCCAGGTCTTTGCACATGTCAGTATAATACTTTACTTTGTCTTCCCAAACCACCCTTTGAAATCTTTTGTTCAACTCTTTTACTTCATTATTTCTTGGGTTCCCTTTAGTTACTCGACATTCAAGAGCAAGTTTCAGAGTCTCTTCTGACATCCATTTTGGTCTTTTCTTTCTTTCCTATCTTTTTAATCACCTCTTGCTTTCTTCACGTATGATGTCCTTGATGTCATTCCACAACTCATCTGGCCTTCAGTCATTACAGTTCAAGGCATCAAATCTATTCTTGAAATGGTCCCTAAATTCAGGTAGGATATACTCAAGATCATACTTTGGCTCTCCTGGACTTGTTCTAATTTTCTTCAGCTTCAACTTGAACTTGCATATGAACCACTGATGGTCTCTTCCACATTTGGCCCCTGGCCTTGCTCTGACTGATGATACTGAGCTTTTCCATCATCTCTTTCCACAAATGTAGTCGATCTGATTCCTGTGTATTCCATCTGGCGAGGTCCACGTGTATAGTCGCTGTTTATGTTGTCGAAAAAGGTATTTGCAATGATGAAGTCCTTGGTCTAGCAAAATTCTATCTTGCGATCTCTGGCATCATTTCTGTCACCAAGGCCATATTTTCCAACTACCAATCCTTCTTTGTTTTCAACTTTCGCATTCGAATCACCAGTAATTATCAATGCATCATGATTACATGTTTGATCAATTTCAGACTGCAGAAGTTGGTAAAAGTCTTCAATTTCTTCATCTTTGGCCTTAGTGGTTGGTGCGTAAGTTTGAATAATAGTCGTATTAACTGGTCTTCCTTGTAGGCATATGGATATTATCCTGTCACTAACAGCATTGTACTTCAGGATAAATCTTGAAACGCTCCTTTTGACAATGAATGCAACACCATTCCTCTTCAAGTTGTCGTTCCCGGCATAGTAGACTATATGATAGCCCAATTCAAAATGGCCAGTAGCAGTCTATTTCAGGTCACTAATGCCTAGGATATTGATCTTTATGTGTTCCATTTCATTTTTGGCTACTTCCAATTTTCCTAGATTCATACTTCCTACATTGCATGCTCTGATTATTAATGGATGTTTGCAGCTGTTTCTTCTCATTTTGAGTCACGCCACTTCAGCAGATGAAGGTCCTGAAAGCTTTACTCCACCCAAGTCATTAAGGTAGACTCTGCTTCTAGGAAGCAGCTCTTTCCAAGTCGTCTTTTGAGTGCTTTCCAACCTGAGGGGTTCATCTTCTGACACTACATCAGACAATGTTCTGCTACTATTCATAAGGTTTTCACTGGCTAGTTTTTTTCCGAAGTAAACCACCAGGTCCTTCTTTCTAGTCTGTCTTAGTCTGGAAGCTCAGCTGAAACCTTTCAATCATGGGTGACCCTACTATTATTTGAATGTTGGTGTCATAGCTTCCAGCATCACAGCAACACGTAAGCCTCCACAGTATGACAAACTGGCAGACACATGGGGAATCAATACATTACAAAATGTTATAATATTTAAAATACATTTTAATTAAAATGTTCTAAATAAACTAGGAAAAATGATCCGTTACTATGGGAATTTTAATACCTATTTCAAACCAATCAACAATCTAAGAAGACAGAAACATGAAAGCTTATGTCATGAAATTTAGCAGTTTATCACCTCTATTAACATCGTTCCAAAAATTCTTCTCTATCTAAAATGAGAAAAGTAATTAAATACAAATAATCAAAATATAGAATCTTTGCTACATAAAAAGAATGCAACATTATTAGTTTCTTAATAATTTACTTAGAAAAATCAAGAGTGGGAAAACAAATTATCAATAAATAACAGCAAGCAAAATATAGAAATGGAATTAAACCCAAGCATTTTGCTTCAAAACTGCAAACTTGTAGCTACCACAAAATATTTTCTTGTTCTATAGAAATTTTTCAGGTAACCCTAGTATTAAATAATAGGACCTAAATTAAGTAGAATGTATTAACTATGTTGGTGAATAGTATGTTAACATTTGGAGCCCTGGTGGTGCAGTGGTTAAGGACTTGGCTACTAACCAAAAGGTTAGCAGTTGGAATCCACCAGCTGCTCCTTGGAAACCCTATGGGGCAGTTCCACTCTGTCCTGTAGGGTCGCTATGAGTTGGAATCAACTGGATGGCAACAGGGTTTTATGTTAACATTAAAAACATATAATCAAAGAACAGGACATATAAGAAAATACAAAGTGAAAATAAGAAAACACAATGTTCAATATGATCAAATTTTTTATGAAAGGAAATAGTTATTTAAGACTTGAAGAAAGTATAAAATATTTATAGCACTTCTGTCTGGTTATTAAAGTTACTGTTAATTTTTTTCTTTAACTATTTAGAATTGGGAAATTGTTTAAAATGAAGTCTTTTTTTTTTAATTATTATTGTGCTTTAAGTGAAAGTATAGTTCAAGTTAGTTTCTCATACAAAAATTTATACACACATCGTTATGTGACCCTAGTTGCTCTCCCTATAATGTGACAGCACACTCCTCCTTTCCACCCCAGATTTCCCTTGTCCATTCAGCCAGCTTCTATCCTTTTTTACCTTCTCATCTCGCCTGCAGACAGGAGCTGCCCATTTAGTCTCATGTATCTACTTGAGCTAAGAAGCACACTCTTCACGAGTATCATTTTATGTCTTAGAGTCCAGTCTAATCTACTTCTGAAGAGTTGGCTTCAGGAATGGTTTCAGTTCTGGGCTAACAGAGAGTCCGGGGGTCAAGTCTTCCAGGGTGCCTCCAGTCTCAGCCAGACCAGTAAGTCTGGTCTTTTTACTAGAATTTGAGTTCTGCACCCCACTTTTCTCCTGGTCTGTCAGGGACTCTCTGAAGTCATTATTTTTAATTTCAGAAATAAGAGCACTGAACTGCATTATCAATATTTAGCTAAAATTTACTTTTTTCCTCACCTTCCAGAAATCTCTGAGAAAAAAAAAAAATTATCTAATATTTCAATCTGTTCATCCTTAGTGAATGTTATCTTTCCTTAGATACTTTTGTTTCTGTCTGAGAAATAAATATAAAAATTTTAAGTTACTTTAAGTTTTTTTTTAAACGTGGTTAAAGGAAGATACAATATAGACCATAATGACAGAAATAACACTCTTGCTTGCCCTGCGGTCCTATCAACAGATTTATATACTACCAATTGTGTCTTAACTAGACACAGATTGTATTCTCCGTGTATTATCTATTGACAGGGCTACTGCTAACCATATTGCATACTTCCTGGGCATGTTCCCTTATCATCTAGATACTGTGTACACAGGGAATGCAAACTAATTTTAATGTGCACTGAAGCACAATATTACCAGGAAGGTGAAGCTACTAAAATCTATAGCACATAAATTGTTTGCAAGAGTTCATGACTTTATGATTATCAGGCATTCTGGATGTTCCACACTACTGCTCTTCCCATTAGTATAGATAACTGAAAGATGAAAAAAGAAATCAACATTGTTGAGTACATTCTTCCACCACACATTTTCCAGTGTTCTTGATCATGATTATACCTTAATTGTGTAACAGGGCTCCAAAAGCACCCAGAAGTTCCTCATTAATTTCTGGTTCATTATATATTTTCCCCATGAAATTACAGAATCCACAAGGTCAAGGATTTGTTTGTTTTGTATGCTAAGGCATGCAGCATGCAGATGTCACAGTGCCTGGCACAAAGGGGTGCATGATAAGTATTTATTAAAGAAATTAATACTTTTTTATATAACTGAGTTATTTTCTTATCTTGCCTAAATGAGAGGAAGTAAATGAGATAAGCTCTGATTATGTTGCCAACGTATTTCTAAGACTATATGCCACAACTGGTCAGGGATAAATGATAAAGCATAACTTCTTCCTTTAAGTTCTTTTTTAAATTCTTCCTTTAAAAAATGAATTCTTTTCCTGTTTAATTCTCAAATCTAAGGGGGAAAGCAAAACTGAGAATACCACCCTATTTCAACCAGAATTATATTACATTATACTTTATTCTACGGAGACCTGGTGGAGCAGTGGTTAAGAGCTCAGCTGCTAACCAACAAGTCAGCAGTTTGAATCTACCAGCTGCTCTCTGGAAACCCTGTGAGGCAGTTATACTCTGTCCTATAGAGTCACTATGAGTTGGATTTGACTCAGCGGCAACAGGTTTGGCTTGGTTTAGTTATACTTGATTCTACAGATCCCTGGTTATGCAATGGTTAAGCGCTCGGCTACTAAACCAAAAGTTCAGCAGTTGAAACCGACCAGTTGCTCTATGGAAGAAAAGACCTGGTAATCTGCTCCTGTACAGATTATAGCCTAGAAAACCTGATGCAGTTCTACTCTGTTACATAGGGTTACTGTGAATAAGAATTGACTCTATGACATACAACAACATGCAGTTGGCCTTCTGTATCCGAGGGTTCCACATCTAAAGATTCAACCAACCGCGGATCAAAAATATTCCAAAAAAAATGTTACATACATGGTTGCTGACATATATTATGTAGTTAGGCCTATGACGTTTGCCTCTGTAATGACCCATGTACAGTCTTTTTTTTTTTTCTGGTCATTATTCCCTAAACTATCCAGCGTAACAACTATATTACGTAGTACTTACATGTATTAGGTATATGAGTAATCTGGAGATGATGTAAAGTACACAGAAGGTTGTGGGTAGGTTATATGCAAATACTACGCCATTTTATATAAGGGACTTGAGCATGAATGAATTTTGGTATCCGCGGGCGTCTTGGAACCAATCCCCTTCAGATACCGAGGTAGGACTGTATTTTATTCCAGTTGTTATATTTTGTATTTGTTGTTGTTAGTTGCCATCTAGTTGATTCCAACTCATGGCGACCCTAAGTGTGCAGAGTAGAACTGCTCCACTGGCTTTTCAAGGATGTGACCTTTAGGAAGCAGATCAACAGGCCTGTCTTCCGAGACATTTTATATAATATTTACATATTTAAACTACATAGAATGTATTTTGTACTAAGATATGAATTGAAGATCAAAATTGTTTCACTTGCAAGTTCCATACAAGTTGTCTCATTGCCATTGAATAAACCAAACTCATTTATGAGATGTTGTCTACCAATTTTAGTAGTCTTAGGTATTTCAACACTTGTGTTTATAACTCCAATAGTCTGATAGTCCTCTTCTATGATTCTTCTTTTTCCTACCAGTTACATTTATATTGTCTTTGGTTTGTTTTTCTATTCTGCCTAATTATATTTTTATTATATATGCAATATTATACTTCCATATTTTTAGAAATCATGTGCTTTCTAGGATGATGTTATTTCCTGCAAAGATGGTTTATATTTATTTTCCTGGGAGCACTAGCAATCCAGGGTAACAAGGACCACAATGAAGGATTTGAGTACATGTTGATGAGATTTTTATCAGTATTGAACTAATTGTCATGGTTTGAATTATGTCCCCCCAAAAATGTGTGTATCAATTTGGCTAGGCCATGATTCCTGGTACTGTGTGATTTTCCTGTATGTTGTAAACCTGCCTCTATGATGTTAATGAGGGAGGATTGGTGGCAGTTGTGTTAGTAAGGCAGGACCTGATCCACAAGACTGGATTGTGTCCTGAGGCAATCTCTTGAGATAGAAAAGACAGAAGTGAGCAGTGAGACAGGGGGACCTCAAACCATCAAGAAACCAGTGCCAGAAGCAGACCGCATCCTTTAGACCGGGGTCCCTGCGCAGAGAAGCTCCTAGTCCGGGGGAACACTGAAGGGAAGAAGGCCGACAGAGAGGAAAAAGACTTACCCTGGAGCTGACGCCCTGAATTTGGACTTTTAGCCTACTTTGACTGTGAGGAAATAAACTTCTCTTCATTAAAACCATCCACTTGTGGTGTTTCTGTTATAGCAGCACTAGATGACTAAGACACTAATTATGTGTTTAATTAGCATGGCATAAAAATGGCATTCCATTAAATCTTTCTAACTGTAACACATTGCTTTGATGGTCCCAATTCTTTATCTTTTTCTGTATCCTCCTCTGGATGAGCTTGACTTTGGGATCATCCATCCGTATGTCTCACTTTGGCCAATGGGATGTTAGCAAATGTGATACAGGCAGAGTCTTAGAGCAGAATTGTGCTTTCTCTCATTTGCCTCTACTTATATCTATGCTAGACTGTCAAAGACACATGGAATAAAATAAACCTTCTTAAATCACCCAACTGTGGCTTTTCTGATCAGGAGACAGCCTGTTGATTCCTAGACATGTGAGTGAAGAGTGAAGTTAAGATCAGAAGAGATGCCTAGCTGATTCCCAGCTGTTGCCAGATCTGTGAAAAACAAATACTTCTTGTTGTAGGCCTTGGAGATTTGATAGTTGTTTATTCTGCAGCGATATTGTGATAATACATAACTAATACAAGGCACCTTGTGGTGCAACAGTTAAGCACTCAGCTGTTAACCAAAAGGTTGGTGGTCTGAACCTACCCTGTGGATCCACAGGAGAAAAATCTGGTGATCTGCTTCTGTAAACATCAAAGCCAAGAAAGCCCTGTGGGGCAGTTCTACTTTGAGTCGCTATGAGTTGTAATCAACATGATGACACCCAACAACAACAACATAACTTGCAAAAATGGATACCTAGAAGTGCCATGCTGCTGTGTACAAAAATCTAAAATACGTGGCATTTGCATTAGGATTAAGTGGTAGGCAAAGGTTAAAAAACAAGAATAAAACTGTTAGAGTAGTCCAGAGTTCTGGAAAGTGGTGAGAGAATGCTGTGGACGATTGTAACATGGTAGCCCATGATACAGAGTGACCAAATATGTAGTAATACTGTTTTCTGCAGTAAAATGTATATAAAAAGGTACATTATACATTTTTAGACTTGAGAAAAGTTCCAAGCAAAATGTTGAAAGCAGGAGCTGGCTCCTTTATCTACGTTAAATAGGTGAACTCATAAAATAATTGGTCAGTTCCAAACAGTATTGAAAGGAAATTTAAAGACCTTAATAATTCTGGGACTAATTGAATAGGAAAATAAAACTCTTTCTCATCTCTAGACCTCCAGACAAATTATCCTTTGCTGTCGAGTTGATTCCGACTCATAGTGAACCTATGGGATAGAGTAGAACTGCCTCATAAAGTTTCTAAGGACTGGCTGGTGGATTCAGACTGTTGACCTTTTTGGTTAGCAGTCCAGCTCTTAAACACTGCACCACCAGGGCTCCCTCCAGACAAATTAGGAATCTCAAACTAAGTTAAAGCCTGGGGGCAAGATTAGATCTAGTGCACTGTCAATATGACATGACTCACAATGGAAAGATCAAGCGTGTCCTGTAAGTTCATTTCTTATGAATCCTGAAAGAATTTAGGTAGTGACAGTTAGACTTTTTTCAAAGCTTCTCTATGGCACAAACTGTTAAATATTTGATTGCTAACTGAAAGGTTGGCAATCTAAGTCCACTCAGAGGTGGCTCAGAAGAAAGACCTGGTGATCTACTTCTGAAAAATCAGCCACTGAAAACCTTATGGAGCACAGTTCTACTCTGACACAGATGGGGTCACCAGGAGTTGAACTCAACTCAACTGCAGGTGGTTATTATGGTTAAAAGAGCTCAGTTGAACAAAAGGACTTCTAGGAAGCTTGAGGGTGTGGTTCCTTAACAGAAGGCCAGTTCCCAGGTATCAGTAAGTCAGTCTAGAGAAAGAGACATGTCTCAAAAACTTTTGTGGACCTGGCTTTGGAACATGGAGTGTATTGCAATCTGATACGTATAAATCCCATAAAGTTTTTGGGAGAACAATATTGTCAAAAATGTCATCAGAATGGACTAAAACTTACTGATATTGTCAAATGATCTCTATGACAGAAAGCATGCTGAGAAAGCTGTTAAAATGAAAATATTCCCATGCTACTTTAAAAGTGGAAGGAGCCCTAGCAGCACACTGGTTAAGAGCTCAGCTGCTAACCAAAAGGTCAGCAGTTCAAATCCACCAGCCACTCCTTGGAAGCCCTATGGGGCAGTTCTACTCTGTCCTATAGGGTCGCTATGAGTCAGAATCAACTCAGAGGCAAAGGGTTTCACTTGGTCAAATTTAAGGAGGGAAATAGGAAAGAAAGGACATACTAGAGTATGAAGCCAACAGCCATGAAGAAAAATGGAGACTGGACTGGGAAGCCATTCTTAAGACCAGAACTGAGACTTAATAAAGAAATATTTCTGACTTCCATAGTGTGGGGACTTGTAAACATTGGCCCAATCGAATTTCAGAATTTTTAATGATTGATGAGTATTGTAGATGTTTTATTCTCTTCCTTTTCAAATGAAACTCTTTGCCTGCTTCACTATTGAATGAATCGCAGGTAACTTTTCCTTTGTTTTTGTTTATAGCTCTCTGGATCAAGAGTATCTACATCTAGCCCTTGGGGTAGAATGGGAACTCCTAGACATTGAGCCTGATTCCATGATTGGATAAGATTTTGGGGGCTCCTAGAGACAGGGTGAGTGTATTTGCATGTGAAAGTAAGTGAATAAATGCATCCATGAAGGCAGATCAAGTTAGATGACACTGATTGTACGAATTATGCATTCCTCCCTAAATGAATATATTTTTCCATGTAACTTTGTAGCAGTTTCCCACCACGGGCAAGCAGATTTAACTTGTCCCTTACTCCAAGCTCAGCCATGTGATTAAATTTGGCCCACAGATGTTAGCAAATATGACACAGAGACTTAACATGGCCCTGTGGACTGGGACTCTATCTTTGGGTCTCTGCCATTGGCACAAGTACATGCCAGGGCCAGCTAACTGGAAGACAAGAGACAAACGGAGTTAAACCATGTTATCCTAGCTGAAGCCATCCCAGATCAGCTAATAACCAGCTTTACCCTATATATGTAAGTTAAGCCAGCCAAGGTCAACAGATTCTCCTACATTTGTTCCAGCTAACCCAGCATGGATAAGCAAAATATTTCTTCTTCTATGCTGAGGATTGTTGGTTGTAGGTCATGCAATTTTATTTTTGCAATAATTAACTGGTCTACTAACCTTGTACAAATATTATCAACCTATCATAAAGTACAACGAAGAATTATTCTGATGAAAAGCTGAATCACTAATTGTGTTGAAATAGCATATAAACATATTTATTTCTAAATCCTGGTTTTGTTCCATTGTATGTAGTGTAAAAAAAGTGTGACATTCATCTGATACGCCCTAGAACCATCACTCCAATTATTTATGGCTTAGCCCATTCTGATTGTTTGATGCATGTAATTCTGACTGATTGTTACCCATATTTAACTAACTAAATATTTAAAAATCTCCTCCCCACATAACATTATACTATTATTGGCACTTTAATAGAGTAACACCTAATTCACAAAAACTATATGGATTAAGAGAGTTCTATTTAAATCTCCAACTATGCAGCATTATTGTTATATCATTCACCATAAGACTCTATATTATTTACATCAAGGAATTGGCTCATGTGATTGTGGGGACTGGAAAATCTGAAATCTATAAGGCAGGTCAGCAGGCTGGAGAATCAGGAAGGTACTGTTGCTACAGTCTTCAGACAGAATTTCTTCTTTCTCAAGGAAACCTCAATTTTACTTTTAAGGACTTTCAACTGATTAGATGAGGCCTATGGTCATTACTGACAATGATCTCTTTTACTTAAAGTCAGATAATTGTAGATGTTAGCAATACTAAAAAATATCTTCACAGCATAGCTAGATTAATGTCTGATTCAGTAACTGGTGGTACAGTGGTTAAGAGCTTGGCTGCCAAGAGGCTGGCAGTTCGAATCCACCAGCCACTCCTTGGAAACCCCATGGGGCAGTTCTACTCTGTCCTGTAGGGTCACTATGAGTCAGAATCGATTTAACAGCAACCGGTTTGGTTTTTGCTTTATAGCCTAGCTGAGTTGACACATAAAATGAACCATCACAAGTATTAAATGGAAATTTCACATTAAAAAGTCACAAGAACAGTAAAACTGTAAAAATTTTGATTAGTGTGCTCTGAGAAAATCATGAGACTGATCTAGAAAGCTAGTAATTAAAGGTCAAATTTACAAAGGTTATTTTTGCTTGTTTTAACCATGCTAACATATATTGACTTTAAACTGTGGGTATATTGTTATGATATGGCATGAGAATATTTTCACAGGAGAATCATTTTAAAATGTAATTCATTAGTTTTGCTTAAATGATTTAGGCAACATAAGTGGAAACATTTAAAATTTGCAATCAAGATTCAATGATTTGTTAGTATTTACTTGAGAGAAAAATAAAATGGTAATGGCATTTTTAAAAGATATTTTATGTTCTAGTATTACAATTTCCTTTTTTCCCCCTTAGTGTCTCTATTTTTCTTATTAAATTATCCAACTCTTCTACCATTATATCCATCTTTACTTGTAAATTCTTTAAAATATCCATAATAGTTATTATTTAGTCCTTGTTTTCTAGATCCACTACCTGTGTCATATGTGGGTATGCTTCCATTTTCTGTGGTTTTTTTCCCTCTAAATTATGTGTCATTATTTTCTTCTTCTTCACCTACCTCATAATTTGTCATAATCTATATATTGTCTATGAATGTGTAACAAAGAGAATAATATATACATTTTGCTTTTTAAAGATTTTTCAGAGACTGTAGAACCTTTTCTCTGTGTTATTTTGAGAGCCTTGAGCAGACCATTCAAATTTCTTCTAGATCCCAGTTAAGCTGAGAGTGGGCAGCAACGTTAATTAACTTGGATCACCCTTGCTTACTCCACTCCTGACTTCCCTACCTAAGAAGACTTCAGGATAAGACAGAGCTCTTTGATCTTGTCAATATTTCAGCTGAGAGGAGGTTGAACTGCACTTCCAAACAGTCTGGGAACACTTCAGATTCAATTCTGCCAGGCCTTGGAATTCAAGCACTGTGAGATTGCATGAGACTGCATGGATTCTCTCCCCCAAGTCATTCAAGGGAGCCCTGGTGGCATGGTGGTTAAGAGCTATGGTTTTGGTTAGCAGTTCGAATCTACCAGCTGCTCTTTGGAAACCCTGTGGGGCAGTTTACTCTGTCCTATTGGGTTGTTATGGGTCAAAATTGACTCAATGGCAACAGGTTTGGGTTTTTTTTGGTGACACAGTGGTTAAAGTGCTCAGCTGCTAACCAAAAGGTAGATGGTTCAAACCCACCAGCTGCTTCATGGGAGAAAGATGTGGCAGTCTGCTCCCGTGAAGATTTACAGCCTAGGAAATCCTACGGGGCAGTTCTTCTCTGTCCTATAGGGTCGCTATGAGTTGGAATCGACTCAATGACAGTGGATGGGTGAACCCCACAGAAATTATAATTTATCTTTTTTTTTTCTTGCTGTTACTATGGGGACAAAAGTCTATCATGTTATTCTGCATTCTGACCAGAGGACATTTCTACTGTTTAATGCAAATACTTTTTAATGTCAGCATCTTTCTTCCATGCATATATATTTTTTTCTTTTTGTACTGCACATTTCTAAATTTCCAGAAAATATTTATTTAAATTGTCTTACGTAGCACTTAATATCACACCACAGGCTAATGGGCACTGAATGGGGTGGTAGTTGGTTAAATATTAGTCCAGCATTGCACTCCTTAGAAAAACATATTGTATCAAGTACTTTAAAAGGAATGGGATTAAGTTTTTCCTTTTCAACTTGTATGAAACAACATAATGGTGTGTTTGTAGGCAATTTTTGAAAACACGAAATGGATACAAATAAAAAGGAATAGTAACAGCTATTATAATCAGGATCATTAAAGAAAAATGTAAGTCCTTATTGAGGGCACATTTGAAAAAGTGGCAATCTTAAAGCTAATTTTACAAGAGTGATGCTTTTTATACTAACCTATTCACTTGCATTTATCCTGTTTTAATATAGAATATTTTCTTCTACGACCACCTCCATCTGCTATACATATATATATATATACACATATATATCCATAGGCATAGGTCAGAGTGTGCTTTGTAGAATTCTTCAGAGTTCATTGTTTCATTTGAGCATTGTAAACATTTGAACTACATCTTAATAGTTGCTGCCTTTACTATAATATAAAAAAAAAACAAACCTGTTGCCTTTAAGTAGATTCTGACTCATGATGACCCCATGTGTTACAGAGTAGAACTGCTCCATAGAATTTTCATGGCTGTAATTTTTATAAAAGCAGATTACCAGGCCTTTCTTTCGCAGTGCTGCTGGGTGGGTTTGAAGCACCGCCTTTAACTTAATAGTTGAGCACATATCATTTGTGCCACCCAGGGACAGAACACAAAATGATCTATATTGATATTAATGTCCTGTGTGTCCAGAATATTTTTCTTACTTCTAGAAAGACAGAATTGTGGGATACGAATAATGATTTTTCAGTGAAAATCATCTGTTTTCAAATAAACAAACAAGATCTTCAACATCACTCCTAAAATCACCTTTTCTTTCCAAGATGCTGTGTTGCAGCTGTTTAGCACTGAACCTTATCAACCTTTCTTAGACAAAAGTGACTTTAAACTCTGGCCTAAGACAGGGACCACCGGAGCAGAAAAAATCAAAGAAAAATCGTTTGAGGTGGGAAAGATATATAGTTGTATAACTGCATTCTTTTCCATCCCGTGATTTCCACTTCTAATCCCAGAATCCTAATCATTCTGTTAAACATGGGGTCGCTATGAATAGGAACCGACTCAACCGCACCTAACAACAAGAACAATCCCAGAAAACTTCCCAGCTTAGTCTCATCCTTAGTTCTTGTCATACTTAATTTTTGGGTGCATTTATTTTTGTCTTAAAACCTTGTTTAACACTTTTTGTGAATAATATGTTTTTTAACTGTCTATTAACCAAAAGGAAACCCTGGTGGTAGTGGTTAAGAGGTACAACTGCTAACCAAAAAGTCGACACTTAGAATCCACAGGCCCTCCTTGGAAACCTTATGCGGCAGTTCTACTCTGTCCTTTAGAGTTGCTATGACTCAAAATCGACTCGATGGCAATGGGTTTGGTTTTTGGTTTCTTTTATTAACCAGAAAGTCAGCAGTTTGAATCCACTAGCCACTGCTTGGAAACCCTATGGGGCAATTCTCTGTACTATAGGGTCTTATGAGTCGGAATTGACTCAACGGCAACGAGTTTGTTTTTTCTGGTTTTATTTTAATTTTACACGAGACTGCTGCTGTGAGGTTGATAAGGAATATGGCATGACTAGTTTATATTATTTTCCTTGCCGATTTCTGTACAGTGGTGGCAGTGATATGCATATCTTGATCAGAGAAATATATCAAGGTAGCCCTAATAGAGAATTCACTTTTTCCAATGTTTAACTGTAGAGTACTTCTGTTATAGGGTAAATGAGCCTAGAGTAGAATAGATAGCAAATCCAGTATGTAGCCTCTTAACGCTACTGAAAAAGGTCAAATATAATTCATTTACCAGCTTTGCTTCAGTACTTGGGGAATTTTACCCACAGCCACTTTTATGCGATTCATTGCTCACTGCCATTGGGTACAATTCTGTGTCACATTAGTCATTTTATCAGCACAAGAGCAATGTGTTTCCTCACAGCCCTGTGATTCACAGCCTGAGAACCACTGCTTTTGTTATTTTTCCAGATTCTATCCCTTTAACTAAATGAGGTAAATTCAGCTCTTCTTTCATTTCTCTTTCTAAATCATGATCTTAATAATTGGATTTGAATTCGTTCAGAATAAAGTAACCAAAACCAAACCAAGCCAGTTGCTTTCAAGTTGATTCCAACTCATGGCAACCCCATGTGTGTCAGAGTAAAACTAACTGTGCTCCAAAGGGTTTTCAATGAATGATTTTCAGAAGTAGATTGCCAGGCCTTTCTTCCGAGGAGCCTCTGGGAGGACTTGAACGGCCCACTGTTGGATTAGTACCAAGTGCTTACCCTTTTGTGCCACTCAGGGTTGCCCCCAGACTAAAGTAGAGCTGGAAAATTTGCCATGGCAGTTTATGAAGCGGGAATGCAGCTGGTGGGGCTTTCCCACCCTCAAAACTATGTACTTCTTAGTGAGAATACCATCAATTTCCTTTTTTACCTACCCATTTCCCTCGAGTCTATTTCAACTCATTGCAACCATGTAGGACAGAGTAGAACTGTCTCACAGGGTTTCCAAGGCTGTAATCTTGACGGAAGCAGACTGCCATATCTTTCTTCCGAGGAGCGGCTGATGGGTTCAAACTACCGACCTTTTGGTTAGCAGCTGAGTTCTTAACCACTGAACCAAAAGGGCTCCTCTTTTACCTGCTTTAAAAAAAAAAGATTGAACAAACTATACTCTATTAAATTTGTTATAATTTTCTCCCATCTTTTTATTTCTCCCCTTCTTAACTCTAGCCTCTTATATGGAGTAGACCTTTTTCCCCATTATGTAGCTCCAGTCACAGTAACTGAACAAGCAGTATAGTCCCTTTCTCTTGTATAGCAAGGGGTGAATGTCTCTTTACCTAAACCTAGTCTGGCTTACTCTCCCTACAATAACAACAACAAAATGGATTATATAATCATGGTCACCATCATTTAAGTGAAAAGAACACTGGAAGAAAGCAAAGAATACTGAAAGAAACACATTCAACAGAGCTACCAGCATGGTGGGTAGTGAAATATTAAATTTGTATTTCCTTTCTTTCTTCCCCATCATATACATCTAAATATGATATTTTGCAAATAGAGATATTCAATGCATTTTTTAAATAAAATAAAACTCCCCGAGTCTCATATTTTATAAAATGCTGAAACTGGTTTAGAATATTTCTAAACTTAATGGGATGAAGGTTAGTTTTCTGGGAAAAAAAAAAAAAAGAATATTTGGAGTCAACAGAACTAGGCTTCACCCGCAGTTCACCATCTATCATGTGACTTTCTTAGACCTTAGTGTCTTCTTTTGTAAACTAAACTTCTCTGCCCTGAAGGATTGGTGGAAAGTAGAACACCTGGCAAACACCCCACATTTATGACAATAGTGAAAAATCTTCTATCCGACTATTTTGCGCTTTAATGAACGCAGAGATGCCAGACGAGAGTAACATAGCGTTAATAAGACCAGAAGCACACTGGCCATGTTGAATAAACAAGCGGCTGTGCCTGCTATCTTAAGTAATATAGAGAGCTAACAAGCTATCCCCTGATTAAGTAATACAGGAACTAACCTCTGCCTTTAGAGTATCTCCTTATTTAGATATACTTCCAGTTCTGAGTCAGTTAAAGAAAATGAAACTGGGGTCTTCAGTTCAGCCAAAACCAGTCTTGGACCAGTTTAAGCCCGCTTGAACTGCACAGTGCTGACGACTTTGTCCCTCAGACGACTTATTGACGTCAGAGGCCGAAAACCACACCCCCATCTATGCCACGGACGTGGGCAAAACGCCATATTTGTGGCCGCCATCTTTGTGGCCCCCACCCTTTCAGACTAAACAGGTGCAAAAGACCGGACCGCGCCGAGAACGGCTTTTCGCGTCAAAGCAATTAGCAAGCTGGTCCCACCTTGGGGTGTTCCTGGGGACCCCAGACCAGATTTACTTCACCTGTATAAACCCCTCGGGCTATTGTTCTGGGAGACACCTTGGCGACCCGAGTATCAGTGTGCTCCTTTACTTGGTCAACTAAATAAAGCTGCTTCTTTTGCTTTCTTCTGCTCTGTGTGTCTGCCTAGCCATCCGGAGCAGTCTGGAAGTGTCAGGGTACACTAAGGTTATGTGTTAACTTGGCTGGGCCGTGATACTCAGTGGTTTGGCAATTATGTAATGTTGTAATTTGGCAGTTATGTAATGATGTAGTCACGAGCCTTTTTTTTTGATCTGATGTGGTCATCCTCTATTTTTGCATAACACCGATTTTCCCAAAACAACTTGGTCCTTGGAAACTAACCGTTAAAATTATCTTTTTTGTGCCTCAAAAATAAAGATATACAGGTTAATATTATAAATTTCATTACAAGTGCTTTTTAAACTATCTATGACACTATTGGCATATATAAAAAGCAAAACAGTACAATAAGATTATAATTTAAAGAGGCAGTACAGGCAGCAATAGAAAATACAACGTACCGATTTACTGTGCATATACCGGAGCTGGTAGCTGATATTTTAATCCTAATTTGACTCCTTAAAGCTATTTGTGCAAGTTACTTCTCTGTGGCTAATTTCTCCATCTATAAAATGAATATAATAAGAGAATATAAATGACTTGATAGTTGTAATAAAATTATATATCTAACTCTATACTATATCAATCTATATATCCAGACATATACATTAAATAACTAGCATTTATATAAACACATGGAAAACATGTATGTAAATTTTTATACTAAGTTTAGATAGTTGGTAGAATCAAATTTTATATGTTATACACTCATGTGGTTAAGAGCTACAGTGATAACCAAAAGGTCAGCAGTTCAAATCTACCAGCCACTCCTTGGAAACCCTATGGGGCAGTTCTACTCTATCCTATAGGGTTACTATGAGTTGAAATCGACTCGACTGCAACGAGTTCGTTTCGTTTTGGTATACATGAATTTTAGAAAAATTTAACTCATGCATTCAAAATTATAATTCTCATTTTTGATGTGGTGAAATAATAGCTCAGGTGGAATAATATGTTTCATGCTTATATATATAATATCTGCATATAAATGCATGCTAATTTACAATTAGAAAATCAGGATGCAAATTCATTTATTTTTTCAGTTATTACAGTAAAAATATTGCTAGTCTTTCAAAGAATGTGTTCCTCTTCCTTATTTATAGAAATGTTTATCATAGCTAAAAAATGTGTGTTGTTTATATAGTTGTGGAATATACATTGATAACTTTTGTACACCACTTAGGAATGATTCCAAACTCTTGCATTTTAAGTTTATTCATGAAACGCATAAAGTTCCTGCACTATATTTTCTCCTTCTTTCTTCTCCATAGGGGCAAAAGGACTATAAATTTACCATCTGCTCTAAGACTTTCTGGCCATAAAGACTGCAGTTAAAACTATGTTAATAGCTCAGTTCAGACAAGAACGATTCCTTAATTTTCATTTCTTATAGAGTAAGTTAATTAAATCCATTAAAGCCATTTTATCACTCCATAAGGCAGCTCAGGTTCATGTTTTCTTCTGTTTTAAAATTCTAGACTAAATTCTACATATCTGTTATCTCTATAATTTCATTTCTACAAATTCTATTTTTCATAGCATCCTGACTTGCATATTTAACAGTTAAGCTAAGCTTTAAACCATTTATTTCAGTTAGGTAGGTTGCTACTAAGGTTAAAATTTTATTTATTTGAAAATAAATACATCCATTGAGAAAAGAAATCGTGTAGGATTTTGTTAGTGTTTGGTACCATTCCAAAAGCGTGTACAGAAAGGAGTGTAAAAATGCATAGGAATATAATGCAAAGAAAAAAAATATGATTCTTGAGATGCTAACTCTATGTTGGGACAGAAACCTTAAAATGCATAAAAGTATAATGTAACAATGTACATCATAAGCCAAAAAAAACCAAACCCATTGCCTTCGAATCGACTCTGACTCACAGCAACCCTACAGGACAGAATAGAACCGCCCCATAGAGATCCCAAGGAGTGCCTAGTGGATTTGAACTGCCAACATTTTGGTTAGCAGACGTAGCTTTTAACCACTACGCCACCAGGGCTTCTATTGTACATCATAGGGCACAGTTATAAATAACTACAGTGCAAACATTGTCAGACCTTTACCTTCCGTCTCTCACTTAATGCTGGACACAGAGTAGGTGTTCACGGATCCAGTTTTGAACAAAGTGCTTTCTGGGAAATGAAAGAGTGAAAGAACATATTTGGGAACTTATTGACGGCGTCTCTAATGATAAATAAAATTTGTCAGGTTGAGAAATAAAGGAATTCAGATACGTCAAAAGAAACAGCGGGTTATTCATGTAGTGATCCCCTAAACCCATGAGTGACTCAAAATTTAAAGAATAATTTTGTAGGATATGCTAACATTTCAAACCAAAAGCTCTCTCATTTACTTAGTTGACAAGTATTAACTGATTGCCAACTACGTGCCTAGGGAGACAGTGGTGTTCAAGAGTACTGAGCTTATAGTGGCGTGAGAAAGAGTAAAAAGCAGGTATAGTTGTGTATTATAGACTATGATAAGGGAAGAAAAAAGCATTTGAGTACATGAAAGGGGCATCCAATTAACTCCTGACATTTAGAAAAGTGTCTCAGTATAACAGATATTTGAATTAAGGTTTATCAAAATTGTTAACCACAATCTGTCTGTCATACTGTGTGGCTTACTTGTTGCTATGATGCTGAAAACTACGCCACCAGTATTTCAAATACCAACAAGTTCACCCGTGGTGGATGGTCTCAATGGAGCTTCCAGACTCCTTGTTTGGTTTTAACTTTTATTTTGTGACAATCCGAATCAGCAGTACTTCAAAAGCTTTAACAGTGATTGACGAGTTTCTTTCAAAAGCAGAGAAGCATGATTCCTCAGCAGGTTTTCTTCTTGGAGTTTATGACTGCCTATTAATTAAATCACTAACTTTTAAAAACATATTTGAGATGTTTTCTGCCTCATGTTCTACACAAAATAATCTATCAGAAACTGAAAAATTTTTGTCGTTTTTTAAAAGTACCATACTCCATTGTCTGCACAGATATAGAATGTCCTTAAATATAAAAACATGCTTTTATATTTAAGAGCACTCAATTAATGCAGCATTACCTCTTGTGTTTAAAAGCTGCCATTCCAGAGATATCTAAATGCCTTATTCTGTCAGAGTGATAGCTGCATCTTTCTTTTACTAAAGAGCCTATTACCTGCATCACAGCTAGTTTTTTCTCATAAACAGCTGCACATCCAAAATTACAAAATCATATTGTGCAATGCATTTGTATTTTAAAAAAAGCTCTTAAAAGATATGCATTATAAAATTTCCAATGTTCAAACTCCGTGAAGTCTGACTTTAAATGATCATTACTCTGGAAAATGTAGATTATTTCTTATTTCTGAGACAGAAGAACATTTCCAAGTCCAGAACAAACTGGGAACTAGAAACCACCAAAATTTTTATTACTCCCACCTCCACCAAAAGAAGCGAAAACAAAACAAATGCTGTTTATTCCACCAATATTTTTAAACACTTGTATTTTAGTACCAGGAATTCTTCTAGACGATGAAGTTGCAGAAATGAACAAAACTGATACATTCATAAAATCACAATCCTGGAAGTTATTTTTTGATTCACCCTCTCTTCTGGACTAATCCATGTATTCATACATGCATTCATTTATGCATGACATTTTGAAGAGTTATTTTCCTATTTGACAGCCTCAGTACTAGGTGCTGGGGATTCCACAGTGAATATAATAAGTATGGGTTTGCTCTCTTAGAGCTTAAATTATAGTATGAGAGAGAGTTTAAACAAACAATTATCAAACTAAATATGTAAATATACAGTATAGTTAATACGTACAGGAAAATGAGATGAAATATGAGTGATCACAAGGTCAGAGATGACTTTTTCTTAAGAAATGATAATTAATCTAGAAATGAAGTCTGGCTAGAAAGTAGTCACATTAAGTTAAAACATCCAAACTCGTTACTGCCAAGTAGGTTCTAACTCATGGAGACCCCATACGTAGAGTAGAACCGCTCCAAGAGTTTTCACGGCTGTTATCTTTTGGAATCAGATAGACAGGCCTTTCTTATGTGGTGTCTCTGGGTGTGTTCAAACCACTAGCCTTTAGTTTAGTTGTCACAGGCACACTGTTCGTGCCACCCAAGGGACTTGCCATTAATTTAAGGGGAAGATAATTCCAGGAAAAGATCACTGCTTGTGTAAAAGCTCTAAAGCAGAATGGAGTATGGCAAATTTAAAGACCTGAGAAAATATCCCTTGAGTTCAGGGTGTAAAGAGGAGAGGGCTAACAGAACATAAATGGGTTAGCAGGAGCAGAGGATTGCAAGCTATGCTAAGTGTTTTGTATGTCAATAAACGAAAAAGACAACACCAAAGACAAAAACACGTGGAAGCAACTTGGTAATGCTGATTTCCTGGGCAGTAGCACTATTATGTGAATGATTATCCAAAAGAAAGTTACTTTTGGGGTATGAACCATACCCAGGTCATTTTGTAACCTTAAACCCAAATCAGGTCTGCATTTCTGTTCTTAGCACAATGTCTCACATTTAACTGATAATAAGGTGAAATAGTATATTCATGCCTTTATATTGTAAAAGATTAAGGAAAGAATAGGAACAAAATATTTGGAAAAGGATAATTTATTTGAATGCAGAATGATCTTAACTCTTTTTTATGAATGTTCTTAAAAATGTCTGTGTCAGAAATAAAAGCCATCACACGAATAGATACATGCACACACGTTCATTGCAGCACTCTTCACAATTGCAAAACGATGGAAACAACCTAGGTGCCCATCACAGATGAGTGGATAAACTAATTACGGTATATTCACACAATGGAATAAACTATGCAAAGATAAAGAACAATGATGAATCCACGAAACATCTTATAACATGGATGAATCTGGAAGGCATTATGCTGAGTGAAATTAGTCAGTCACAAAAGGACAAATATTACATGAGACCACTATTATAAGAACTCAGGAAAAGGTTTAAATGCAGAAGAAAACATTCTTTGATGGTTACAAGGGTGGGGAGGGAGACAGACGGGTATTCACTAACTAGATAGTAGATAGGAATTATCTTAGGTGAAGGCAAAGACAACACATAGTACAGGGGAAGTCAGCACAACTGGACTAAACCAAAAGCTAACAAGTTTCTTGAATACAACCAACCAAACACTTCCAGGGACAGAGTAGCAGGCGTGGAGGTCTGGGGACCATGGCTTCAGGGGACATCTAGGTAAATTGGAATACTAAAGTCTATTAAGAAAATGTTCTGCATCCCATTTTGGTGAGTGGTGTCTGGGGTCTTAAAAGCGAGTGAGCTGCCATCTAAGATCCATCAATTGGTCCCAGCCCACCTGGAGCAAAGGAGAATGAAGAACACCAAAGACACAAGGAAAATATTATCCCAAGAGACAGAAAGGGCCATATAAACTAGAGACTCCATTGGCCTGAGACCAGAACTAGATGGTGCCCGGCTATCACCAATGACCACCCTGACAGGGAATACAACAGAGAGTCCCTGGCAGAGCAGAAAAGTGGGATGCAGAACTCAAATTCTAGTAAAAAGACCAGACTTAATGGTCTGACTGAGAGCAGAGGGACCCCGGAAGATATGGCCCCCAGACTCTCTGTTAGCCCTGAACTGAAACCATTCCTCAAGCCAACTCTTCAGACATAGATTAAACTGTACTATAAGACATAAAATGACACTCGTGAAGAGAGTGCTTCTTATCTCAAGTAGATACATGAGACTAAATGGGCAGCTCCTATCCGGAGGTGAGATGAGAAGGCAGAAAGGGACAGGAGATGGTTGAATGCACATGGGAAATCCAGTGTGGAAAGTAGGAGTGTGCTGTTACATTATAGGGAGAGCAACTAGGGTCACATAACGATGTGTGTATAAAATTTTGTATGAGAAACTAACTTAACTGTAAACTTTCACTTAAAGCATAATTTAAAAAAAAAAAAGTCTGTTAAAACATGTTGGGAATTTTGGCTAAAGATGAAATGCTTTGGCTCCTCCTGCTTTCCAGAACAGACTCCCTCTCAAGCTTTATAAAGTATAGTACCAGGACCTGCAGGATGGACTAAAATAATCAGAGTTTCTCTCAGTGTTAGTGAATCGTCTTTAGCATTACTTGTAGCTTCTATAATTATTCTCTTTGAGCCATTTTTTGGTATTTTGTAGCATGGAGAGAATATAAAATACACTGATGGAATGTAGATTTGGTTAATCGTACTCTAAAATTGTGCACAAAAGGATCTATGTGCGATCATCCCACTTGCTCATCTAGATTGTTATTTATGTATGTGTATATATATATGTTATTATGTATATACATATATGCATATGTTAATATCTCAAATATTACAGAAAGCTATAAGTTAAGAAATCTCCTCTCTACTCCACCCTCAAGGAAAGGGGTTTATAGCTCCCCATTCCATAAGTGTGGTCTGCTATGCATGGTGACTTCCTTCCAAAGATTACGGAATGTAAAGGAAGGGAAAAGAGTAACTGTAAAATGGAGAATCCTGACGAACACTACCTCAGTCAGGCAATCATGATAATAGCAATATTCATAAATCATGTTGATAGTATGCACCCTTGATATGATGTGATGAAAACGGCACTTTACCTCTGTGATCTTCTTCCTCAAATTCCATAAATCTGCATAATCATGAGAAAAATACCAGACAAATTTCAACTGAGGGGCATGTTACAAAATGGGGCAGTTCTACTCTGTCTTGTAGGGTCGCTATGAGTCGGAATTGACGCGACAGCAACGGGTTTATTTTATACTCATCAAAACTGTCAAAGTCATCAAAAACAGGGAATATCAGCTCAAGGATCCTGGATCCAAAGGACAGGCTCTGCTCCTGGCTATTCTTTCTTGGTTATAGTGAGACCTCTCTCTCTGCTCACTTCTCTCTCCTTTTATCTCTTGTAGGATAAAAGATGATGCAGGCCATGCCCCAGGGTAACTCTCCTTACATCAGATCAGGACTGTGACCTGATTTAACAGTGTTGTAGCCCACCCTAATCTTCTTTAACATAATCTAACCTTTCCTTATCAACCACAAGCAGAGATTAGGATTTACAACACGTAGGACAATTTTATCAGATCACAAAAATGGAGGATGACCACACAATACTGGGAATCATGACCTAGCCAAGATAACACATATTTTGGGGGGACACAATTCAATCTATGACAACTACTGAGTTCTAGAATTTCAAGCTCACTAACTATAGGCCATTGTTGTTGTGTTCAACTTCAATTAGCCAACCTAGTAGAGTAGAAATGCTCTCCCAGGTGCTTGAGAACTCATTCAATCTTTAAAGTCAGTGAACACAGTCCTATATTTTATCCACCTTGGTCTGACACCATTCAATTCATTCCTACTAGAAATCTTTAGGTTCCTGCTGATATAGATTGTAAATCATTGAGAATATAGGCTATCACCTCAGAGCAGAACTTGTACCTCCTTTTCTGGATTCTCTTTGTATCTAATTCTTGTTGTGGTACAGGAGACAAAGAACAGTGGCAGGGTGAATCCTGTAGAGTCTCAACCGTGTTGGTCCAGTGGTCCTCATCCAATTTGAAAACTTAAGGTTTCCATTTCTGCCCCTACTGGATATACTTACATTTGAGTTTAAGAGGCCCATAAAGATTAAGTTTCAATTTTCAATATTCCTAAATATCAGGTCTTAGACTTGACCCTCAGTCAGATCATCTCTGTGACTATATAAAATTTTCTATGGAGGCTTTTTTGTTCTCTATGCATATTTTTAATTATATGTTCAGGTATTTTTATTTTTCTACTTTTTTTCTATATGTTCTCTACAGCCATGTTAAATTTTTTTTTTTTTAGTAAAAAGAAAGTTTTATTTGGCATATATTCAAAAGGACAAAAGTGGGAAGTGGACAACCATGCTGCTAGAGGCATGTCTGCCCAAGTCCCAAGAATATCACAGAATAAGCAAGAATGGGAAAACGGGCAAGCATGCTGCCACAGCCATGTCTGCCCAAGTCCCAAGAACAGTTACAGAGCCGTCAGTATATATCAACATCATAAAATGGGTAGAATCATTGAAAGTGTCACTTTTTCACTGATTGGCTAGAAATTGTAATCTTACATTTTGAATCATCTTTCTTAACAATCATTGCTACGGGTTTCAGTAATGAAAGTCAGGAGGGTCTTCACTGGTCCAAAAAATTCCTATTCACTAAATGCTAATAGAAAAAGATAGAAGGTGAGAAGTCCTTTGGGTTAGGTTTTATTGTCCTTTTGTGAAAACTTCCTTAAGATAATTTCTCAGGGCCCAGTTGATGTGTCTTTGTGAGTCTGTGAGGGCTCAGCTCCTGCTGGGTCACATCCTGTATGCTCAAGGAGAGGGAGTAATAACTCCAATATTATTTCCTAAATCAGTCCCTCCTTTTGATTGGAGATTGGAGGCAACACATCGATGATCAATACCAGGACTTAGTCGAGCTCCTAGATGGTGGCCATTGCAGGCTCTTTAAACTCACGGTGCTGGTTTTCCACTGGATACCATCTGGTTCTTCACCAGGTTATTAAGTAAGAGTGATGTTCCCATCAATAGCATTGCCGGAGTGAGCAGACTCAATGTGCATCAACATTTTAGCCTGAGGCCTTCTTTTGCCTTTTACGTGTGTAAGACAATAGAGGATAAATTTTATAATGCCTAATACTATCAGGATGTAGACTAAGAATATTACTATTCCTTGCAGTAGTGATCTAGCCCGTGTACTTATTCCTGATGGTAACCAACCAAATAGATCTGGTGTTTGTAAGGGTGTGACAATGTGTAATCAAGTAGCTTGCTGGCTAATTCTATGTATATCTTGTCTACAGCACAGACTACACTTGCTTGGACTAATAAAAAAAAATCTAAGGTTATTTTGTTATCTCATGTCACCTTGGCTTATGAGCTCAGAGATCACTGTTGCGCTTCTATCTCATCTGTTTTTTGTCCCATAGTGACTGACAAATTTTTCTTAAAGATTTCTCCAATTAAACTATACCATGAGTAGGAATTAAAGCTACCAACAATATCCTGAGTGTTGGACCAACGGGTTTTCTTCTGACTTTCATTTTACAATGTGTAACAATTTAACATTATCTTTCCAGTATTTACTATCGTTGTTACTATAAATACTTGAAGATAATCCTAAAATTTCCGAAGTGCATTGTTCATGCATTTGTCAGTAATTTAAACAAGATTGCCCATGTAAATTCACTATCAGTTGGAAAGGATCATCTAAATTAGTATAGTTGGATCTATCACACAGAAACATATATCCTTAAAGAGCACTCAAAGTTTATCTAAAAGAAACAGAAAATACAGAAAAATGTACACATGACAAGTTTTCATTAGAGAACTAATGATTAGCAAGATAATACAGGATGGACCTTTCCTGTAGGAGGTCTTCAGTTAGTCTGTTTAAAACATGCTAATTGTTCTTTGCAAGGGCAAGCTGCCCCTCCATGGTTCACCTATTGTCATGAGTCACTTTCTCAGAAGCAGAAATGGAACCAAAGACAAAACGGAGTCTGAGCCATGAGGTCGATCTCTTCTGAGAATCTGGTTTCCTTAAAATAGATAATTTTCTGCATCATAAGAGGGTGGAAGTTTGATTACAAACATTAGACAGGTATTTCATACGACATTGTCTTAGAGACTGATTAAACTAATTACTAATTTACCCTAAACATGACTCTCAGTCTGATCTTTGAAGTTAATTTCCTAAAACAGACTGAATTCTTCAAAAAAATGCACAATGCCCAGAGCAAAATGGTCTTACTAGTTTATCTGGACCATTGTTTGACTC
>NW_004444031.1:1396200-1397244 GCF_000243295.1 Trichechus manatus latirostris
TGAGGCACAAACTGTTTCTTAAGAGACTAACAGGAAATCTAATGCTGTTCTATTTTGTAAAATCATAGCTCAAATTTCAAATACTTCTCTGATTATGATACTTACAACTTTGCTAAGTTTACCAACAGGAACTTCTAATTCAAGAGTTACAATATCTAAACACACTAGTTAAATAATTTAGGAGAAAGGAGAATGATTTCTTATATCCAGAAATTAGGACTTAAAATACCAACAATATTTAAAAAAACCGTAGTTTCCTTTAGTTTACTCAGTCTTATGTAGTTAATTTCTGTTCCATGTGATTCTGGATCAGCCACAGTCTGTGAACCCATCAGCTTCTGCACAGGAGTTCTGGAAATTTTATTCAGTCTGGTCACAGTCTTTTTAGCAAGTCCAATATAGTCCATCTTTTTGTTGCTATATTTTGGTCAAAGTTTTTCAGCAAATCAGCAAAGTAAAAACTTATCTGCAGTTGACAAAACTTAATATGGCCATGATTAATTCATAAACATAATATTCTTAATAGTAAAAGACCTGATAGAAATTAATTTATAAGCATAAAGTAAAGGCCAAATAAAATCAGTTAAAAAAAACTTTAGATAAAAATATTTCTAAATATAGCCATTAACCACATTCAAAGAGCTTCAGATATAATGCATAATAGTTTTGAGACAAAATACCATATAGTCAGGATATACCAAAAATATACCAAGATTATCAAATCTGTAAATATCTGAATAGTAATAAAAAAAAACTTCATAGGTAAATGATGTGAATTCCTCAATCAAACCATTGGCTTTGATAATGCTAGATTTAAAAACATAAAGTTGCGACCAAGTTAGCAATAGAGATAATAATATCGGTCACTGTGAAACGATACTTAAGTTATTTAACCAAAGATCTTAAAGTAAAACCCTTAGCTTTCTTTTCTAAAAGCCATGAGGCTTGGTATTCAGACTCAGGAATCTTATTCTAATGAAAGGCCAAACCTTTGTCTTCCAGGCAGATTGCACAAAGAATAAATTAACCCTTTAACTCAGAAAT
>NW_004444031.1:1397635-1425777 GCF_000243295.1 Trichechus manatus latirostris
CCTTAAAGATTTTATCAGCGGGCTTTGGAAATCACAAAGTCTCTGCTCACTTGACCAATTCATTGATATAGATATAACCTTAAGTGTTTGCTACTGCTGGAAACATTTTTCCAGGCCACTTCAGGTGTGTCTCATTGTGATTTCTATTTTTTTTTTTACTTCTTGAAGTTCCCCTATAACAGAGAACTTGTTTACAGTTCTATGATTAGGATCTACCCAATTTCTGATAACTATAGCAAAGCAGCAATTTTCCTTATCTTTTGTCTTGAATGAGTCTCCACCTAGCTGGAAAGGGGTCTTTCAAAAGCATCCCTGGAGCTACAGGACCTTGAAGACTGGGAGGTGGGGAGGCCTGATCGTGCTCCACCCTCACTCTCTTGACTCAAGGAAGACATTTACATATGTTTAAATTGACGGAGGCATTTTGAAAGACAAAAGATAGCTAATTTCTTTCTTTTTTACTGTTCTGGAACTGCTACTTTAAGACAAAACTATCCTTTTTCCTTAAATAAAACACATTTCATATAATATCTAGCTTAAGTTACCTAAAAAGGTTTCACTTTTAAGATTGACATAGTATAAAACATAAAGATCTTAGCGTATTTTTCAAATAGACCAATTTATATCAAAGTTTTTCCAAGTAGCTATTAAAAATTTAAATCATAAGACAGACACAAGACACAGTTTTTTCTGGACAAAGAAAGAACTGAGGTTCTATGACTAGCCTTACAAAAAAACAGCAATTCTTAGCCATAACCACCAATCTAATACAAGACAAACTTAGACACAATGCTCTAGTCCAGAAGCAAGCGCTTAGATCAAAAGGAGACAGAAAGATCACATAAACTCACCAGATAATACCACACAAAACAAGGATATGGGGATCCTAGTTTCTAAAAGTGTATATAGCAATTTTTGGTAGAATCGACTAAATTCAGTGGAAAAACCAGGTACAGAGCTACCACTTCTTCCTTAAATATCCAAACACAGGTCAGGAGCTGCCACCTCTCCCTGCGAATTTGGCAAAACAGAGCACAATTTCCAGGTTTTCTCTGAGCCACAAAAAGGTCCCAATTTTGCAGCTTATAGTGACTCACAGCACTTTGAAAATAGAATTACCTCTTCAAACGCCCAAATCCAGGCCTACACTGCAGTTTACTTAAAGAGTTACTAAATGTCTCTCTAAACCAAACGATCAAGCAAAAATCTAAGAAAGATTTTCCTTAATCAATTAACCTGTTTTACAAACAAATATGCCAAACAAAACTTAAGAAAACATGAGGAAGAGAACAACAAAAAAGAAGCAAAGGCTCGTTTTCTAAGAGCACTCACCCCGTCAGTGTCGAAGGGACATGGAGTGGGAACACAGGTCCAGAAGATAGGACCTTTCTTTGCCGGCTTCTGCTCCTCAGTCCAGGTCTCTTCAAAGTTGGCTGGATTCGTAGCTTCAGATCCTGCTCACAGCGCCATTAATGCCACAGCCATGTCAGCCCGAGTCCCCTAAAATTTTTTTGATGTTGTTGTTGCAATTGTGACTACGTGTAAAAAACATTTGATCTCCAAAACCTTTCCTCCACCTGAATTGTATCCTTGATGATACACTGGTGATATTCTGGGCAAAGACATGCCAGAATTTGCAGTCAATTACCAGTGTCACATTTCAATCCTAAACAATGAAGGATAAGGGAAGGACTAAACCCAGAGATGACGGGAAGGATTAATCCTAGTAACAAAAAATAATGTAGAGAGGGCAGCTTTGAGATGTGCAGTGAACTTCAGGATAGTGGCGTATCTGGCCCAAGGTGATTGGAGAGAAGAGAGAGTGGGCGCAAGAATAAGAGTAAGAGCAAGGGAAAAATCGAGAGTGTGAGAGAGAGAGAAAGAGAGGATGACTGATTGAGGCCCACAAAAAAGAGATAAAAATTCTAAAAAATACCTTAGTAAATTTCATTATACTGTATATTAAAATAGTAAAAAAAAATTGCCAACTACAGTTTATTATGGAAAACAAACATGACTTAATATCAGATTAAATCTGCACGTATATCATGTTTCAAAAGTGCAGAAATGAACACTTTTCTTAAAAAATAGTATCATTGAAATTACAATGCAAACTAATAATTAATAGCTTCAAAAAATAGCTGTTGGCCTAATGGTAATAATAATGTTAATCTTTTTTTTTTATTGTACTTTAGATGAAGGTTTACAGAACAAATAGATTCTCATTAAACACTTAGTACACATATTGTTTTATGACAACGTTAACAACCTCCCTACATGTCAACACTGTCTCTTCTCAATCTTGGGTTCCCTATTACCAGGTTTCCTGTCCCCTCCTACCTTCTAGTCCTTGTCCCTGGACTGTTGTGCCCTATTAGTCTCGCTTTGTTCTATGGGGCTGTCTAATCTTTGGCTGAAGGGTGAACCTCAGAAGTGACTTCATTACTGAGCTAAAAGGGTGTCCAAGGGCCATACTCTCAGGGTTTCTCAGTCTCCATCAGGCCAGTAAGTCTGGTGTTTTTTTTTTGGGGAGTTAGAATTTTGTTCTATATTTTTCTCCAGCTCTGTCTGGGACCCTCTGTTGTGATCCCGGTCAGAGCAGTCAGTGGTGGTAGCCGGGCACCCTCTAGTTGTACTGGACTCAATCTGGTGGAGGCCATGGTAGTTGTGGTCCACTAGTCCTTTGGACTAATCTTTCCCTTGTATCTTGTTCTCTTCATTCTCCCTTGCTCCTGAGGGGGTAAGACCAGCAGAGTATCTTAGACGGCTGCTCACAGGCTTTTATGACTCTAGAGGCTACTATGATGTTAATCTTGATGGCATGACTAAATACCAAAAATCATTCAATATTTAATCAGAAATTCTTTTAAGAACCATTTAAGGAAAACATATATGTTCTAGCTATTGTTCAAAACCCATATTTTACACCTTCTGGTAAAACTGGGTGTTTATTGGCTTTGAAGAAAGCTCTAAAAACAAGAGCAGAGTGCTCTTTTAAGAAATGCTGCATCATTATCTCTCTTGATGACATAGAAGAGAAAACTATGTGTAAAAAGAAGACATTGACAAATCTGAGTTAAAAGTGTTTTAGAAAAGGTAAACTCTGATTTTGAAGACATTTTAGAAACATTTAAGCAATTTTTTTACTTACTGTATTTTTACACAAATAATGTGCACCCCTTCAACATTTGTTTGTCAACCATGCTGCCCCCCTCCCAGAGGTATTTTCCTAAACTCGCTTTGCTAATCTTTATTTTTTTTTCACAACATGTTAAAAAAAAAAAAAAAAACTGGCATAGCAGCACTTATGCAAATACCTTGCGGTGGGGGGAGTGTGCAATTGGCAGAGAAATGTAGAAGACGTGTGTTATTTGCATAAAAATATGGTATGTTGTCTTTCTAATATGCATGAGAGCCATATAAACTCATTTATTGCTTTAGAAGTCTAAAACTGTTCTTTCAAATTTTCAAGAGAATTTTCTAAGTGTTAAAAAAGAAATATTTTTAAATAAGACAAAAAGTATCTTTCAGTAAATATAAACTTGTCAGGTGGCTAGCTGAACTGGAGACAGCTGAGCTGAGCTGCCAGGTGTTGGAGTAGTCAACTGAGACAAACCAAAATGAAAGTGACAGTGAAGCCTTTATTCACTTACTGCAATAATAGAATCAAGAGGGTAACCAAGAGTAAAGTCCCCTCCCCGTCCCATTTTTCCCCAGGAAAGGCATCCACGCCAAGGTCAGATGCATCAGGGCAGATTTGGGGACCATCTCACTGCTGAAGGAGTCCCTAACAAAGGAAAGAGACCCTGCAGTTTTAGGGGCTAGGGGCCAGAGAAAGTGCTATGAGGGGGAAAAATACTGAGTATTGAATCAGAATGGAGAAAAATGTCTTCCAGATACTCCCTTCCCCCATAAGGAGGCCTCAACAGAGACATCTGAGGAAGGTCTCTACTGAACATCCCCAATAAAGGGCCTCTCAATGGAGGTGCCTGCACTAGGAATACATGTCATGGTTTGAATTATGTCCCCCCAAAAATGTGTGTATCAATTTGGCTAGGCCATGATTCCTGGTACTGTGTGATTTTCCTGTATGTTGTGAACCTGCCTCTATGATGTTAATGAGTGAGGATGGGTGGCAGTTGTGTTAGTAAGGCAGGACCTGATCTACAAGACTGGATTGTGTCCTGAGGCAATCTCTTGAGATAGAAAAGATGGAAGTGAGCAGTGAGACAGAGGGACCTCATACCATCAAGAAAGCAGTGCCGGGAACAGAGCGCGTCCTTTGGACCAGGGTCCCTGCGCAGAGAAGCTCCTAGTCCGGGGGAACACTGAAGAGAAGAAGCCGACAGAGAGGAAAAAGCCTTCGCGTGGAGCTGACACCCTGAATTTGGACTTTTAGCCTACTTTAACTGTAAGGAAATAAACTTCTCTTTATTAAAATCATCCTTTTGTGGTATTTCTGTTATAGCAGCACTAGATGACCAAGACAATACAGATGTGCAAAAGAGCATGGCTAGCCAGAAGAGTCTGAGTCCTTGACTGTAACTCCCTTCAGAGACTGCAATGCACTGGCTGTGCACCAAGTCTGGTGTGGTGAGGGCAGCTTTCCCCCATGAGGTCTGTCATCCTGAAGGGGTAGAGAGAAAACCCTAAATCTGTAGCCAGCAAGTCAGAAATGAGGGTGTTTGGGGGACTCCTAAGCTTGCAGCTGGTGTGTGAAATCTTGGGCTGATTTGGCAGTCTGGAGGAAGTTCTCCTTTAACTTGTAAGATCTGACCTACTCTGGATGATTAGGATCAGAGGAAGAAATACTGCATATGTTGCTGGTGTCAGAACAGTAGTGGAACAGAATTATACTGAATTGAATTGATCCTTACAATTTGGTGTAAGAACTGAGATTTTGATTTTTTCCAGCAACCACAAAACATAAAGAGATAAACATACCAACTAAAGATACCATTGGAAACTAAATACCACATCCCTAAGTAAATAGTAAGTTAAAGATAAAAGCCCAAGGGAAATTAATATAGAATGATATCAAAATACTATATAAGAAAACCTGTTCAATACAACATGCTTTTTTTTTTTTTTTTAATAAATACAACTAAAAATAAATTAGCTAAGTTCTTAAGCTAACAATTGAGAAGAAGACCGTTGGCGTATACTCAAAGGAAAAAAATACAAAATACATGATTTAAAATCCAGATGATGGAAGTGTTTGTGTCTTTTGGTTGATTCATTTTATTTGCCCATGTTCTTCCTCAGCAATTTTCCATGTTTCAGAGTTTAAATTTTCAACACAACAGAAATGACTTTACACAAATCTCTTCATTCTTATGTATAACATTGCTTAGAAGAGTGACTGAAGATATAGTAGATGGTCATAGTTTGAAGTTCCTTACTTTGTTTTATCAATCACCAGAGATAAATTTTAGTGAACTATTCTTTGTAAAAACAAGAAGTAACATCATTATATATTCTTTGTTATGGATTGAATTTTGTATCCCTAACCCTTGTATGTGTGAGTGTGACTTGCTTGGAATAGGGTCTCTGAAGATGTTGTCAGTTAACATGAGGTCGTATTGGAACAGAGTGGATACTAACCCTGTATGAATGATGTCTTCACAAAGCAGGAGAAGAGGCACAGAGACACAGAGGGAAGATTGCCATGTGACAGCAGAGTTTTGATACAGCTTTTGGCCAAGGAACATTTGGAGCTACCAAAAGCTGGGAGAGACAAGAAAGAATCTTTCCCTAGAGCTTTGAAGAGAGCGCAGCCCTGCTGATGCCTTGAATTCAGACTTCTCCAGAACTATGAGTCAATACATTTCTGTTCGTATAAGTTATCTACTTTGTGATCATTTGTTATGGCAGCCGCAGAAAACTAATACACCCTTGAACAAAATAAATCCGTAATGAAATATTTTAAAGTTTTTATGTTATTTGTACTATTCTAAACATAAGCAGAAAGGCCAAATGTTAGAAGATTAGCACAAATTTTAAACTAGAAAATATTACAATTCTGGCATTAGTATTTTTCTTACAGGTAACAATCTAGTTTATTTTCCTTATTTTTTCATTGTGTGTGTGTGTGTGTATGTATACCGGAGTATGACGATTTAACAAAGAAATATTCGAATGTTAAACAAAAGCCTCAGTGTCTCTAAATTTAGACTGCTTTAAAGCTCATTTCCAACTCTTTCTTCCTTCAATAGAAAAAAAGAAGTGACTAAACTGTTCAGTTGCACAATCAACTGACCAACAACAATCTACATGACACATTCAAGGAAGGGATTAATCTGAACTTTGCACAAAGTTACCAAAATTAGCTTTCTTGTGAGTAATTGTTCAACATCTTGTAAATACAAATGCAGTTGCTAATTTTGCTTGACCTCTCTGATTATGAGCTTTGAATAAGAACTTTCAACCTTTTATTAGAGCAAAGCACTCATCATAATTGGACTATGGGTGACATTTTAAAAATTACAATGTTAGACTGTGTATAAAAATAATACACGTTCATTTAAAAACTAAAAATAAAGTCATGTGATAGAGAAAAATGCAAAAAATAAAATATTGCTTTAAATCCCACTAGCAAGAATGCTAGCATCTGGTACATAATGATTTCAGATACTTTGGTATAAGAAATAAAAAGAGAAGCATGGATAAATTGATTATCAAAACATAGGTTTTAGTCTCATAATTGGCATAAATCAGCTTCTGGTAAACCTATGAGTATATGCCTACTTGTCATTCCTGATACCTCTGAATTTTCACGTGAATTATAAAGTGGATTATTACAATTTTAATGATATTGAAAAAAGCATGTTATTTGAATTTATTAGTAATATCCAAATATTCACTTTCATATATAGGAAAACACTGTGTAATTTGGCATAACACCTCTATATTCTTTCTATATTGAAATTATATTATTCACTTAAAATATAAATGTATATTACTTTAAGAGTCATCTGCTGAGATAATTAATGATTATTGTTATTGATTGAATTTGGTTCCCCAAATAGATAAGTCAATGTAATTTATCTTTGAACTGAGTGTGGTTTTGTTTGAAACTGTTAATACCTTTGAAGATGTTATCAGCTAAGCTAACATGAGGTCAGACCAGAGTAGTGCAGGTCCTAATACAATCTGACTGGTGTCCTTATGAAAGACAGACAGACAGAGGAAGAACACCATGTGGCACTGCAGCTTTAAGCCAAGGACCACCTGGAGCTCCCAGAAGCTGAGAGAGACAAGAAAAGATCTTCCCTTATAGCCTTCAGTAAGAATACGGCCCTGCCAGCACCATGAACTTGGACTAATAGCCTTGAGAATGGTGTCTCAATAAATTTCTGATCCAATAAGCTGCCCAGTTTGTGGTATTTTATATATAAACAGTATAAGTAATTTCAAATATGTAAAATTTGAAAGTTAAACATATTTTGAGACGATTTTAGCTAGAAAATTAAATGAATACTGTATCTTTCTTTGTGACAAATGTGAAAACAGCTTAATTAATAAGTATATAATAACATTTAGAGATTGTAATTCTAACCATTGTAGAATTATTTGATACCTTACTATTTATATATTAAACAAAATAAACTTTAAGAACTTTAAATTTAATTAAAAAAATTAATTCTATTTACACCATCTTTTTCTTTCTCAGGTTTTTTTTTTTTTTAATTGTACTTCAGGTGAAGGCTTACAGAACAAATAGTTTCTCATGAAACAGAAGTACACATGTTATTTTATGACATTGGTTAACAACCCCACAACACATCTACCCTCTAACTTCTCAACCTCTTTTTTTTTTTTTGGTGAAAATACACATAGCCAAAGATACACAATTTCAAAAATTTCTACATGCACAGTTCAGTGACATTGACTACGCTCTTCCAATTGTGCTGTTATTCTCACTTAAGATGAAGGCTTACAGAATAAAATAGTTTCTCGTTTAACAGTTACTACACATGTTGCCCTATGACAATGGTTAACAATCTCACAACACATCAACAATATCCTTACTCAACCTTGGGTTCCCTATCACCAGCTTCCTTGTCCCCCTCTGTTTTCTGGCCCTTGTCACTGGACTCCTGTACCTCTTTAGTCTCATTTGGTTTTACGGGGCTGTACACTCCCAGGCTGAACAGTGAACCTAAGAGGTAACTTCACCACTGAGCTAAAAGTGTGTCTGGGGGCCGTACTCTCAGGGTTTCTTCAGTCTCCTTTAGGCCAATAAATCTGGTCTTTTTTTTGTGAGTTAGAATTATGCCCTACATCCTTTTCCAGCTCTGTCCAGAACCCTCTGTTGTGATCCTGGTCAGAGCAGTCAGTGGTGGTAGCCAGGCACCATCTAGCTGTACTGGACTCAGTCTGGTGGAGGCCTTGGTAGCTGTGGACCATTAGTCCTTTGGACTAATCTTTTCCTTGTATCCTGTTCTCTTCATTCTCCCTTGCTCCTGAAGGGATGAGACCAGTGGAGTATCTTAGATGGCCGCTCACAGGCTTCTAAGACCCCAGACACTACTCACCAAAGTAGAATGTAGAGCACTGTCTTTATAAGCTGTGTCATGCCAATTGAGCTAGATGTTCCCCGAGACCATGGTCCCCACAGACCTCCACCCAGCAATTCAGTCCCTCAGGGAGTTTGGATGTGTCTATGGGGCTTCCATGACCTTTCCTTGTACAAGTTGTGCTACTTTCTCCTGTATTGTGTACTGTCTCACCCTTCACCCAAGATACCACTTACCTTCTTGCAAATTTTCCAGGCTAAAAGTATGAGGTTAAAATGAGGTTACTTTTGTTACCCCAATTTTTGCATGTTTTAAGTACAAGAGTGTCATGGATTGAATTGTGTCCCCCAAAAATATCTGTCAACTTGGCTGTGTCATGATTCCCAGTATTGTATGATTATCTACCGTTTTGTCATTTGATGTGATTTCCCTATGTGTTGTAAATCCTATCACTATGAAGTTAATGAGATGGCCATCGGCAGTTATACTGATGAGAGCTACAAGATCAGATAGTGTCTTAAGCCAATCTCTTTTGAGATATAAAAGAGAGAAGTAAGCAGAGAGATGGGGGACCCATACCACCAAGAAAGTAATGCCTGGAGCAAAGCACATTCTTTTGACCATGGGTTCCTGCACAGAGAAACTCCTAGACCAAGGAAGATTGATAACAAGGACCTTCTTTCAGACCCGGCAGAGACAGAGAGCCTTCCCCTGGAGCTGGCACCCTGAATTTGGAGTTCTGGCCTACTAGCTATGAGAAAGTAAATTTCTCTTTGTTAAATCCATCCACTTGTGGTATTTCTGTTATAGCAGAACTAGATGACCAAGACAAAGATCATCATGAGCAAGATCAAACACGATTAGTTCACTTTGATGCAGAAATGATATGATAAACAAAAGGAAGACTATATTAAAAAAATGAGTTATATCAAACATGTCTTGCTTTCCACTAAATTTGCTTTAAAGAAAGGCTATTCAGTATCGTACATAAAAAGAGTAACGATCACAAAAATAATCTGGCAGCCAATAGTGCTAAGAAATTATTGTTCCAATGATGATTTATAATGTTACAAATGTATAACTTTTAAAGCTGATTGCTAAACTTTTTATATAAAAAGTTTTAGATTTTTATTTTGTTCTCCAATAATTTCATTACACAATGGTGACATTCAACTCAGCCTCAGATTTTGTGAGATCTTAATTTTAACACAATACCATTTAACAAAATTATATTTTGGCTGATCTCCAAAATATATGCATAGTAAATAGAGAGATAGAAGAGTGATAGAAGTACAAATGAGAAATGATGGAAGGAAATAATTGTGGAAGGATGGGATCATACTATATATATTCTTTTAATAGAACTTACTTTTGAGAACACATTTAGATTTACAGAAAAATTGAGCAGATAATATAGTTTCCATATTCTACATAGTTTCCACTATTATTAACCTCTTACATTTCTATGCCACATTTGTTACAATTACCCAGTTGATGGCAACTGGATTCCAACTCACAGCAACCCAACAGGACAGAGTAGAACTGCCCCCTTTGGGTTTGCAAGGCTGTAATCTTCATGGAAAGAGCCCTGGTGGCGCAGTGGTTAGAGAGCTCAGCTGCTAACCAAAAGGTCGGTGGTTGGACCCCACCAGCTGCTTCGTGGGAGAAAGACGTGGCAGTCTGCTTCCATAAAGAATTATAGCCTTAGAAACCTTATGGGGCAGTTCTACTCTGTCCTGTAGGGTCGCTATGAGTCAGAATCAACTCGAGGGTGGTGGCATTGGTTTTGGTTTAACCTTTAGTGAAGCAGACTGCCATATTTTTCTCCCACGGAGCCGCTGGTGGGTTCAAAGCCCACATCCTTCAGTTAGCAGCTGAGTGCTTAACCACTGAGCCACCAGGGCTGCCTTTGTTACAATTGTGTTGTGTGTGTTAGGTGCTGTCAAGTTACTTCCAGCTCATAGCGACCCTACATACAACAGAACGAAATACTGCCCAGTCCTGTGCCATCCTCACAATTGTTATGCTTGAGACCATTGTTGCAGCCACTGTGTCAATATGTCTTGCTGAGGGTCTTTCTGTTTTTCGCTGACCCTCTACCTTACCAAGCATGATGTCCTTCTCCAGGGACTGGTCCTTCCTGATAACATTCTGGCTGTACTTCTTCCAAGACAGATTTTTTGTTCTTCTGGCAGTCCATAGCATATTCAATATTCTTCACCAACACCATAATTCAAAGGCATCAATTCTTCTTTGGTCTTCCTTATTCATTGTCCGGCTTTCCCATGCATATGAGGCAATTGAAAATACCATGGCTTCGGTCAGGCACATCTTAGTCCTTAAAGTGACATCTTTGTTTTTTAACACTTTAGAGAGGTCTTTTGCAGCAGATTTGCTCAATGTAATACGTTGTTTGATTTCTTGACTGCTGCTTCCATGGGTGTTGATTGAGAATGCAAGTAAAATGAAATCCTTGAGAACTTCAACTTTTCTCCCTTTATCATGATGTTGCTTATTGGTCCAGTTGTGAGGATTTTTGTTTTATGTTGAGGTGCAATCCATACTGAAGCGTGTAGTCTTTGGTCTTCGTCAGTAAGTGCTTCAAGTCCTTTCCACTTTCAGCAAGCAAGGTTGTGTCATCTGCATATCGCAGGTTGTTAATGAGTCTTCCTCCAAACCTCGTGCTGCGTTCTTCTTCTTCATATACTTCAGTTTCTCATATATTTGTTAAGCATACAGATCGAAGAAGCATAATGAAAGGATATAACCCTGACACACACCCTTTCTGACTTAAAACCACGCAGTATTCCCTTGTTCTGCTTAAATGACTGCTTCTTCGTTTATGTACAGGTTCTTCATGAGCACAATTAAGTGTTCTGGAATTCTCATTCTTTTTCAATGTTATCCATAAGTTGTTATGACCCACACAGTCAAATGCCTTTGCATAGTCTGTAAAAGACATGTTATTATCTTCCTAGTATTCTTTGCTTTCAGGCAAGATCCATCCAGCATCAGCAATGATATCCCTCATTCCATATTCTCTTCTGAATCTGGCTTGAATTTTTGGCAAATCCATGTCGATGTACTGCTGCAATAGTTTTTGAATGATCTTTAGCAACATTTTACTTGCACTTGATATTGATATTGTTTGATAATTTTTACATTCTGTTGGCTCACCTTTCTTTGGAATGGCACAAATATGGATCTCTTCCAGTCGGTTGGCCAGGAAGCTGTCTTCCACATTTCTTGGCATAGACCGGTGAGCACCTCCAGTGCTGCATCCATTTGTTGAAACATCTCAATTGGTATTCCATCAGTTCCTGGAACTTTGCTTTTTGCCAATGCATTAAGTGCAGCTTGTACTTCCTCCTGCAGGACCATCGGTTCTTGATCATATGCTACCTCCTGAAATGGTTGAATGTCAATTCTTTTTGGTACAGTGACTCTGTATTCCTTCCATCTTCTTTTGATGCTTCCTGTGTCATTCAATATTTCCCCATAGAATTCTTTAATATTGAAACTCCAGGCTTGAATTTTTTCTTCAGTTCTTTCAGCTTGAGAAATGTTGAGCATGTTCTTCCCTTTTTTTTGTTACAATTAATGAACCAATACTGATACTTTATTATTAACTAAAATGTATATTTCATTCAGATTTTCTTGTTTTTACCTATTTTTTTCAATCCTATCACAGATACCACATAATATTTAGTCATCATGTTTTTTTAGGCTCCTCTTGGCAGTGACAGTTCCTCAGACATTGTTTTTGATGGCCTTGACAGTTTTGAGCAGTATTTGCTTAGATATATTGCACCTTGTTCTTCGATTGGAATTCAATATTTTTCTCATGATTAGACTGAACTTACACATTTCTGGGAGGAAGACCACAGAAGCAAAATATCATTTCCACTGCATCATATCAAAGATACATGATTTATGACAGTTTATGTTAGCCTTGAACATCTGGTAAAAGTTGTGTTTTTCAGGTTTTTCCACTGTAAATTTACTCTTTCTTCCCCCTTTCTGTACTGTAATATTGGAAGAAATTCAGTGTGTGCAGCTCACACTTAACAAGTGGAGAATTTTGCTCCCTTTCCTATAAAATACATAATTGTATTTGACATTCTTCTGCATGTGAGATGTGTCACTTCTCTACCATCTATTAATTTAGTCACTTATATGTATTATATCAGTATGGACTCTTGGGTACTTATTTTATACTTTGAGTTAAAATACAATGTTATTTTACTTATTTTGTTGCTCAGGTTGTTCCAGCTTTGACCATAGGGGTGTCTTTCAGTTGGCTGTTGGCTACTGGACCCCTTTGACGTACCCCCATCAATGAGATTTTTTAAGCACTTCTTTGTTTTGTGGACCTAGAAGATGCTCCAGGTTCATCTTGTATATCTCTTGTCTTAGTCCAAGAATCTACCATTTTGCCAAGGAGTCCTAGTTCATTTTACACGACAGTAAAAAAGATTGGGCCACTAGTTATGTTCTTTGATCCTGAATTGCTGTTTCCTTTAGCCTTCTCAGCTGACAAAGCCAAGGAATATATATAATCTGAGTATGAGAATATAAATATGTATACATATGTATATCTGTATCTGTTTTGAGTAAAACATGAGTTCTAATTGATACCTTCAACTTTAACAGATTACCAGGTGGATCATTCTACCACCCTCCCTTTGCGGAGTTGTAAATCTCCATTCTGGTAGTGACATACCTTGCTCTCACCGTCTGCCATCCATTTACATAACTGTTCGATTCTAGTATACGTGCATGTCAGTATTAGAATTGTTACAGATCCAGCTTCATTCCTTTGCACTTGGGTATCCAGTTGTTCCAGCACCATTTTAAAAAGAGTATTCTTTCCCCATTGAATGGATTTAGCACCCTTGTCAAAAATCAATTGATCATAGATGTATGGCTTTATTTCTGGACTCTCAATTCTATCCTCTTAGTCTATGTGTCTATCACTATGCCAATGCCGGGCTGTTTTGATTATTGTAGCTTTATAGTAAGTTTTGAAATCAGGAAGTATGAGTCCTCCTACATTGTTCTTCTCCTTTAAAACTGCTTTGGCAATTTGAGACCCCTTGTCGTTCCACATAAATTTGAGGATTCACTTTTCCATTTCTACAAAGAAGGCTGTTGGAATTCTTATGAGGATTGCATTGAATCTATAGATTGTTTTGGGTATTATTGTGAATAGATGCTATTGTGAATGGAATTGTTTACTTTTCAGGAGCCCATTGCTACTGATAGCAATTCAGCTGATTTTTGTGTGTTGACTTTTCACCCTCCACTTTGCTGCATTCATTTAACTCTGATAGCTTTCTTGTGGAATCTTTGAGATATTCTATATATAGGATCATGTCATCTGCAAAGAAGAATACTTTTACTTCCCCCTTCCTGATCTGGATATCGTGTATTTCCTTTTCTTGCCTAATTGCTACAGCTAGGATTTCCAGTACAATGCTGAATAGTAATGGTGAAAAAAGGAATCCTTCCTTGTCTTGTTCCTGATCTTAAGGGGGAAACTCTTAGTCTTTCTTCATTTAGTATGTTGTTAGCTGTAGGTTTTTCATGAATGTCCTTTACCACAGGGTCTTCACTAGGGTTGGTGTCATGCAGTGCAGTAATTCATGGTGTCACACCTTCTCCATGCAAATTACTATAATATTGTAGCTAAAACACCAGAAAATTTGACAAAATCAACAACTATAAAAACGCTGGCAGCAACAAAATCAACAGCGCGTGCTAGTAGCATGTGAGACAAAACCATGTGATTCAAAGTGTCATTGTTATTGGGTAATAATGACAGCTCGGACTGGAGAGCATTAAACGACAGCTCTGACTGGAGTGCATTAGAAGGGTCATAAAGTAAATTAGTATAGAGTTTTAGCCCCGTAGATATACTGATACATGTAAGCTGGGCTTATGAAAACTTTTTTTGTTGTTACAACTAACTACAGGGATATTTTTATAAAAAATAATAAATTTCTGTGAAACATTTCACAAAAATTTTATAGACAGCCATTTTGGTGTCACCTCCTCTGACAATGTCACCTGGTGTGGTCCGCACCCCTCTACCCCCCTAATGATGCCACTGCTTTATCATATTGAGGAATTTCCCTCTTGTTACTAGCTTGTTTAGTGTTTTTATTATGAAAGGATGTTGTATATTGTTAAATGTCTTTTCTGCCCCAATTGAGATAATCATGTAGCCCCTTTTCTTTGTTCTAGTATTGTGGTGTATTACACTGATTGATTTTCTAATGTTGAAACACCCTGGGATAAATCTCACTTGATTATGCGGTATAATCCTTTTAATATGCTTTTGGATTTAGTGTGCTAGTATTTTGCTCAGAATTTTTGCATCTAGCTGTAGGATTTTTATAGATTTTATTTATCAGTTTAAGGAAATTCCCCTCTACTCCCAATTTGATAAGAGTTTTTATCATATACTTTGCTGAATGCTTTTCCTGCATCAATTTATATGATCATATGATTTTTCTTCTTTAGCCTCTTGGATTACCTAACTTGATTTTCAAATGTTGGAGAAGCTTTGCATTTCTGGAATAAATCCTATGTGGTCATAGTGTGGAGGCCTGGTGGTACAGTGGTTAAGAGATAGACTTCTAACCAAAAGGTCAGCAATTTGAATCCACCAGCCACTTCTTGGAAACCTTGTGGCACGGTTCTAGTATGAGTCAGATCGACTCAGTGTTAATGGGTTTTTTGGTTTGGCCATAGTGTGTAATCATTTTTATACATTGTTGAATTGGATTTACTAATATTTTCATGGGAATTTTTATATCTACGTTGATGAGAGATATTACTTTCGAGCTTTCTATTATTTTAATGTCTTTATCTGGTTCTGGTATTAGGATAATGCTGACTTCATACAGCAGGTTGGAAAGTATTTCCTTTGTTTTTATTTTCTGAAAAAGATTGTCGAAAATTGGTATTATTTTTTCCTTAAATGTTAGGTAGGATTCATCACTGAAGTAATCTGAGCCTGGAGCTTTCTTTTTCAGGAAAATTAATTATTGATTTATTTCTTGAATATTTATTGGCCTATTTAGATTATCTGTTTCTCCTGATGTGAGTTTTTTTTTGGTTGGTATTTTTTAAGCAATTGGTAAATTTTATCTAAGTTATCAAATTTGTGAGTATAGAGTTTTTCATAATATTCATTTTATTTTCTGTTTAGTATTCATGAGATCAATAGTGATGACCTCAATTTTATTTCCATTATTAGTTATTTGTTTTTTTCTTTCCCTTTTTCTCTACATATTTATTTATTAACTATTATTATTATTATTATTATTGACTAGCCTGAGAAGAGGTTTATAAATTTTATTGATCCTTTCAAAGAATAAGCTTAATTTTTTTTCTGTATTGATTTTCTGTTTTCAATTTCATTGATTTCTACTCGATTTGTTATTATTTCTTTTCTTCTTCTTACCTTAGCCTTAAAATATCTTCTTTTCTAGTTTCCTATAGTGGAAGATTAGATTTATTGATTGTAGATATTTCTTTTATTGTAATATATACATTCAGTGCTATAAAATTTCCTCTAAGAACTGTTTTCACTGCATCCCATAAATTTTGCTAGGTTGTGTTTTCATTTTTATTTAGTCAAAATATATTGTAATTTTCTCTGAGACTTCTTTTTTGGCCCATGTGTTATTTAGAAATGTGTTTTTTTAATCTCCAAATATTTAGAAATTTTCCAACAAATTTTGTTAGTAATTTCTCATTTAAATCCTTTGTGGTGTGAAAATATACTTTGTATGATTTTTTTTTTTTTTAATTTGTTAAGGTGTGTCTTAACAAAATGTTAAAATGTGGTCTATCTTGGTGAATGTTTCATGTGAACTTGAGAACATGTCTATTCTGCTATAGTTAGATAAAATTTCTATAAATAATAAATTAATTCAGTTGATTGATGGTGTCGCTTACTTTTAAAATATCTTTGCTGATTTTCCACCTGCTGGACCTATCAATTTCTGAAAGAGGGCTAATGAAGTCTTTAACTAATGAATGGTCAGAGATTTCTTTAAATTCTCAGAAGAAATGTGCCTTCTACTCTTTGCTGAGGTGTTCTGTGCTTAGGCTGTGACATGCCTTCAACACTCAGGCAGTTTAAACTCTGCCTTAGCCTTTACTTCCTACTTAAACAGGGCCTCAGTTAGTAAGAGGTGAAGTATTGGGGCCCTCTTGGGTCTTTTCTGGCCACATGCACAGTCCTGCATATGCACATGACTTTCTACATCCTCAGGGATATATCTAGGCTTTTCAAAACCTTTATGGACATCTGTTTCCCCAGATTTTCTTTTTTATGTTTTTGGCCAGGTTCTTATTTGCCCCAACAAATATCATAGCCTCAGGCAGTACCAACATTAAATGTTTGCCTTTTTTTTTTTATTTTTTTTTTTGGCATTGCTCTGGGAATAGGGCTTATTCCATGGAGTGAGCTCCAAGTCAGGTCAATCACAACAAGGTATATAAAATGGGCTATCCCACAGAGCAGCAAAACAGGTCAAATAGTGAAAATGTTCTCAGGATGAGAATTTTGAGGAGCTCCAAATTCAGACACGTGCTCTGATGTCTATAAGGCTGCTGTTTTCACGCCCACTGTGACTATAGCGCTGCTGGCTGGTAAGACTACTGTGAACCTGAGAAGCCAGAGATGAGAGTTGTCGTTGTGTGCCATCGAATCAATTCTGACTCATACCCACTGCATGGAGTCGATTCCAACTCATAGCAGCCCCATAGGGTTTCCAAGGCTGTTAATCTCTATGGAAGCAGACTGCCACATCTTTCTCTCGAGAGCCACTGGTGATTTCGAACTCCCAACTTTTGGTTAGCAGTAGATCGTTTTAACCACTAAGTCACCATGGCTCTTTATAGCAACCCTATAAAACAGACTAGAACTGCCCCATAGGTTTTCCTAGACTGTAATCTGTATGGAAGCGATCACCAGGTCTTTTGTCCCATGGAGCCACTGGTGGGTTCAAACCAACAATTTTTCAGTTAGTAGCCGAGTGCTTAACCACTGTGCTACTAGGGCTCCCTAGGGATGGTTGTAGGCCAAGTTAAAACACCATAAACCCCTCTGATGTCATCGATGTTCAGTACTTTTTCTTGAATAAATGCTCCTCAGATTGTTAAAACCTTTCATTAATTCCCAGGCTTCCTACATGTCATTTTTCTCCAATGTTTTATCTCTGTTTTCTTTTCATAAACCTCAATTTAGTCAGGCTGGTTTATATCAATCCACATAGTTACCAGTTTATTTGCTTGCAATTACGTCCATTCCATCCCTTCCTTCTAAATTTAAATATCATTCTTTTAATTAATTTTTTGAGAGGAACAGTAATTTAGAAATTTTCCTTATCACTTTCTTACTTCTCTATAGTATTTTATTGACAGTTTTACTGATAATTGTTTGCTTTCAGTATTTTGAAGGATTATACTATTATTTGTGTCTTCTGTTATTGCTGTTGAAAAGGTTGTTATTGGTTTAATATTTGTCCTTCTTTGTTAATAATTAATTTTTACAGTTGGCTTTTAAAATATTTTATTTTACTTTTAGTTGGTGTTTTGTAATGTAACTACGATTTTTACAGTTGTGTATTTAATTTTATCATTTGCTCAAGTTTTATCTGCTTCTTGAAACTAAGAATTCATAAGTTATAAAAATCCATTAATTAGCTTTTCAAATATATTCTTTCTCTTCCCTCTTCTATTACCTGCTTCTATAAATCCCAGTGATGCAAAATTCCTCTTCCCAGGCTATCCTGCATGTATCTAAGCTTTAATTTCATATTTCATTTCTGTATTTCTATATACTGTGTTATGTATAATTTCTTCAAATCCACCTTCTAGTTTACAAATTTCAATTTGTTTGTCTTTAATTAATCAATGTTTTATGTAGGGTTTTTTTTTTTCAAAATATGCCTTTTTTATTATTAAAGTTTGTACTGGCCTATTAGTTTCAAGTACTTTTTTTAGGTTTTTGATAATCCTATGCATTTTAGCTGATATTTGCTTGCATTTTTTTTTATTATTATGTCATGTTCTTGGCATTTGTTCTAGCTATTGTTTTATTTACTGGTTATCACTCATGATGGAGAGGTTTTGTTTTTTGTTTTAGGATTTATTCTTATGTTCATTTCCTGTCCACGAGTATATAGTTCCAATTCACAGGTCTACTTAAAGAGAAATCCAGTGGTTTTAATTGTGAGAGGTTAATTTTTTTCTCCAAAGGCTCAGGCCAGGAGAAACAAAATTTTCTATTTTTAATTTTTCTTCTTTTCTTCTTGATAACATACTTTACTTTTTACATTTTATAATATTATTATTCTTATTTTTTACTTGTATATTGGTGGCATTGTACTCACAATTTTGCATTCTGATTCAGATATCAATAAAAAATTATTATTTCTTACTGTTGTTGTTGGGTGCCCTTGAGCTGGTTCCAACTCATAGTGACCTTAGGTACAACAGAATGTAACACTGCCCTGTCCTGCATCATCCTCACAGTCATTATGCTAGAGCTCATCGTTGCAGCCACTGTGTCAATACATCTCATTGAGCGTCTTCCTCCCTTTCACTTGCCCTCTGCTTTACCAAACATGATGTCTTTCTCCAGGGACTGATCCCTCCTGATAACAGGTTTAAAGTACATGAGATGAAGTCTCTCTATCCTCACTTTTAAGGAGTATTCTGGCTGTACTTCCAAGACAGATTTGTTTGTTCTCTGGCAGTTCATGGTATAGTCAATATTCTTCACCTGAGAAGCTGGACTATATGAAGAAGAATGAAGGAAGATTTATTAATGGCCTGTGATATGCAGATGACACAACCTTGCTTGCTGAAAACGGAGAGGAATTGAAGCACTTACTGATAAAGATCAAAAACTACAGCCTTCAGTGTGGCTTACATCCCAACATAAAGAAAACAAAAAAAATCCTTACAACCGGGCCAATAAGCAACATCATAATAAACAGAGAAAATACTGAAGTTATCAAAGATTTCATTGTACTTAGATCCACAATCCATGCCCATGGAAGCAGCAGTCAAGAAACCAAACAATGTACTGCATTGGGCAAATCTGCTGCAAAAGATCTCTTTAAAGTGTTGAAAAGGAAAGATGTCACTTTGAGGACTAAGGTGAGCTTGACCCAAGCCATGATATTTGCACTCATCTGATATGCATGCAAGAGCTGGACAATGAATAAGGAAGACTGAAGAAAAATTGATGTATTTGAATTATGATTTTGGCAAAAAATTTCTTATTAATCACATATTAATTTATTCCAAAGCCTATCATGAAATAAACAAATAATTGAATAAATGAAAACTGAAGGGGAAGAGACAAATCTCCCTTGCAAAAGAAATATAGACACTACCCACTCATGGAGAGGGAACTTAATTACTCCATCCCTTTTCTCTGCATTCCTGAGGATAAGCAAGACTTAGTGACTTGCTTCGAAGAATAGGGTATTTAAAAGGAGCTTAAGAATGAAGAATCATGGTAACCCCAAGTGTATAGAATAGAACTGTTCCATATGATTTTCAAGGCTGTGATCTTTCTGAAGCAGATTGCCAAGCCTATCTTCTGAGGTGCTTCTGGGTGGGTTTGAACCGCCAATCTTTCAGTTAGTAGTCCAGCACTTAAACATTTGCACCACCGAGGGACTTTGCACCACTAAGGGACCTGGGATCACCATAATGCTGAATTGACTTAATACCAACTAACAATGACAGTAGAAAAACCTGGCAAACACTGTCAAACTGATGAATATTAACATCATCAGTGATGTCATATGCATATCATGTACCATCTGATATGACAAGGGTACTTCACCACTGTGATATTCTTTCCAAAATCCTATAACCCCAGACTAATCATGCAAAGAAATATTAAATAAACCCATACTGAGGGACATTTTACAAAATAGCTGGTCCTTAACCCTCAAAACTGCTAAGGTCACAAAAGATAAGAAACAATTGACAAACTTATATACCAAAGGAGACAGGAGAGAAATAGCAAACAAATGCAATGTGTTACCCTGGAATGGATTCTGAAACTGAAAGACCATGTTAATAATAATAATAAAAGTGAAATCTAAATAATGTTTGGGGTTTAGTTAATGCTAATATGTCAATGCCAACTTCTTCATTTTGACAAAAGTGCCACATTAATGTAAGATAGTAACAAGAAGGGGTGGTGAGTGAGGGGTACATGGGAACTGTTTGCACTGTCTTTGTAACTTTTCTGGAAATCTAAAATTATTTAAAAAGAAAAAGTTTTTCTGAGTGTATTAAGATGGCTTTCATGCTGTTGAATAACTTTAAAATTAATCAACTAATTGAATTATTTGTTCTATGCTAAACCCATGCTTCTCTTGATACAATGGGTACAAACTTGCTTGATGGGTAGAAGGAAGGGGGGGAGAAAATATGCAAAACAAAAATGGCATTAAAATTTCCAAATTATTAAACCACTATATTACATTTAAGCACGATTATATGTTTAACGTGAAATTTTCTAATTATTGGCAAAAAAACCTAGGCGATTTGCTATCAGGAAGGAAGCATTCAGGATGATTAGTATTGAAGACATATGAAAATTATCATTACCCTTGTAACGTATTTCAGATTTAGTCTAGCCATGTGTCTTTGGTTAGTATGAATCATTCCCTAAGTGTTTATTCATTTGTGAATGCTGTGGTGAAAATGAGTTTTCTGGAAAGGCTAAGATGAAAATTAGTTGCTGTAATAGTGTGATCCCACATAGGAACCGCAACTGTATGGGGCTTTTGCTTTGTCACATGTGACTCTGTAATTGCCTTGTTATAACACTTATAATATGTTAATTGGTGTAAAAACTACTGCCCCATTAACACAGAAAGAAATTGAGAGTTTTTAAATTAGATAATACTGTTAACACAATGACTATTCTCTCTCTCTCTCTCTCTCTCTCTCTCTCTCTCTCTTAATTAATTAATTAATTAATTAGGATTGGAATAAGGAATCACACCTGACTGTAAAATGATTTGATAGCACGTGTATTATGTAAATGTGATGATTAAACTAATATTTGCAGCCTTAGCATGTAAAACTGTTTGATAAGAAAACAGAATGATCCCTGTCCTTTTTTTTTTTTTTTAAATGGAGATTCACTGTATGCTGGTGTGTATTTGTCTTGTGTTATCAATGAAGTTTTGAGAAAAAGAGGCATAAATTTACCCTGGTAAGTGCTTTGTCTAGAAATTATTCATAGGCTAATAATTATTTAGAAATTTTTAAAATTTATATCTTGATGTAGATGTTTTAAAGGTGTCGTTCCTCTCTCATATCAGTTAAAAAAAGAGCCACAGGCCAAAGTGAATGTAAAAATATTCAGCAACTTGCTACTCTTTCAAGTCATAAAGCTTTTAATTACCTCAAAAATAACATAATTTATAAAGTCATACTAAACAAGTTTCTATTCATATTACATTTTTAAAATGCATTTTGCACCAGTGTTTAATATTAGTATTTGATTTTGTTAATTTATTATGAAAAAGAAAATACATTTATGAAATAATGTAAAATTGATTTAAAACCATTATTGATTGAGTTAATATTCATATGTCTTTTTTTCTGTAACTTAATTTCCTCCGCAGTCATTTATATTTATACATTCAAAAGTGGTTGCAGCAGTACATTGACAGGGAACTGCCAGAAATTCAAGCCAGATTCAGAAGAGCATGTGAAACGAGGGACATCACTGTTGATGTCAGATGGATCCTGGCTGAAAGCAGAGAACACCAGAAAGTTGTTGACCTGTGTTTTATTGACTATGCAAAGGCATTTGATTGTGTGGATCATAAGAAATTATGGATAACATTGTAAAGAACAGGAATTTCAGAACACTTAATTGTGCTCATGAGGAACCTCTACATAGATTGAGAGGCAGTCATTCCAACAGTACAAGGGGATACTGCATGTTTTAAAGTCAGGAAAGGTGTGCTTCGGGGCCGTATCATTTCACCATACTTATTCAATCTGTATGCTGAGCAAATAATCCGAGAAGCTCGACTATATGAAGAAGAACGTGACATCAGGATTGGAGGAAGTCTCATGAAAACCTGCATTATGCAGATGACACAACCTTGCTTGCTGAAAGTGAGGAGGACTTGAAGCACTTACTGAAGAAGATCGAAGACCACAGCTTTCAGTAGGGATTACACCTTAACATAAAGAAAACAAATATCCTCACAAATGGACCAATAAGCAACATCATGATAAACAGAGAAAAGATTGAAGTTGTCAAGGACTTCATTTTACTTCAATCCACAATCAACACCCATGGAAGCTGCAATCAAGAAATCAAAAGATGCATTGCATCAGGCAAATCTGCTACAAGAGACCTCTTTAAAGTGTTAAAAATTAAAGATGTCACCTTGAAGACTAAGGTATGCCTGACCCAAGCCACTGTATTTATATGCATAAGAAAGCTGGGCAATAAATAAGGAAGACTAAAGAATAATTGATGCCTTTGAATTATGGCGTTGATGAAGAATATTGAATATACCATGGACTGCCAAAAGAATGAACAAATCTGTCTTAGATGAAATACAGCCAGAGTGCTCCTTAGAAGCAAGTATGGCAAGACGTCTTATGCACTTTGGACATGTTATCAGGAGAAACCAGTCCCTGGAGAAGGATATCATACTTGGTAGAGAATCAGCAAAAAAAAGCAGGACCCTCAACGAGATGAATTGACACAGTGGCTGCAACAATGGGCTCAAACATAGCAATGATTGTAAGGATGACACAGAACCAGGCAGTGTTTTGTTCTGTTATACTTACGGTCACTATGAGTCAGAACCAACTAAATGGCACCTAACAACAACAACAACAACAGCGTATATATATTTAATATATGCCAGTCACTATCTTAAGTACTGTGAATATAAAGAAAAATTGGATTTGTGCTTTCCACTCAAGAAATTAAAATTACGCATATAAAGATGTAAAGAAATAAATACAAGTTTACAAAATATTATATGTGAGAGACAATATAACATATAAATATAAAGTATTTTACTAGAAAGCATATAAATACTGTTACTTCCTTCACCATATAATGGCATCTCCTTCTAGCAAAAGTCATTTTATATGTTAATTTTTTAAAATGGGAAATAAAGTGGATAATTGCTCACTACTGATGGGTTGAATGAGAATGGCCTTGGGACCACCGCACCTACCACATCATAATGTCTCCCAGAGCCAAGCAGCTTGCTAAGAGCTGAGGAAAAAATGTTAATTGCCAGGCAGGTTTTCTCATTCTTTTATCAAATAGGGTTATCTGTGCCTTTTGAATAGCTCTTTACAAAATCTTCATGCTGTTCTTGCTGCTAACAACTTCACGGGACCACAAGGAGGGAAATCACATGAGTAAAAAAGATTACTTGTTTCTTCCTCGACATTTAACTAGAAAATACATTGGATAGGTATGGAACGGTAGTTAGGGGTTATATAACAGTAAGTAAAACGGTTTAAACTGCCAACTGACCACAAAATATTTTCCATGAAAAATGTATTAATGTGCTTTTTTATACTAATTTGATTATCCTAAAAATGCATTTTTCTATATCCATTATTATTTTAAAAATGTACTTCTTATGAAAACCCAAGTTATCAATTAAAATGCATGTGGAAATACTGAAAGAATTTATAAGAATTTATAATAAAATGTCATGTAATGACAAACCTATTATGTGAGTAAATAAATATAAATTATGTCTTAGGACCATATTCTCAAGTTGGTATCAAGTTTTAAAAATAAAGCTCACAATTGTTCCCTTTATAAAAATACTATTTTGGGCAAGGCCAAGAAGGTCGAGTAAGTCAGACACTTCCTGTAGTCCCTCTTACAACAAACCCAAAAAACACAAATGGATCAATTCTATATGACAATCTAGGAGCCCTGAACATCAATGACAAAGTTGAGGAGTCAAACTGAGTGGCAGTGGGAAGGAGAGACAGTTCAGAAGCAGTGAAGAAGTGCCAGACTTGAGCCAGCCAGCACCTGGTGGGCTGAATCGGCTGGCGAACGCAGGTTGAATCAAGCAGTAACGCTTGGGACACATTTTACCACACTGGGAGACATCAAGCAGTGGAGAGTCTTCTCTGGAGACAGGGTGAAGACTTGCTGGATCTACAAAAGTTAAGTGCAAGTGTCTAACTTTCCCTGCAGGATCAAAATAACCCATTGCCCTCCGAGAGTTTTGCAGTGGAGAAGTGCCTCTTTTTCCCTCACCCTTCCCCGTCCCCGCTCCACTCGGATACCAGTCTGGCAATATTCAACAACTGGCATTCCTCCTAAACCAGACATAGGAACTGTCACACCCAAACTAGTCTCATGGCTTTAGGAAAAAAAACAAAAAACTCTTCAACTATCCTAAGCTGGGTACTAAGGACTAACTGTGCCTAAACCAGTCTAATGGCTTTAAAAAACTGCCACACCTCCTAAGCCGGGAACTCAGGGCAGACACTGCCCCTTTGCCTAGGCACAGGAATGAGGGGTCCGTGGACTTGAAATGACTTTCACTCCTGCCCAGACCAGTGTAGGCTGAAGCAACAGCATAGGCCCTTATCAGCATAGAACAACAAGGTATATACCTGAAGCCTATTTTCAACTCCATCAGCCAAGAGGGAGTGGTAGATTCATGACTTTTGACACCGCCCTGCTCGTTCAGCAAGGTCCTCACCCACCCACATCAGGGGCCTGAGGACTGGTGGCTTCACCCATTCCACCTAGCTACCTATGACAGGGATCTGAGAATAAGTGGTGCCTCCCAGTCCTTACAACCAACAACACTGTGTGCCCAATTTCCAGCTGCAAAACACACCCGTCTACGCACTCTAGGGCATGGGGGCACACCTTCCACCTAGGGACTCGTACGTTGTTCAGCACATCGCCCCCTATTGCAGCCAGATACCTGCGCCTGCTTGAGTCACCCGTACGTAGTCCTGCACTCAGTGACCCATGACCCAGACACCTGAACAGAATCCACACAAAAAAGTAAATGGACTCCTGGTCACACACACCTAGTAGCAGCTATAACCACCTGGTGACAGGATGTGAGAGCTTCAAAGATGTCAATAACCAAAGTAGCTCACATGTCCAGACTAATTGGGCATATCAAAACAAAACAAAGTGTTGGAAACAGTAAGAAAATATATAATAAATAACTATAACTTACTAATGGTTCAGAGACAACAGTTAATATCAAATCACATAAAGAGGCAGATCAAGATGGCTCCAGCAAGCCACCAAAACAAAGAACGAGGAAACCTCCCAGAGGAAGAGAAGGTCATGGAATTACTGGTGGTAGAATTCAAAAGATTAATATACAGAGCTCTTCAAGATATCAGGTAGGAGATAAGACAACACTCAGATCAAGTCAAGGAACACACAGACAAAGCAATAGAGGAATTCAGGAAAGCTATACAAGATCAGAATGACAAATTTAACAGGCTGCTGGAATCTGTAGAGAGACAGCTAACAGAAATTCAAAAGCTTAAAGATAAAATTTCAGAATTAGACAACTCAGTGGAAAGTCATAGAAGCAGAATTGAGGCAGTTCTCCTAGACATACACAAAACACTCAACCCAAAAGGAGCCAAGTGTACTTTCTTTTCCAACACACATGGAACATTCTCCAGAATAGACCACATATTAGGTCACAAAGCAAGCCTTAACAGAATCCAAAGTATTGAAATATTACAAAGCATCTTTTCTGATCATAAAGTCATAAAAGTAGAAATTAATAATTGAAAAATCAAGGAAAAAATTAGATATGTAGAAACTGAACAACACCTTGCTCAAAAACTACTGGGTTACAGAAGAAATCAAGGACAGAATAAAAAAATTCATAGAATCAAACAAGAATGAAAACACATCTTACCAGAATCTTTGGGACACAGCAAAAGCAGTGCTCAGAGGTCAGTTTATACTAATAATTGCACATATCCAAAATAAAAAAAGGGCCAAAATCAAAACATTAACCCTACAACTAGAACAAATAGAAAGACAACAGCAAAAGAAGACCACGAAGACCAGAAAAAGGAAATAATAAAGATTAGAGCAGAAATAAGGGAAATAGAGAATAGGAAAACAATTGAAAGAGTGAACAAGACCAAAAGCCAGTTGTTTGAAAAGGATATATAAACAACTGGCCAAAGTGACAAAAGAAAAAGAGGAGAGGAAGCATATAAGCTGAATAAGAAACGAGACGGGTGATATCACAGGAGACCCAACTGAAAATAAAAGGATCATAACAGAATACGATGAAAAATTATACTCCAACAAATTTGAAAACGTAGAGGAAATGGACAAATTTCTAGAAACACACTACCTACCTAAACTAACACAAACCAAGGTAGAAAAACTAAATAAACCTATAACAAAAGGACAGATTGAAGAGGTAATAAAAAACTCCCAACAAAAACAACAACAAAAAGCCCTGGCCCTGACTGCTTCAGTGGAGAATTCTACCAAACTTTCAGAGAAGAGGTAACACCATTCCTACTTAAGGTATTTCAGAGCATAGAAAAGGACGGAATACTCCCAAACTTATTCTATGAAGCCAGCATAACCCTGATATCAAAGCCAGGTAAAGACACCACAGAAAAAGAAAATTACAGACCAATATCCCTCATGAACATAGACACAAAAATCCTCAACAAAATTCTAGCCAATAGAATTCAACAACATATCAAAAAAAAAGAAAATTCATCATGACCAGGTAGGATTCATATCATGTATGCAGGGATGGTTCAACATAAGAAAAACAATCAATGTAATCCATCACATAAATAAAACAAAAAATAAGAACCACATGATCTTATCAATTGATGCAGAAAAGGCATTTGACAAAGTCCAAAACACACTGATGATTAAAAACTCTCAGCAAAATAGCAATAGAAGGGAAGTTTCTTTTTTTTTTTTTAATTTTTTTTTTATTGTACTTTAGGTAAAGGTTTACAGAACAAATATTTTCTCATTAGACAGTCAGTACACATATTGTTTTATGACATTGGTTAACAACCCCACAACATGTCAACACGCTCCCTTCTCAGCTTGGAGGAACTTTTTTTTTTTTTTTGCTGAAAATATACATAGCCAAAGATACACCATTTCAAAAATTTCTACATGTACAATTCAGTTACTTCGATTATGTTCTTCCAGTTGTGCTGCTATTCTCACTTTAGATGAAGGTTTACAGAACAAAATAGTTTCTCATTAAACAGTACACATATTGCCCTATGACAGTGGTTAAGAGCCCCACTACATGTCAACACTGTCCTTACTCAACTTTGGGTTCCCTATCACCAGCTTTCCTGTCCCCTTCTGCCTTCTAGTCCTTGTTTCTGGACTGCTGTGCCTCATTAGTCCCATTTTGTTTTATGGGGCTGTCCAATCCCAGGCTGAACAGTGAACCTCGGGAGTACCTTCACCACTAAGCTAAAAGGGTGTCCGGGGGCCATACTTTCGGGGTTTCTCCTGTCCGTCAGGCCAGTAAATCTGGTCTTTTTTTGTGTGTTAGAGTT
>NW_004444031.1:1425877-1446282 GCF_000243295.1 Trichechus manatus latirostris
CCCGAAGGGGTGAGACCAGTGGAGTATCTTAGATGGCTGTTCACAGGCTTTTAAGACCCCAGACGCTACTCACCAAGGTACTATGTAGAACAACGTCTTTATAAACTTTATGCCAATTGAGCTAGACATTCCCCAAGACCACGTTCCCCACAGCCCTCTGCCCAGCAATTCAGTCAGAAGGGAAGTTTCTTGACCTAATAAAGGGCATTTATACAAAGTCAACAGCCAACATCATCCTAAATGGAGAGAGTCTGAAAGCATTCCCCTTGAGAATGGGAACCAGAAAAGGATGCCCTTTATCACCATTCTTATTCAACATTGTGCTGGAGGTCCTATCCAGAGCAGTAAGGCAAGAAAAAGAAAAAAGGGCATCCAAATTGGTAAGGAAGAAGTAAAAGTATACGTATTCACAGATGACAAGATTTTATACACAGAAAACCCCAATGAATCCACAAGAAAACTACTGGAACTAATAGAAGATTTCAGCAAAGTATCAGGATATAAGATAAACATACAAAAATCAGTTGGATTCCTCTACACGATCAAAGAGAACTTCGAAAACGAAATCACCAAATCAATACCATTTACAATAGCCCCCAAGAAGATAAAATACTTAGGAATAAACCTAACCAGGATGTAAAAGACCTATACATAGAAAACTACAAGACACTACTGCAAGAAACCAAAAGAGACCTACATAAGTGGAAAAATATACCATGCTTATGGATCAGAAAACTCAGCATTGTGAAAACATCAATTCTACCCAAAGTGATATACAGATGCAATGCAATCCCATTCCAAATTCCAATCACATTTTAAATGAGATGGAGAAACAAATCACTAAAAAGGGAAGAGGCCTCCAAGAAGTAAAGCATTACTGAAAAAGAAGTGCAAAGTAAGAGGCCTCACACTACCTGATTTTAGAACCTATTATACCACCATGGTAGTCAAAACAGCCTGGTATTGATACAACAACAGATACATAGGCCAATGAAACAGGATTGAGCATTCAGACATAAATTCATCCACCTATGAGAAGCTGATATTTGACAAAGTCCCAAAGGCTGTTAAATGGGGAAAAGATAGTCTCTTTAACAAATGGTGCTGGCATAACTGGCTATCCATTTGTAAAAAAATGAAACAAGATCCATACCTCACACCATGCACAAAAACTAACTCAAAATGGATCAAAGTCCTAAACATAAAATCTAAAATGATAAACGTCATGGAAGAAAAAATAGGGACAATGCTAGGAGTCGTAATACATGGCATAAACAGAATACAAACCATAACTAACAATGCACAAACACCAGAAGATAAACTAGATAACTGGGAGCTCCTAAAAATCAAACACTTATGCTCATCAAAAGATTTCACCAAAAGAGTAAAAGGACAACCTAGAGACTGAGAAAAAAATTTTGGCTATGACATATCCAATAAAGGTCTAATCTCTAAAATCGACAAGATACTGTAACACCTCAACAACAAAAATACAAATAACTCAATTAAAAAATGGGCAAAGGATATGAACAGACACTTCACCAGAGAAGACATTCAGGCGGCTAACAGATACATGAGGAAATGTTCACGATCATTAGCCATTAGAGAAATGCAAATCAAAACTACAATGAGATACCATCTCACTAATTCAAAAAAAACACAAAATAACAAATGTTGGACTGGTTGTGGAGAGACTGGAACACTCAGCACAGCTGGTGGGAATGTAAAATGATACAACCACTTTGGAAGTCTAGTGCTTCCTTAAAAAGCTAGAAATAGAAGTACTATACGATCCAGCAATCCCACTCCTTGGAATATATTCTAGAGAAATAGAGCCATCACATGAATAGATATATGCACACCCATGTTCATTGCAGCACTGTTCACAACAGTAAAAAGATGGAAACAACCTAGCTGCCCATCAATGGAAGAATAGACAAATTATGGTACGTACACACAATGGAATACTTCGCAATGATAAAGAACAATGATGAATCTGTGAAACATCTCACAACATGAATGAATCTGGGGGCAATATGCTGAGTGAAATTATTCAATTGCAAAAGGGCAAAAATTGTATGAGACCACTATTATAAGAACTCAAGAAAAGGTTTAAACACAGAAGAAAATATTCTTTGATAGTTATGAGGGTAGGGAGGGAGGGAGAGGGAAATTCATTAACTAGATAGTAGACAAGAATCATCTTAGGTGAAGGGAAGGACACACAACACAGGGGAAGTCAGCACAACTGCACTAAATAGAAAGCTAAGAAGTTTCGTGAACACAACCAATCACTTTGAGGGACAGCGTAGCTGAGGCTGGGGTCTGGGGACTGTGGTTTTGGTGGACATCTAGGTCAATTGGCATAACAAAATTTATTAAGAAAATGTTCTGTATCCTACTTTGGTGAGTGGCCATCTAAGATGCATCAGTTAGTCTCTACCCAAAAGAGAATGAAGAACACAAAAGACACAAGGAAAATACTAGCCCAAGAGACAAAAAGATCACGTAAATCAGAGAATTCATTAGCTGGAGACCAGAAGAACTAGATGGCTCCTGACTACCATCAGTGACTGCCCTGACAGGGAACACAACAGAGAGTCTCTGATGGAGCAGGAGAAAATTGTGGATCAGAACTCAAATTCGCGTAAAAAGATCAGACTTAATGATCTGATTGAGATTGGAGGAACCTCTGAAGCCATGGCCCCTGGAAGCTCTGTTAACTCAGAACTAAAACCATTCCTGAAGCCCACTCTTCAGACAAAGATTAAAGAGGACTATAAAACATAAAATAATACTTGTAAAGAGTGTGCTTCTTAGTTCAAGCAGACATAGGGGATCAAATGGGCAGCTCCCGTTCAGAGGCAGGATGAAAAGGCAGGAAGGGACAGGAACTGGTTGAATGTACACAAGAAAACTGGGATGGAAAGGGAGAAGGTGCTGTCACATTATAGGGATTGCAACTAATGTCACATAGCAATGTGTGTATAGATTTTTGTATGAGAGATTAACTTGAGCTGTAAACTTTCACCTAAAACACAATAAAAAATAAATAAAAAATAAAAATAATATTTTACCCCTCTTTCTTGTCTAACTCAGTTGAACCTTCTTTCCCACTATCCCATCTTTTAACAATTAGAGACCCTGTGATATCCATGGGTGCCTCAAACATTAAGCTTTTGGCTACTAACCAAAAGTTTGTCAATTTGAGTTCACCCAGAGGTACCTGGAACAAAGGCCGGGTGATCTACTTCTGAAAAAATTCAGTCATTGAAAACCTCATGGTTCTACTCTGACACACATGGGCTCACCATGAGTCGGAATCGACTCTATAACAACTGATACTGGTATGGGGGGGAGAATAGTCCCAGGAATTTATCCCACATTTCTTCCTACCTACAAGACAGGGTACGAAGATGGTCTTAAAACAGTATATTTAGTAAGGTGACTTTCAAACTAGGACATTTGGTCAAATGTGCAAAAGTGGAAACTGCTATAGCTCAATACTAAAATTCTTATATTGCAGTCTTGGCCTGTGTTTTCAATATCTGTGTAAAGTATATTTGTATAATGAATGTTCATTAGTTTATAGAAGAGTGTTTTCTGTTAACTCACAGTTTATATCTAATTGATTACTGATGTAGTAATAGGATTTATTTTTCAACTCTTTAACCATCCACGTCAATTAACATGTTCCCTCATGCCCAGGGCTTCGAGTCATTTATGAAGAAAGTATTGATGAAATTTTATTAAGTTCTCCTTCTCTCCTTCCTAATAGCTATTCAAAACATTAATATAATATATTAATATAAAATAAGTGAACATGAAATAACACTGATAGGAAGAAATTTCCATATAGTAGTTCCTTTTATCAAATCAGTAACATAACTTGAATAAAAGTCACAGATTAAAACTTCATTTGAATGTATTTGTATATAATATGTTTCCTAAACAGTCACATTGAAATACATGCTTTGTGTTTTGTTTTGTTACCTTTAGCAATACCGGTATTGTTTACAAATCCTATTGATAGATATTTCACGGTCTTAATACATAACTGCAGTTATGATTTTGTAGCGATATGTTTTCTTTCTTGTAGCGTAGTGATGGCCTCTATAGCTTTGTACATACTAAGAAGATAGGAGAAATCTAGGGGTATCTTCCTGAGTCCAGAATGCAAGAAATGTTGACGTTTTTCCAAAATGTATTGAATCTTTACAGATTTTACTACAACTGATTTAAAAAACATATTTTATATAATTTTTTAAACTAAAAGTGAGATAAAGATGCTGTTTAGTATTCCTCTTCTTGAGACTTTGGACTAGAAAGTATCTTGAATTTACAGAGCAAAATAGAGTTTAGAGGCTCTGTTTTCTGAAAGGATAGAATCATTTCTAACCCTTTTTAAAGGGAAGCTATCAGTTGGTGACAAAACGAAAGACAAGCATTAAAAAAAAAAAGTTATCTTGAGTAATGTAGTTACCAAAACATTTTCGATCAATTAAAACAAAAACAGAACACCCAGAACAAAACCAAAACTTTTGGAGGCCCGAGTCAGGAGGATTGAAACATTAATTGGCTTTTAAAAACTATTTCCATTTCCTTTCTTGATAGACGGAAACCACTGGTACTTGGCAATGCCAGTTAATAGTTTATGCTAACCTGCTATCTTTCAGTTTAAGGTTGAAGCCTTCTTTTCTTAAGCTGGAAATTCATTTTGTTTGCCAAATTTCCCCTAAGAGATACTTAACTTCTTAGCAAACAACATTCCTGTATGTTCTTCATAGTTTTGTAAATATGAAATTGAAAATGGGCGTTGCTTACCAGTACTCTGGATAAATCAATGGCTAACTCTAAAACCAATAATCAGCAAAGGGCTTGTATCAGTTATACACCAAACCTGTTTACAAGAACTCAGATTTAAATCCAGGCATTCTAACCGCAGAGGCTACAGTCTCATCATGCTATAAGGGCCTTTCTGGGAGTTCTTCATTGTCATATAGGTTAGTGGCATGTGCTTTTTTTGGTCTTTGCTTTTGATTTTTGTTATTGCTGTATTAGCTGCAGTGCCTTTCTTCAAATGAAAGTCTAAAAAACATAAAGAAAAATATCTAAACAAAAACAGGTGCATATCCTGTATTTGCAGCAAGGTCAGGGCCCAGGAGCTAGGGATGTATACCCTTGTCTTGATTCTTCCTCGGAATGGTTAGCTCATAAAGGGGATTTGTAAAAAGTGTCTTTGTGTTAGATTTTGAAAACAATAATCCAGATGAAAACATTTTAAAAAACAATAGAAAGAGTATTCAAAAAGATAAGCATTTCCTTATCCAGATATCTACTTTTTTTTTTAAACAATCATAGCATATATCAAAAATATGTAATACAATGTCTGTTTCTAGATTTTATAGTTTAGGAATGTATTAATTGACCAGTCCACCAGGTATTCTTTATTTACAACTATTAATTTTCATTATTAAGGTTTACAGATTATGGAAGAGCAAAATATGCTATTTCCAACATCAGACATTTGGACTGCATGCTCATCTGCTTTCCCAGGTCTCCATGGATTGTAATGCTTTCAGTCAGAGGCATGATACTCCTCTGGCTGCATGGTGCAGTTTATTCCCCAGGACCAGTGAGAGAATAAACATACTTGATATTTAAGGAAAACAAGAGAACCAAAGAAAACTAAATAGAACAATGAAATATTTTCAGGAAGATTTGCCATGCCTTCTTTCTAACACTGCTGGGTCTGGGTCCATTGAGTCCCACCTTGAAGGACTAACACTAAAGGAAAAATAAAACACTGTTGTCGGGAACTGTTCCATAATCATGGCTTGAGAACTGCCCCCCTCCACCATAGATTCAAGGATAAACACAATACCAAAAAAAAATTACTGTGGAGTCGATTCCGACTCATAGTGACCCTATAGGACAAAGTAGAACTGCCCCACAAGGCTTCTAAGGAGTGGCTGGTGGGTTCAAACTGCTGACCTTTTGGTTAGCAGCTGATCTCGTAACCACTGTGCCACTGGGGCTCCAAACACAATCTGTACCATAATATTTTGCCTAAGCTATACTGGAAAATGATACACAATGTAGTTTCCTTGACCATCTCTTAGGTTTGTGGTGTTAGTTTTAGGTAGTGTGTTAGACACTACTCTTCCCTGCCCGAGGATTTCATTTGCCTGCACCCTTGAGGTCATCTTGACCATGTGACTTTGTGCAAGTGGATATAAGTTGAATTACTTTTTGTCATTTTGGTGGAAGTTTCTAGAACTTCTTCATGCTTCTCCATGTTCTCTGTCCCTCTTCAAAGTTTCCAGCAATGTCCAAAGAGTGAATGTGTCCTGAACAAAGACCAAAAGAATGCAGGGGGATTGTGAGGGACATGAACATGAGTGAGAAACAAACTTTTGACTTTATACATCACTGAAGTTTGAGAGTTGTTTTTACTAGAGTGTAAACTAGTCCATGCAAACTTGTATAGGAATATTGTATCATTGTTCTGTTTTATGAATAAACTTTTGACTTTGAACTCTGGGCAAATCAGATTCTATCACTGGCCACCAACAGATACAGCTTCTCCTTAACTCAGCAACTTTCAATCTTGGTTGACAAAGCTCCAGAGTTCTGTAAAACTAAATGGGATGGAGGAGGAGTGGGAGAGCTTGTGAAGTGGAGGAGAAGTGGGCCTTCAATCCATTTCAGCCATGCCAGTACTATTTTAATCAACTACTCCTACTCCTCAATACTTTGAAATTCTATGTAAGATTTTAATCAACCAAATTCAGTTCCTTTAAATTTTTTATAATATACCCTGTTTGAAAGTATTTTATATGATCAGAAAGGGGATTGTAAGCAGAAAGTAAAATCAAAGGAGTAAGAATATTTTAATGTCTTCAGCCTATGCCAGTGGGGCAGCCCTGATCAGCAGATAAGGATATCTCTGAACACAGGAGCTCTATAATGGCTTAAATTCCTTCAGGACCCTAATTATTACCATTACTCAGTATAGCTTCTTTGTGTTTTTCATGAGGATTTTTCTCCAGGGCGTATTTATCCAGAACAAGCGAAAACAATGTTATGCTCTCTTAGAGAGTTATATTTCTTGTTCTGCATTAATGAATGGGCGTTTTGGTCCATATGTCAGTCTCCTGCATATTTGGCTAATGTGAGCCATTTCCACTGGGGTCACACAGCTCAAGCACATGCAAATATTATGAACAGATCCTGGAATTTTGTAACCATATCTTAGTTCTGCAATCCTGTGGGGACCAGTCTGGGTAGGAAGCCAGACTCCCTATATGACAGGCATCATCTCTAGCTCACTGATCTGTACTTTCAACATAAGGCAGTCTGGTTTATTCTTTAGTTGCTAACATGTTTTCTACATTAGCACAGTAAAAAGAATTGAGGAACTTTGTGGCTCAGCTAACACCAGCAAATAAATTTCATCTGGAGAATAAGTGCCTGACTTTGAGAGTATAAGCTTTTTTCAGAGTACTAAGCCACACTTTAGGAGAGATTTATGGTATCTTGGTGCCCTGGACAAGTACTGGCACTTTTAAATGTTCCTAACCTTTCAAAAAAGCAAATTTAGGATCGGGAGCTCTGGATGTCTACTTCGGAAATTTCAACTTTGCTAGGACTTTTTATTAAAGTTAATATTTGAAAAATTAAAAATGATGTTATTATTTCTCACAGTGCTACACCTAAATAAAATATAATTTTTACACTTAACGATCCTGAACTAGGGAAAGAAATAAGTATAAAACAAGAAGGATAAAGAGCAACACATGTTATGAGGTGGGATTTTTTTCACAGCAAAATTCCAGCCACGGACTTATTATGTGACTGGTTATATAAAACATAATTATGAGACTACTGTTTTCCTGTCTCTTTCGGGTGAATTTATTAAAGGTTAGATGACATCGGAAACTTAATTCTCTTTGGCCTAAAAACTACAATCAAATCACCTAGTGTGCTTCTCATACATTAAAATATATGAGAACATTTGACAGGATTTTCAGAAGGCAAACTGAACAAAATGGCAATTGAGGTTCACAAAACAAAACAACAACAAAAAGTCTCTTTTTATGATCCTTCATTATCATGCACTTAAATTGAATTTAAGAAAACAAAAAGAAAAACTCGTTGCCATCAAGTCGATTCCGACTCATAGCAATCCTATAGGATAGAGTAGAACTGCCCTGAAGGGTTTCCATGGAGCAGCTGGTGGACCCGAGCTGCCCACCTCTGGGTTAGCAGCCTGTAGCTCGCCGTAGCTCTTAAGCACCAGGGCTTCATAAGTTGAATTTATGACTGAGAAAATCCCCAGCGTAGTGGCTAAAAAGGAAAACATCCTTTGGTAAATTTCTGTTGATGTTGTTTTTTATGCGTGTCTTTGTTTTCCAATTAAGTGTTATCTTTTTCTCATAAGCTCCAAAGTCGGAAAGACCATTGAAATGATACTGTCTTTAATGTTTCTAAATTCACTTTTCAGCTGGCCATGTTTCATTACTGTTCCTCAGGCCCTTAACTAATAGATTAGTAATACATTAGTACTATTTGGATTTTCTCTGAAGAATCAAGACAACAAGCAGTAATCAAATCACTTATATAGACATTTCCACCCATGTGACTTTTTATTCTTTTATTTCTTCTTTCTTGGATTCTCTATTACATCATGAAAAGGGGTTTAATTGATCTATAGTCAATTTTGATGCATTGGTCAAATTCCCAGATTTCCTTTTTTTAAGTTTTAGTTGATACCTATTATTTTGACTATAATCTTTTATCAGTAGATGCATTTTCTTTTTAGGATGAATCATGGTCAGACAAGTTCAAATACATGCACACACACACACATGCACACCCTCAGCTTTGATAGATTCTGCTTGGAAAGCAGTGCTCTAATGAAAATGTAAAGTCATATGATAAAATTTCTAAACATTTTTCTTTTTAAAACCAAGAAATAATTCTATTTTATTTCCACATTGTCTTGAACTTATGTGTATCTCCAAGTCATTCAGTTATTCATACCTTGGCTCCTGGATTCAGATTTTCTCCTTTTTCTGATATGGGTCCTTCAACTGAGCTTAATTATATTACTTGCACCTCCAGCTAGAAAGATTCTTTTTTAAGGTTGCATAAAAATATGATATTTTTCAATAATCATTTCCCAGATATGAATTAGAAAGAGAACTAGCTCCTCCTACAACTGCCTGCTGAGAATTGCAGTAAGAAAATATACTGTATTTTGCTACTTTCAAAAAAGAACATGAATAATTGCATTTGCAAGTCAATGAAGAGAATGCCATGTGAAATTCGTTCATTATTAATGTTCTGTAAGATGATCATTTACGTTAATGGAGCAAATTCTAGAAAATTGAAACAGTGAAAATGCAACCAAGAAGAATAAAGATTTTATCCGGAAGTTGCTCAGGAATATATTTATTACAGGATTCCCAGCAACATGTTAAAATAGTGCACTCCTGATACAAAGAAAACCAGACTCTAAGCCATGTTTAAAAAATATTTCTCTTTTAAGTATAATGACCTTTTCGCTTCGTCATTCTATTTTGAGCAATCTTAACATTTAGACATTGAGACTTAGTTACCAACATTTGACGAATATAAACAAACATGCACCTGGCCAAAGAAGTTCCCTTGGTTCTTTTATAATCACGGCTATACCAATTGGTTTCAGAATCTCTCATTTGGAAGAATTATAGCGGTGGATAATATTCTGTACTCGGGTATCAAACAGAGAGAGAAGATATATGCTTCTACCTCAAAAATTCCAAGAGTTTTATGATATGATGTCTACAAAAATATATTTGTACTCCTAGGCATTGGATCCTAGTATAAATTTTAGCGGATTAAATTCCTGTAGAATTTTATAATCTTTCAAGCCTTGAGCATTTATAGCTTCTCAGTAAAACTTTCTGGAGCCTTGGGAAAAGATTTGTGTTTAATGCAAATGTTTTTCGATATATTTCGGTAGAAAACACAAACTCTCCTTTTAAATTTTTTTTTTCTTTTTACACAGAGCCATACTCCTTTTTTTATTCTTTCCATTATGAAATGGTTAAAAAAGTAGCATGAGCCCTTGCCATTTTCATAGTGTTAAAATGTGTAATAAGTTCTTTTTAATTGTAAGGTAGATTACTGAGGCTGATCTTTGGCATAGGGCAGTTTGTACCTGTATAGATAAATTCATATTAAGGGATAACAGATAGCTTCTCTAAGGAAAAAAGTCGTGAAATGAAACAGAGATTCTGAGTCATAACCTAAGAATTTGTATTATAACAAATCAAAGGGACATATAACTTGGAGGATATTCCAGACAAATGTATTCCTTTTTTTCTTAATTCAAGCTTTAGCCCCAAACTCCCATATTGATCTTGGTTATCTGGGCAAGACTATGTATTGTTTATCCCAAACACAACACTAAAGGCAGATTTGAGGAACCTGTTTCCTGCCACCCTTCCTCTGGGCCTGGCTTTGCTTCTGATGCCAAAGGCTTAAGTGATGTCCCTAGCCACTATCTGAACATATTAGTTGCAAATAAATATTTAAGCTGGATAAAAGAAGAGCCCTGTCCATTTTGTTAAAAATATCTTCTATTCCATTTAAAAATGTTACTGTAATTTTGAAATGTTTTAAGGTCTCAATTTTTATTTAATGTATTGTTAAGTCTGAAACTGTAAAAGGTATGAGATTTTATCCTACTTGCGCACACACACACACGTATACATATATGCTGATAGGAGCATGCAAGACCATTGCATCAGGGATTTATTTATTTACTCCCAAAGCAACTGTGTTGGCTCCCCATCCTCCCCATGTCCCAATTCTCCACAGGGCAATGTGGGGAGAACAAGTTATACCTGTACATACAATGAGCATAGTGGGATAAGGACCACAGGAGGTAAACTCTAGAATTCTAAATCTCAGAGCTCATACAGGTTGGTTAGTACTGATGCCTGTATTACCCTCTGAAAAGGGAGAGAGAGAGATCTTTGCTCTGGAATATAAAATTATCCTCTTTGGAGAGAGGAGGAGAAGGCTTATGTCATCACTACGGAATGTAAACAAGCTGCTTAGGGGAGAGACTTTATATAGGTTTCTATCTTTTGAGTTGCTATTCAATCATCTTTTAACCTATGTTTCCAGTAATCTTTACTCAAAGAGCCCTGACTGTGCAGAAGGGTGAAAATATTCATGGAATATTGATCCCAACATCTATCTTAGGCTGGATTCTCTAGAGAAGTAAAACCAGTGAAGAATATATATATATATATAGAGAGAGAGAGAGAGAGAGAGAGCTCTATCTCAAGGAAATGGCTCACACGGTGGTGGAGGCTGGCAAGCTCCAAATCTGTGGGTCAGGCATCAGGCTGGAGAATTCTCCTGACTCACCCGGTTGCAGGAGCTAATGAACCCACAATTAGCAGGTCAGATGGTAGGCTGTTGACTCAGAGGGCTGTGGAAGCTGGTGAATCCCAGAATTGGCAGGTCAGATGACAGGCTCTTGTCCCAAGAACTGGAGGTCAGATGATGACGAGCCGGATACAGGATCCAGGGCAAAGGAGAACCTTGCCAGAGCATCCATATATATATTGGATGTAGGTCACACCTCCAGGAAACTCCCCCCACATCAGAGTAAGTGTGTGACTTGAGTAACAATGTGATTTGAGTAAGGTTGTGACTTTAGTAAGGGTATGACTTGAGCAAGGGTATGACTTGAGTAAGGGTATGACTTGAGTCACATCATCTTGTAAGGCTGTGACTCAGGATATACTCCACACTAATCCTGCCTCATTAACATATAGAGGTTAGGATTTACAACCTATAAAATGGAGAATAACTACATAATATCACAAAATGGAGGATAGTTGCATCAGATCACAAAATAGAGGACAACCACAATACTGGGAATCGTAAGATGTTAGTTTTAGTCTTCTCTATATGTTAAAGTATATCAACAGATCCTTCCTACTCTAGGAATTGTGCAAGGGCTTATAAATATTAACAGAGGTATAATCATTAATCTTGAGAAGAGTACATTTTAGTAGTGAAAATAAAAGCATTGGCACATATTTACAATATAAATTTTCACCAAAGATTTGAAATTATTTCCATAGGCTCTCATTACATTGGAGAGCATTCCAAATACTAATAATATCTAATGATATTCAGAAAATGCAAACAACATTCAAAAGTAGTTGGGTTTTTTTTGTTTGTTCTTTTGTTTTTTTAATTTTCACATGCAGAAAGTCTTTGGACACCAAAAATCTTAAGAATTTCCCTAGACCCACTAACTTAAGTTCATCAAAGCTGCTTGGCTTTAACCTATAGAAATATCTGGAGAAGAAGAAGAGTGAGGCATTTTAGTTTCATCTCCTATTTGTATGTGTATTTAACTTTACCATAAATAAAATTATAAATATTATAAAGAAACAAATTGTCGATAGAATCATATCTCATAATGCTTGTATTCTCCACAGCTATTTAGAGCAGTTTAAACATGGAACCACAGTTGATTCTCACTATTCATGGTAGTTACTTTCTATAATATTGCTCTGAATGCTGATTTAGTGAATACTGAAGCATTGCTCAGAAATACAAGGTTAGGCTTCTTCAAGCCTCTAGTCACAACACTCTCATCTTCTTTTTTCTGAATGTACCATATTCTTGATTCATTACCATTGAACTCACAATCAAGAGCACTATAAATCATATCTGAACAAAGCTAGCTAACATACACATTTTGTTTGCAAGGCATGTTACAACTTCCTTGCTCTTAGGAACACCACACAGCACTTCAGTACTAGGATTGGGTCCATTCAGTTGGGTTATGCTAGTTGAGTGACTCAATTTTTTCACCACCTTGTGCATGCTTCAGAGTGACCACAAAAGCTCCAGAAGTATTGATTTTGGGGTGACAAATAAATTTTAGCAAGTAGGTGACTTCTCATATATGGAATCTATGAATAATGAGAAGCCAGTGTATTTGTAGTATTGTTATTAGGTGCCATCCAGTGGGTTCTCACTCATAGCTACCTGATGTATAACAGAACGAAATGTTGCCAGTCCTTCACCATACTCACGATCAGAGGTATGCTTGAGCCCATTGTTGTCGCCACTATGTCAATCCATCTTGATGAGGGTATTTCTTTTTTTAGATGACTTTCTACTCCACTTCCAATTATTAATGAATGTTTGTAGCTATTTCTTCACATTTTGAGTCATGTCCTATCAGCAAATGAAGGGCCTGAAAGCCTTACTCCATCCACATCATTAAGGTTGACTCCACTTTGAGGAGGCAATTCTTCTCCAGTCATATTTTGAGTGCCTTCCAACCTAAGGGGCTCATCTTCCAGCACTATATCAGACAATGTTGTGCTGCTATCTATAAGGTTTTCACTGGCTAATTTTTTTTTTTGGAAATAGATTGCCAGGTCCTTTTTCCTAATCTATCTTAGTCTGGAAGTTCTGCTGAAAACTGTCCACCATGGGTGACCCTGCTGGTATTTGAAATACTGGTGGCATAGCTTCCATCATCAAAGCAACAAGAAAGCCACCCTAGTATGACAAACTGACAGACAGGTGGTGATTTGTAGTGTTAGGGATTGTTAAACAAAATTTTACCGTGCATCACAAAAGAAAGTTTAATAATGTTAATGATGATGATGATAATGATTTTTATATACCATTTATTTTAAAAAAAATGAATAAATTACATATTTGATTTTGTTGTGTCATTTTTAATCAAAACAATATATATGCATTTTATGAAATATGTAACTATAGAAAGGGATAAAAGAAAATAGAGATAAAAAATGAACTTCTATTTTTAGAATGAGCAAGTAAAAATTTGAGACTGTACTATTTCTACTAGTATTTCCCAGAGAATGGGATATAATGCCATGAATTGTTTTGAATTATACATAAAGAAAATTTTAGTTGAGTCTTTGAAATCACACTTAAAAAAAAAAAAAACCGCTGCCATCAGGTCGATTCTGACTCATAGTGACTCTCTGGGGGGAGTAGAACTGCCCCATAGGGTTTCCAGAGAGCACTTGGCAGATTTGAACTGCTGACCTTTTGGTTAGCAGCCGTAGCTCTTAATCACTGTACCACCAGGGTTTCCAGAATCACAATATTGAGTTATAATGAGAATGTTATTCTACTTTCAATTTTCTTAATATTTTAGGATTTCTATCAAAGCAAACATTTTAGTTAGATGCTAGTCTGTTTTCATTGCCACCCTAGCATTTATTAATCCATCTTTTAAATAAATATATCAGGGTCTTGTTGTGGCATGATCGCAGGCCCTCTAGCAGCCCATCTTCCTACTGATTGCAACTCAAATCTGTGGACAACAAACAACAACAGCATTTTGAACAGTGCACAAAAGCAGGCGGATTGTAGACGGGTAAAAATACTTGGAGAAATGTCTGTAACAGGGGAGCATTTCTTGTTTATTTGTGTTTCCTTTTAGACAAAAGCAGAACCCAGACAGAGAACAAGATGGGGACTGAAGCCGTTAAAGCTCTGATAGAAACACCATGTTTTTGGCATAAGGAACCAGGAAAAGCCACCTGTATTGACCAGACAATACGGAGGGAATATTAGGGGAGAGAAGCAGATAAGGATATATCTTAATTGTGTGTATAAACCCATGTACGTCTCAGCTTAAGCCCTGAGCTGGTCATGAATGAGCAGACACAAACCAGTATAACAAAGGCTTAGTGAACTGAACTGCCATCTGAACAGCCGCACAACTGTCCATGCCTGCGAATCTCCCAGACTAGCATAGCAAAGACTGAAAACTGACACATTACTTATAGGAGAATAAGAATTTGAATGACCATAGGTTTCTCTTCAAAGCCCATGAAGTCAAAAGACAGTGTACCAAATCTTGACAATGATGAAAGAATTGAACTGTCAACCCAGAAGCCTATATTAAGTAAAGATTATGATTCATGGATGAAGGTGAAGTAGACATTTGCAAATGAAGGAACGCTAAGTGAATTTGTTGCCAGTAGATCTGCTCTAGAAAAAATGGCAACAAAAGTTCCTCTGGCTGAAGAGAAATCATACCAAAGGGAAACTTGGATCTTCAAGAATGAAAGATCAACAGAAATTATAAATGACTAGTATCTACAAAGGACTAATTTTTTTTCCACTTTAGTTTTATTAAATGCATATGACTGAAGCAAAAACAGAACATTTCTGGTGGTGTTTTTAGTGTATGTAGATGTAAACTTAGATCATGAGAGAGTCATTTGAACATAACAAATGGATACTGCTTGGTTTAAAATCAGAAAAGGTGTGTGGCAGATTATATCCTTTCACTTTACTTACTCAATCTGTATACTAAGCAAATAATCTCAGAAGTTGGACTATACGAAGAAGAACGAAAGCAGCATCAGGATTGGAAGAAGACTCATTAACAACCTTTGATATAAGATGGTACAGTCTAGCTTGCCGAAAGTGAAGACAATTTGAATCACTTACTGATAAAGATCAAAGACTTCAGCCTTCAGTATGGATTCCACCTCAACATAAAGAAAATAAAAATCTTCACAACTGGGCCAGTAAGCAACATCAGCATAAATGGAGAAAATATTGAAATTGTCAAGTATTTCATTTTACAACAATCAACACCCATGGAAGCAGAAGTCAAAAAATTAAATGATATATTGCACTGGGCAAATCTGCTGCAAAATACCTTGTTAAAGTTTTAAAAAGTAAAGATGTCACTTTGAGCACTAAGTTAACATATGCATGTGAGAGCTGGACAATGAAAAAGGAAGACCAAAGAATTGACACATTTGAATTGTGGTGTTGCTGAAGAATCTTGACGAGACTAGAAGAATACTATAGACTACCAGCAGAATGAACAAATCTGTCTTGGAAGAAGTACAGCCAGAATGCTCCTTAGAAGGGAGCATAGCGAGACTTTGCCTCACTTGCTTTGGACCTGTTATCAGAAGGGACCAATCTCTGTAGAAAGACATCATGCTTGGTGAAGTAGAGGGTCAGCGAAAAAGAGGAAGACCCTCGATGAGATGGATTGACACAGTGGCTGCAACAATAAGCTCAAAAGTACCTACTATTGTGAGGATGCCGAAAAATCGGACACTGTTTCATTCTGTTTTTACATGAGGTCACTGTGAGTTGGAGCCAACTCAAGGGCACCTAACAGACATGAAATATAAATATAACAAGTGGAGATAAAGGGAATATGTGCTTACAAGTTTTCTATATTTTATGTAAAATGTTATAATATCAGCTATAAATAGACTATATTTGTTAATTATGGACATTATAATTTCTAGAACAATCACACACAAACATATGATCATAGAATAATTTTGGTATTTTTGGTAATCTATTATAGCCAATAAATTATTTGCATATGCTAATAATTATATTATTATAGCCAATAAATTGTTTATTGGCATATTCTAATAATCAAAAATAAAGAAGGCAAAGAGGAGCAGAGGAAAATGAAAAAGAGGGGACAAAGAGAATACACATAATAAAACTATAGACCCAAATACAAGTCATACCAATAATTACCTTAACTGTTACCATTAAGATAACAGCTAGGCACATGTGACTATTTAATTTGAGGTTAATTATACTTAAGTAAAATTAAATACTCAATTCTGCAGTTATATATTTCAATTGCTCAATAGCCACATTGCTGAATGCACCGAACGCTTTAAAAATATTACACATACACACTCACACACAGACACATATATATATACTCGGTGTATATATTCGGACTCTATTATTAGGCACACCAATACGAGTAACTGTTATGTCTTACTGACGAACTTTACCTTTTATTATTATTAAATGTCCTTTTTTACCTCTGATAACCCTTGCCTTGAAGCCTATTTTTTATAGTATTAAAATCATCACCCAGCCTTGTTAAGCCTATTGTTTGCATGGCATATCTTGTTTCACCCATTTATTTTCCACCTATCTGCTTCTTTATATATAAAATGTATTAGGCAGCATATACTAAAGTATTGCTCTTCTTTCCGCTCAGTCAATCTTTGCTTTTTAATTGTAATGTTTAATTACTATATTCAATAGAACTTCCTGTGTTGCACCATATAACACATCTCAGTGCGATAGCTGAGGTGAAATAATAATATTAATAAAAATAATTCAAAAATAGAAAGATATTCATTGTAGAAATATAGCAACACAGTATTCATCTACATTTCAAAGCTTGCCTTCTTTTTATATCTATGCTTTGTATCAGTAAAACTTTATTCACATAACTCTGTACTGTTAAGCTTTTTTCTAGGCATTTTGTTTTTATTGCTCTTGTAAATAGGAGTTATTTCCATTATATTTTCTACCTTGTCAAACATGCCATATAGAAAAATAATTTATTCTATATTTAAGTATTTTTTTAATGAATAGTATAAGGAATTCTTTTATTAATCCTAAGAGTTTTCATGTGATTTTCCTGAGTTTTGCAGGTAAACAAACATATCTTCTATAGAAAATGACAATTTGTGTTCCTCTTTTCAATATTTATAAGATTATTTTCTTTCCTAACTGAAATGTTTTGAAATCTTAGAGCTAATTTGAACAAGCCATCACTATCTTGTTACTTGCCCTCATTTTCAATATTTGTGTGACTGTTTGCTTTTCTTTATAACTGAATTATTTGGACATAACAGCTATTTAATCAAAAGCGGTCATTCCAGGCATCAATATCTTGTTATTTTACTGTTCAGTTTGTGCATGGTTTTGACTTTAGATATGAAACAGAAATACTTTGTCACATTAAAAAAGCTTCTTTTAATTCATAGTTCATATTTTTTTTTTTCCAGTCAGACTCTCATGTGATTAACTGAAAACCTCTAATATACATTACCAAAATTCATTATCATCGATTTGATTCCAACTCAAAGCGACCCTATAGGACAGAACAGAACTGTCCCATAGGATTTCTAAGGAGCAGTTCGTGGATTTGAACTGCCAACATTTTGGTTAGTAGCTGAGCACTTAACCACTGGGTCACCAGGGCTCCTCTAATATACATTACAAAAAATTTAAAAACCTGTTGCCATTGAGTTGATTCTGACTCACAGCTAGTTACAGATTTATACAATGGTAAATGATTCAGACAGTTATAGGGATTATTACATTAAGCAGAGTATTGTAGTATTGTATAGCATGCTCCCAGTCATACAACGAATTTACAGATTCCCATAAATTGACGGAAGGGTTAAACAGAGTATTAGTTTTCAATTGCTGTGTAGCAAATTACCACAAACTTAGCTTAAAAGGACACTTCATACTACTATACTGCACTTTCTGAAGGTCAGAAGTGTGAGCCCAAAATAACTGGATTCACTTCTTAGGGGTCATGAAGGGGCTAAAATCAAAGTGTCAGCCAGGAATACAATTCTTATCTTTGACTCAGAGTCTTCTCCCAAGCCCGCATTTGTTGGAGGAATTCGTTTACATGTGACTGTAGAACTGAGGTTTCCATTCTCTGCTAGTTGTTGTTCAGGGACAAGTCTCAGCTCCTAGAAGCTGTTCACAGGTCTTCGTCTCGTGGCAGCCATAGGTGCTTCACACATGAATGTTTGCTTTCTTCTAGACCAGCCCCAGCACTTCTCCCTAACTTCTCCAGACATCTGGAGACAAATGAAAGGCTCATGTGATTCGGTCTGGCCCACCCAGATAATCTCCCTATATACACATCAAAATTTCTTCAAAGCAATAACTAGATTACTGTTTGATTGAATACCTGGGAGAAGGTGTGTGTACACCAAGGGTTAGGGATCTTGGAGATGGGGCATCTTATAATTTTGCCTATCATAATAAAGTATGTACAATACCATAGCTATTGAACGAGGATCTTGTCATGTATGAGAGGCTCACTATTCTTAGAGGGAATTTTATACACTCTTTGCCTTTAGAGGAAGCCATTTGATGTGGTTCTTTTCAAAATGGACATGGTGGACTCTTTTTCTTACTTGGCATATAAGATACACTCACTGATTCTTTCCCCTACTTATCACTAGTGATAGCAATCTTGAGCACTTATTTAGGGTGGTCTATGTCAGGTTTCTCCACTGTAAAATTACTGTTTTTCCTTTTCAATACTCTATTTTTTTTTTTTTTTCTCAAATTGAATCACTAAATCCAACCTACAATCAAGTGAGGGGACCTAGGTTCTAGTGAAGGGAGAGTTGAAGTTTTTCACAGATATCCCAGAGTTTCTTAGGGGTGCATGGCAGTAGCCATCTCCACCTGAACTGGCAGTGTCCAGCATGTCTGGTGGGCAGCCAGTCAAAGGCCAAGTCTTGATAGGCGCCAGTGACAAACTTCTGTTCTATTCCACCCCTATGCAGGTACCTAGTGTGTCCTGGAGCAGGTGTTAAAAGATACCCGGTCGTTGCCTGTCTGCTCTGGTTTGGGGCAGTGGATCAAGGAGGTGTCTGGCTCAACTTTCCCAGAGTCCCCTTTCCCCTATGCAGCTGACTTATTACACAGGGATCCAGAGGCTTGCAGGAGGCTGAATCTGTCAGCTGTCAGGTCACATGCATGCCTGTAGTCATTTGAGGGACTCCCAGGTGCTTGTCAGGGACTGCACTTGCCCCCTGAGTACACTGCTGCCCAAGAGTGAACTCCCTTGATCAGGCTCCATGCGTAGAAGGATCCTTTCTTCCTTGGTCCAACCTTCCTGAGTCTGGCTTGCTTTTGTCTCTTCTGGCCTGCTGGAGACACCCTTGGGGACAAGCTTGTTGTTGGTGGTGTTCGTTGCCGTTGTGTCAGATCCATCTCATAGCAACCCTGTGTACAACAGGATTAACACTGCCCGGTCTTGCACCATCCTTACAATCTTTGTTATGTTTGAGCCGCTGTGCCAATCCATCTCGTTGAGGGTCTTTCTCTTTTTCACTTACCTTCTACTTTACCAAGCATGATGTAAATTGATTCCCCCCATAACATGTCCACATTATGTGAGATGAAGTCTCCCCATCCTCACTTCTAAGGAATATTCTGGCTGTACTTCTTCCAAGACAGATTTATTAGTTCTTCTGGCAGTCCATGGTGTATTCAATATTCTTTGCCAACACCATAATTCAAAGGCATAAATTCTTCTTTTGTCTTCCTTATTAATTGTCCAGCTTTCACATGCATTTAAGCAATGGCTTGGGTCAGGTGCACCTTAGTACTCAAAGTGACATCTTTGCTTTTTAACACTTTAAAGAGAGCTTTTGCAGCATATTTGCCTAAGGTAATACGTCTTTTGATTTCTTGACTGCTGCTTCCCTGGATGTTGATTGTGGATCCAAGTAAAATGAAATCCTTGACAACTTCAATCTTTTCTCCATTTATCA
>NW_004444031.1:1446382-1472127 GCF_000243295.1 Trichechus manatus latirostris
AAATCCTTGACAACTTCAATCTTTTCTCCATTTATCATGATGTTGCTTATTGGTCCAGTTGTGAGGATTTTTGTTTTCTTTATGTTGAAGTATAATCCATACTGAAGGCTGTAGTCTTTGATCTTCATCAGTAAGTGCTTCAAGTTCTCTTCACTTTCATCAAGCAAGATTGTGTCTTCTGCATACTGCAGGTTGTTAACGGTGATGCAGCATTCTTCTTCATATAATCCAGCTTCTTGGATTATTTGCTCAGCATACAGATTAAATAAGTATGGTGAAAGGATACAACCCTGACACCACTTTTCCTGATTTTTAAACCGTGGACTATCCCCTTGTTATGTTAGAATGACTGCCTCTTTTTCTACATGCAGATTCCTCGTGAGCACAATTAAGTGTTCTGGAACTCTCATTCTTTGTAATGTTACCCACAATTTGTTATGGTCCACACAGCTGAATGCCTTTGCATAGTCAATAAAACACAGGTAAACATCTTTCTGGTATTCTCTTCATTCTGCCAAGATCCATCTGACATCAGCAATGATATCCCTTGTTCTGTGTCCTGTTCTGAATCCGGCCTGAATCTCTGGCAGTTCCTTGTAGATCTACAAAATACAAATTGTGCAATTTTTGTGATTCTACATATGAGTTAGATGCTCTACTATTTCCCTCTAAAATTGGCATTGCACAGTATAAACGCAAATGATTAAATGTATGCAAAACATTTAAATTTTTATCTTGTCTTTACTCAGAATAATATTAAATAGCAAATTAAAAGCATATGACAATTCAAGAGAGAGACCACAGAAGAAATGATAATGTTTTATATTTTATTGCCTTTGATAACATGTTTACCTGTATATATATATATATATATATATTTTAAATAAGGAGCCTTCATTTTCATTTTGCAGGGAGACCTGCAGGTTATGAAGCAAGCCCTGCTCCTTCGTTCTTTTGACATGCCTCGTCCTTTGTTTTTTTTCTTTTCTTTGTGCACTTCCTTACTTTCTAGCACTATAATATGCTCCCAGCTCTTGTATGTTCCCTGCCACCTGACAATATCTTCTTTGTAGGTGACTTTCTTTTCCTTCCATGATACTTGGAGTAAAATCTTTGGTAGGATTATGCTTTCAGTCTAAAATTAATGTCTAAGCATATCATTTAGTATTGAATTGGCTTTGGTAACAGTGCATCTACTTAAGTGTTTAAACAAGCCATTTAAACAAAAGTGTTAATTTTCTTACAATAAAAAAAAGGTTTTCATATTTTCAGGTCTAGGAGGTATTTAGTTGTTCTATGATTCAAGCCTCTAGGTCAGTTTCTCTGTGATTCTTGCTGCTACAGCTTTCAGTCAGTCTTAAACAGTGTGCAAATATAAAGGAAAGAGTTTTCTCCTCAAATTTCCCTCTATTTGTCGGAGGCCATTTCTTTCTTATCCTCAAGGGCTATATGCCAGGATTCTGTCACTTGCCTCTGCTCTAGCTGGTTTAGGCTAAGAAAGTACTTATGATTTCCAGCCTTCATTATGAAAGGTAAGTTCTGCCAGCAAGGAATCATGTCAGAGACATGGGGAAGAGGTGTAGGGTAAGCAATGAACAGCACATATTGGCTTATGCAATGTTCCCAATGGTAGCTCAGAGTATCTGAAGAACCAGGGATTCAAAAGCTGGAATCAGGACTTAACATATGAAGTGTATTTTGCTTTTTCTTCTCTTTTTACCTACCTTTACCTCTAATCATGTACTTTTAAAATTTTATTCCCTCTCAGAGCAGAGAAATATTTGTATGACAATTAATAGAGCCATAAATAACCTCAGCTTTTTAAATGCAGTTGAATTATTTTTTTTCTCTTAGCCCCCAAATAAGTGTGCCATAGAGGATCTTTAATTGTCCCTGATGGAGTGATGTTCCCATGGCTTATAACATTCATTATTGCCATATTGTTGGGTATTATGATTGGCCAGTCCTGAGTTACTCTGTGGTTTACTGGGGTTGGTATGTAGGAATGAAAAGAGCCTGATGGTGCAGTAGTTAAGCTCCAGGCTGTTAACCAATAGGTCAGTGGTTCAAACCCACCAGCTGCTCCTAGGGAGAAACATGTGGCAATCCACTTCTGTAAACATTTTATCCTTAGAAACCCTGTGGGGCAGCTCTATCCTGTCCTTCAGGGTTACTATGAGTCAGAATCTACTAGAGGGCACAGAACAGCAGCAACAATGTTGGGCTGGGGAAGGAAGAAAATGGAATTTATAACCTTACCAGAAGACTTGCCATGGGGGAGGAGTTTTTCTTAAAAAGAATTATTTCCTCCACATTATTGATTCAATTTTGTGAGTTCGAGGTGTTAATTAAATTTTTTTAGCATTAGATTTTTAGGTTGATTACATTCTCTGTTTATCTCAATCAGCATTGTCTTTGTTTATTTATCTTCAGTTTAATTTCAGTTGTCTTACATATCAACTTAATCTATACAGTTCTTAAAAAAAAGATTTTTCTGAGAGCACAAAGCAGAGGTATAATAAAATTTATTCTGCTTTTCTCATTAAATATTTTACAAACCATATCCTTCCTACTATATCTTGAGTCCTGCAATGATCATCAGTGTACACATATCTCCTTGTGTTCCTTCATTCAATTCTTTTGGACCTATGCATACGAGTAGAATTGCTGGAGTGGTTAAGCACTCAGATGCTAACCAAAAGTTCGGTGGTACCAACCCACGGGAGAAAGATGTGGCAGTCTGCTTCTGTAAAGACTTACAACCTTGGAAACCTTATGGGGCAGCTCTACTATGCCCTATTGGGTCACTACCAGTTGACTCAATGGCAATCTGTGTGGGTATGGAAACATAGGTTTAAACCTCGAGGAACCTTCAAACTATTTTCCACAGTGCCTGTACCAACAATGGATGGCGTTCCAGTTCCTCCACATCCTTGTCAACATCTGACATTTTTCATTGTTTGATCATAGCCATATTAGTGGTGGTGAAGTGATATTTCATTGTTCTTTTGATTTGGTGATTCACTGTTAAGAGCTTAGCTGCCAACCAAAAGGCCAGCAGTTTGAATCCACCAGCAGCTCCTTGGAAACCCTATGGTGCAATTCTCCTCTGTCCTATAGGGTCACTATGAGTTGGAATTTACTCAGTGGCAAAGGGTTTTTAATGGTTAATATGGAGACCTGGTGGCACAGTGGATAAGAACTCAGCTGCTAACCAAAAGGTCGGCAATTCCAATCTACCAGCCACTGCTTGGAAACCCTGTGGGGCAGTTTTACCCTGTCCTATAGGGTTGCTATGAATTGGAATCGATTCCACAGCAACAGGTTTGGGTTTTGGTGTGAAATGGCTAATAACCTTGCATATCTTTTCATGTGTTTGTTGTCCATTTGAATTTCTTCTTTGACGAAATGCCTATTTATGTCCTTTGCCCATTTTTCTAATTGAGTTGCTTTTATGTTTGTTAAGTTGGAGGCGTTCTTTATATAGAACTTTGTTATTCTGTGTGAAATAGGAAGCCATAGAAGGATTTTGGCATAGAACGACATTGGCCATAGTGTGGTTTGACCTAAATTACCTTTTAAAGGATTACTCTTGCTGCTATGTAGGAAATATCCTGTCTATGGCAAGAAAGGAAGGAAAAAAAGCAGTTTAAGGGTCAGATATGATATTGTTTTGGCCTAGGGTTAGCAGTGGTAAAATTGTTGTGAGGTTAGCCAGCCTTTTTGACTGATTGGTTGTGAAATGTAAGAGAAAGAAAGCAGTCAAGCATAATACCAAGTTTTTAGCCTAAACCACTGGAAGAATTGTGGTGCCGTTCACAGAGTTGGGACCTTTGATAAAAGAGTAGTTTTGGAGACAGAGATCTAAGTTCTTTTGGTGCATTTATTTTGAGATTCCTATTAGACATCCAAGTAGAAATGACAAATAAGCATTTTGTAATTTATATGAAAGGTAGAGATATAAAATTGGGAATCTTTTGCTTAAAGGCAGTATTTAAAGCTTGTGCCACATCACCTTTGGAGTAGTATTAGATGTAGAAAAGAAGTGGTCTTTAGATTCAGTCCTGAGTGGACTAATATTTAAAGGTCTAGAACATAAGAAAGAGTGACTTAGGAGACTGAGAAGGAGTGGACATGAAGAGGTAGAAAAAACTGGAGAGAATAGGGTTTTGCCAAATGAAAAAATAAAAAGTGTTTCAAGCAAGATGTAGTGACGAGTTGAGTTAACTGGTAATGAGAATTTCAGAAAAAGGAGGATTCAGAATGAGCCATTGGATTTGGAGATCTGGATATTTCTTATAACATCGGAGCCCTGGTAGCACAGTGGTTAAGAGCTTGGTTGTTAACCAAAAAGTTGGCAATTCGAATACACCAGCTGCTCCTTTGAAAACCTATAGGGCAGTTCTACTCCGTCCTATAGGGTCACTATGAGTTGGAATCAACTCAATGGCAACAGGTTTGGGTTTTTTCTTTTGTTTGCTTTGTTTTCTTATGACATCTTCCCAAATAATTTTAGAGAAATACCCAACTGGAAGAGAGAACAAGAAAGGACAAGAAGAAAGAAACAATAAGAAGAAAGGACATGGAACAGCAGTATAGATTTGTATTTAAAAGAAAGTAACACAGATTTGTATAGGAGAGCAGAGATATGGGTTATAACTAGGTGAGTAGATCTCAAAAGGGCTTGCAATATGTACGGATGTAGGAGTTGATCTTCAAATGGGGCATGGCTAGCTGTTACATAGTAGCAGCCATGGCATATAGGCACAGATAATGGTATATTGGTAAATTTGGTGAAGTAGAGTATGTGGACATTTTCTACTGATTGCTTTTTGTTTTTGTTTTCCTTTTTTCTTTCCGTAAAATAAGAAGCAATTTCATCAGTTGAGAGCAAGGAGGGTGGAAATTTGAGTTTTGAGGAAAAAGTAGGTGATGTGAAGGATTTATCTTGGATAGTAGGAGAATAATTCAATAGTGAAATGTGATTAAGATTGTTGTGAAGTGCTGAGACATACTTATAGGTGTGATCATAAAATTACTGTGAGACCATATCTGTGAGTTTGAGTTCATATGTTGAACATGTGGAGAACTGAATTTTGAAAACTTTTGTTTGTTATTATTTTTGCTGCTTCCCAGGTGGGAAGGGTAATGGAAGAAAAGGGCAAGGGAGTTGAGAGTTTATGCAACGGAGTGGCAAAAAATAAACAATGGAATCTAAACTGTGTAGAGAAAAGTAAAGATATGAAGATGGTGATGGACAGTAAAAAATTAGTAGGGTTGGTCATTGGGCTGAGAGTTTCGATATTAAATTGTTATAGTGAGACAATTATTAAAAGCAAATACTAGAAAGAGTGCAAAGACTGGCCATGGTCAGAGAATGGGACGCTTGAAACTGATACATGAGGGTGCAGATATTGCTAATGACAAAGTCTAGAATATGTAACAGAAGACAAAATCCATGGAAGGAAAGATGAATTAATTATAGAAGTTCAGATTATTGGATACAGGACCTATCTATATGTATATTGAAATCCCCAAGAGCTATGACATAGAATGTGGAAAGACATTGAGCCCATTGCTAAAATCTTTAATGAATGACCAAAAAATAACCTAGAAATCTTCAGATGTCTGCATCAAAGTGCAGCAGTGTTTTTGGTTTGGTTTCCTATAGGCCAAGCTTGAAATGGGATTCTTGTGAAAATGATTTACTGAAGGAGTGGTCTCAGCACAAGGAGATCGAGGAAAGCAGATTAGGGCAGGTGACGAAAGCCAAAAAAAGTTTTACGGTCTAGGCTGGAAAGTACCTTTATCCTAGGCCCATGGGGAATTCTGGAGACAAATAGTACCACAGAGCCAATCCCAACCTGAGGCAAGAGACCTCGATTTATAGCTTTTTGTCAGTCATTCACTGGCCCTTGGGTGCTGAGATGGGGTATAAAGGATGTGTGTAAATCCCTGGGTAAGGAAGCCCCTATTTGGCCAAGGGCATTTTTTGGAGAAGGAGGAAACTCTCAGTAGTTAGCAGTCAATGCTCATAGCAGCTGAAATTTGGGTACAGATTTCTGGTGGATCTGGGTGGGACACAACAGCATTCCCTACAGATAGGGAGTGACGTAGCCTAATACCATATGTTGCAGAAAACCTGAGGGTTTTTAGACAGGGTAGAGGTTCAAAGATCTACAAGGGAGACAAAGAGCATGGAATTCACCAAATAGCCTCTAAATCCTATAGTAGTTGTAGTATGAGGAATGAACATACACTGCTTAATATTGCTGAGGAGAGTATTCTTAGGGAAAGATCAGGTTCTGTCAAATCGTCAGATGAAAGTGTAAGCAGAGGATTAGCAAACGAGAGGTTTTGCTGATGACAGATTATTTGTACCAGAAAGCACAGTAGGAGGGTTTGCAGTAAAAAGGAAGGTGGAGGGTGGCTTAGAGGATATAAGATAGACTATGTAAAATTAGAAAATGATAGGGGATGAGAGTCTGGGTGATGATGGATAATGATCCAGAATTCTTAGGATTCTTATGGTGAGTGAAATAAACAGGGACAAGAAGTATGATGGTATTCCACCTAAATCTCTCTTTGAGCAGAAAATAATAAATATTTCTAACTATAACTTATTTCATAAAACTGATCATTTAGGCAGTTTGGAGTTGTAAAGCAGGAAATGACTATGTGTGTATGTGGGTGTGTACATATACACATATGTGTGTGTGCACGGGGTGTGTGTGTGTGTATGGGTGTGTTTGTGTACATGTCAGGAGGCCTGTGTTCTCTTGTAGTTTTTCTTAGGGCTGCAACAAGGTCTGGATAGTGAAAGTCTTATGTGGAGCAACAGAAGCACTCCTCACAAGGTTGTCAAGTTTTCAGTGCTCTTGTTCTGATTTTATGTTGTGTTGGTTAATTTAATAGGGTTCTAGAAGATGAGAAAGTATTTAGTAACTGTTCTTACATCACCATCTCACCTGGAAGTTGTATACTCAGATTTCAATAATGTAGACATTTTGAGATAGGCATGTGAGTGAAAAAAGATCAATATTTAAGTGATTTTCAAATATTTTATGTTAAGTCCTATGGACATCAGATAATGATCATCTGCTTCCAAGTCTAGTTCAATTCTTTAATGTTTTGCCGATTTCTGGAGATAGGGCATTATCTTCTCATCTTTATATCACCAGCATCCAGCCCAGTGTCTGGCACATATTATGTTGAGAGAAAATATTTAGAAATAAGTTAAACTATAATTGTGCAGAGTCTTTTAACATAAAGATTTTCTTTATAAAAAAATAAGTAGAAGCATAATTTTGAGTATGTATAATTTAGGGAATGCACGCATTAATTTGGAAAAGGAAAATTTTAGATATCTCATTTTACATATGCTCTTGAGCTATCTCATTTTACATATACTCTGTCATGTCTATCTGTATATTTTGATGAGGTTTAAAATCAGATAATATATTTTCTTGAAACTTACTGATGCTTGCCAGACTGTAACTTGATAACAGCAATATCAAATTGCTTCAAATAGTTTATTTGTAATGTTTACATGTGTGAGAGGGATGTTGACTTAAATGGATTAACTTTGTAAATTCAATCAACTGCTCCATTGAATAAAATAATGGATTAACCACTTTTTTCCCCCTCTGAAATAATAAATTGCTGGGAAGAGCTGATAGAATCTAAAGTTTTAAAATAATCTTTTTCTCAACACCCATTCCTAATAAAAACCCTCAGCGAAATAGGAATAGAAGGGAAATTCCTCGACATCAAAAATGGCATAATATACAAAGCTAACAGCCAACATCATTCTAAACACAGAGAGACAGAAAGCATTCTCCTTGAGAATGCGAACCAGACAAGGATACCTTTTATCACTACTCTTATTCAACATTGTGGTGGAGGTCCTAGCTAGAGCAATAAGGCAAGAAAAAGAAAGAGAGCGCATCCAAACTGGTAAGGAAGAGAAAACAATTGAGAATGGGAACCAGACAAAGATACCTTTTATCACTACTCTTACATCTATGAGCAGCTGATATTTGACAAAGGCCCAAAATCCATTAAATGGAGAAAAGACAAACTCTTTAACAAATGATGCTGGCATAACTGGATATCCATTTGTGAAAAAATCATATTATGCTCATGAATAGAAAGACTCAACATTGTGAAAATGTCAGTTCTACGCAAAACGATCTACAGATGCAATGCAATCCTAATCCAAATTCCAACAGCATTCTTTAATGAGATGGGGAAACAAATCACAAACTTTATATAGAAAGGGAAGAGGCCCTGGATAAGTAAAGCATTACTGAAAGAGAATAAAGTAGAAGGCCTCAAATTACCTGATTTTAGAATCTATTATACAGCCACAGTGGTCAAAACTGCCTGATACTGGTACAACAAAAGACACATAGATCAATGGAACAGAATTGAGAACCCAGACATAAATTCATACATCTATGAGCAGCTGATATTTGACAAAGGCCCAAAATCCATTAAATGGGGAAAAGACAATCTCTTTAACAAATGGTACTGGCATAACTGGATATCCATTTGTGAAAAAAATGAAACAAAACTCATACCTCACAGCGTACACAAAAACTAACTCAAAATGGATCAAAGACCTAAATACAAAATCTAAAATAATAAAAATCATGGAAGACAAAACTAGGGAAAACACTAGGGCCCTACTACATGGCCTAAATAGGATACAAACCATAACTAACAATACATAGACTTAGAAGAGAAACTAGATAACTGAGAGTGCCCTGAGCCATTCTCCCAGCTTTGGAGAGGGAACAAATTAACAAACAGGAAAAAAAAATCTGCCAGCTCCCCTAAGCCAGGAACTCAGGGCAGGCACAGCCCCTTTGCCTAAGCACAGGCATAAGGGGTCCATGGACTTTGAATGCCTTTCACTTCTGCATAGACCTGTACAGGTCCATTTCAACTGTGTAGACCCTCATTAGCACAGTACAACATGGTACATACCTGAAGCCTATTCTCAACTGTATCAGCTATAAGGTGGAGTGGCAGATTCGTGACATTTGACACCGCTCCGTCCATTAAGCAGGGTCCTCACTTACCCACATCAGAGGCCTGAGAACTTGTGGGTCCACCCATGCCACCTAGCCATCCGCGACAGGGGTCCAAGAATAAGTGGTGCTTCCCAGTCCTTACAACCAACAACATTGAGTGCCCATATTCTGGCTGAAAAACTCACCCACCTATGTGCTTTAGAAAACAAGGACATGCTTTCCTTCCAGACACTCAGGGGCAGCTCTCATCTCACTGCCTGGCTCAGTGCATGACCCTTTAATGCAGCCAGATACCTGTACCTACTCCAATCACCCCTGCCTGTCTAGGACTGTAGGTGAGAGCCTGCACCACACACTTGGTGACCAACTCTGTGGATACCTGACCTGAATCCATAAAAGAAAAGTAAACAGACTCCTGGGCTCACATACCTAGTAACAGCTCTGACCACCTGATGACAGGACATGAGAGCTTCAAATGTGCCAATAATCAAACGAGCTCACATGTCCAGCCTAGTTGGCCATATCAAAGCAAACAAAACAAGAAGCTAGGATACAGTAAGCAAACATAAAATAAATAAATATAATAAACTTATTGATGGCTCAGAGACAACAGTCAATATCAAATCATATAAAGAGGCAGACCATGATGGCTTCAGCAAGTTCCCAAAACAAAGAATCAAGAAACCTTCCAGAGGAAGAGAACTTCTTGGAATTACCAGAGGTAGAATTCAAAAGATTAATATATAGAGTTCTTTAAGAGATAAGGAAGGAGAGCAGACAAAACAGAACAAGCCAAGGAACACACAGACAAAGCAATAGAGGAACTTAAGAATGTTATACAAGAACATTATGACAAATTTAACAGGCTGCAAGAATCCATAGAGAGACAGCAAACTGAAATCTAAAAGATTAACAATAAAATTTCAGAATTAGACTACTCAATAGAAAGTCATAGGAGCAGAATTTAGGCAATGGAAGTCAGAATTAGTGAGTGTCAGGGATTGAATTATGTTCCCCAAAGAATGTATGTATGAGTTTGGCTGGGCCATGATTCCTGGCATGGTGTGATTTTCCTATATGTTGTAAACCCTGCCTCTATGATGTTAATGAAGAAGGATGGGACGCAGTTGTGTTAGTGAGGCAGGACTCAATCTACAAGATTGGAATGTGTTTTGAGGCAATCTCTTGAGATATAAAAGAGAGAAGCTAGTAGGGAAATGGTGGACCTCATAACACCAAGAAAGCAGTACCAGGAGCAGAGCACATCCTTTGGACCTGGGGTCCCTGAGTGGAGAAGCTCCTAGTCTGGGAGAAGATTGATGAGAAGGCCAATGGAGAGAGAAAGCCTTCCCTAGAGCTGATGCCTTGAATTTGGACTTTTAGCCTATTTTACTGTGAAGAAATAAATTTCTCTTTGTTAAAGCCATCCACTTGTAGTGTTTCTGTTAGAGCAGACTAGATTACCAAGACAGTGAGACTGAAGATAAAACACCTGACACCAACTTATTTGAGGAAAATTCAGGGCTCTGGGTTTAGGGGAAGGCTTTCTCTCTATGTCCACTCTAGGGGAAGGTCTTTGTCTCTTCATCTTCTGTTCTTTGTTTTCTTGGCAATCTTCATGTGGTGTGGCATCAATCTTCCCCTATCTCAGTTTGCTCCTCTGTGCCTTATCTGCTTGGTTTATATCTCAAAGGTAATTGGCTTAAAACACACCCTACACTGATATGGCCCCATTAACATAAGAAAGAAAGTCCTATTCCAAAATGGGATTACATTCATATGTATAGGTGTTTAGATTTACAACACATATTTTAGGGGGACACAATTCAATCCATAGCACAATAGATTAACTTGAAAATGGCTATGACTATAGTAATTATAGTAATAATTAGAAACAGAATGCAAGTCTTTGCCTTTTATTATTCGAAAAGTGGCATAGCAGAGGCATCATCTGACCTCTAACTTCACAAGGAGGAAGGGGAATGAAGATCAACGGCCTAAGGCTGATTCCCATGAAGTAAATAACAGACATGCCTTCTCTCTCTACCATCTTTACCAATTCTGACACCAACCATCCCCCCCACGGCACTCTCTACTTTTCTGCTGAGTTTGATAATGCATTGCAATGACAACACAGAACTTACAGACAATACTCACAATTATGGAGTTTATTATGGAAGTAAACAGGTTATAATTCAGGCTCAAGAATGCTCAGGATACAGTTCTTCCATCAAGACAGCCTCTTCTCAGCTATTCCCAGCAGGCACACTTCTCTCTGGCCCCTTGGCCTCTGTCGTGCTCGAGCAAGTGTTACAAAGCTCTTTTAGCTCTGCCTATAGGTGCCCAGAGGCCCCTGAAGGCCTGAAGATGCTCAGCTCTAGCTTCATGGGTCACCAAACCTAGCTCCACCAAGTGCCCGGAGGCACCCTACTCTGCCAGCAAGCCTCCTGCCCAAAGGCAATCAGCCTTCTTGCTCAGCAAACTCGGAAGCCCACTGCTCTGTCTCCTGCCAATCTCTCCTGCCAGTCTTTCCTGCCACTGTTTCTTCACCACCACTTTTTGCTGTCTTCACTGTTACAGCTCTCTCTCTGTCTCCTGGTTCCAGGAGCTTCTCAGTGCAAGAATCCTGGGTCCAAAGGACATGCTCTGCTTTGGGCTCTTCTTACCTGATTGTGGTGAGATCCTCTCCTCCCAACTCTGGGATGTCTCATTTTAACCCTAGTGGGATGGCAAAATAGACCAATCCCCTTGTTGGGATTCCATATACCTTATTAGCATGGTCTTACCCAATCATTTGATGGGAGTTACAAAGATTATGGCTAGAACGGTCGTCTTAAGTAATTCATTGGACCACAAGTATGGATTTGTTATTTAATATTTTTTCTCACTGCAACAATGTCAAAGTATACAAAGTCATACTACTGGACAGTCAAGCATGAATATAGGATAATCTTAAAAAAATACTTTATTGAAATAAAACATAAATTCAGAAAAGTGCACCTATAATAAGTATAAAACTCAATGACAACTCACAAACTGAATGCTTAACCAGCTCCTCCTCCCCGCCCCCCCAAAAAACATATGAGCCCCTGAAGCTCCTCTGGTCCAGTCACTTTCTGCCCTTTCCCCCAAAAAAGATACCACTATTCTGACTTCTAACAAAAAGTTTACTTTAAAGCAAAATTCTTAAATGTATAACTAGTAAAAGAAAATTCTATCATTTGTTCTCCCCAGTTATAGCACATTACCTCTGATTTTGAATCATAATAATGTTTATAGATGAACAACCCCGAGGTTCAAATTTTAGCATGCAGATTTATTAATTTTTAGCTATCACATCTGGATATTCACACATTCAGGTTACTTTCTATCTGCGGTTTAATATGAGCCCACCCACCTTCCAGCCCATACATACTACTTTTTCAAATCCAAGTTAATGTAAAGATTTTCAGTAAATAACTAACGAGCAAATAGAAGGAGAAAAGTATTATGGGTCTCTCAGTGCACTTAATGATACATAATACTGTAGACAGAGGTGAAAAGTTAAAGATACCAGGTAGTTGTGTAAAACAAAACAAAACAAACAAACAAAGGCACAGAGTAGTGGGGAAGGGGCCTAACATCTCCAAAGATCATTGGTACACTAGCAGAAGAGGATTGGACAAATTGGACTTGAAGCTTCCACCACAATAAAGTATTTAAAATGAAAGTGAGTGTATGTTATTTAGTCAAACTAACAGCCAATATATAGATTGTAATATTTTAGACAATCTTTCCTCAGCTGTGTATACAATAACAACAACATAAAGTACTGATGCACCTGCAAAAGAAAGACAGTGGATTATATTGACAGTTTAATCTAACATGTTTGCCAATGCACTGGGCAATAATCATAACTTTGAAAATAGTGGTTGGTTACCAATATCCATAAATGCAGGACCTTTTAAGCCCTAGTGGCGCAGTGGTTAAGAGCTCGGCTGCTAACCAGAAGTTTGGCAGTTCAAATCCACCAGCTGTTCCTTAGAAACCCTAGGGGAGCAGTTCCACTCTGTTCTATAGGGTCCCTATGAGTCAGAATCCACACAGTGGCAATGGCTTTGCTTGTTTGTTTTTAAATCAGTACGTTTCATGTGAGGACAATCTCAGTTAAAGCATTGTTGTTTCTCATGTTGGTAAAAAATTTTTCTCTCTCACTTCTATCCAGTATTTTAGTTCTGTTTTGGGGTTCTACCCAAGATACATGGAATCTCTTTTCTACATGGCTGCTCTAAGGTAATGGAAGAGAGATATTATTAACTTTGAATTTTATTTTATCCAAAAAAAGTTTTCCCTGCCACATTGATAGTTCCTTAGTAGTTTGTTTTAATTTTCTTCACCATGGTTACCAATAAATCATCCTACAGTATCACTTCTTTTCTTAATATAAATTACAATAGCTAATGTGAATGTTCATGACTACGCTTGAGGAGTCAGCCCTCCAAGGTTATTAATATATGTAAGAGAAAAGCCTAGATATTTTGCATTTTTTGATAATACTTACCATTTACTACGCACCTACTATCAGCACTTTTCAAAGACATTTAAATACATGAATTGTTTAACAGTCTTAGAAATTCAAAGAGGAAGGAATAATTATCTCATTTAATTAAACAAATATTTATTGGGCTGGACTCTGTTCTAGCTACTTAAAATACACCAGTGAACAAAACAAAGGATCTAGGAAGGTTCTAGTGCCTTTCTAAAGCCTACATTTTAGAAGGATGATGAATAAAAGAATCAAATAATTTTTCTGGGGTCACACAAGAGTAAGGGGAAGAACGGAGGAAGTTCTAGCTCAGTGAAGCTCTGTTGTTGCTGTTGCTGGGTGCCATTGAGTTGATTCCAACTAATAGGGACCCATGTGTCATAGTTATTTAGTGCTGCTATAACAGAAATACCACAAGTGGATGCCTTTAACAAACAGAAATTTATTCTCTCAGTTAGGATGCTAGAAGTCCAAATTCAAGGCACCAGCTCCCAGGGAAGGCTTTTTCTCTCTGTCAGTTCTGGGGTAAAGTCCTTGTCATCAAACTTCCCCTGGTCTAGGAGTTTCTCAGCACAGGGAGCTCCACTCTCGGCAATTCTTTCTTGGTGATATGAGGTCCCACTCCTCTCTGCTTGCTTCTCTCTTTTATATCTCTAAAGAGATTGACTCATGATACAACCTAATCCTGTAGATTGTGCTCTGTCTCATTAACATAACTGACACTAATCCTGCCTCATTAACATCATACCTGAAAAAACAAACTCGTTGACCTCAGGTCAATTCTGACTCATAGTGACTCTATAGGACAGGGTAGAACTGCCCCAAAGGATTTCTAAGTAGCGGCTGATGGATTAGCAGCTAAGCACTTAATCACTGTGACACCAAGTCTCCTTCAATGAGGCTGTAACTAGATAATATTAAATAATAGCAAAAATAAAAAGCCTTTCACTTTATTTCTAGGATGAACATAATGAGTCCTAAACTTTTAAGAACATTTTCTCATGCATTTTATAATTATTGTCTCTTAAATAGTACACTTTAAATATGATTTACTTTACAGTATTGTTAAGCTGCAAGAATACAGAGATAACAGTCAGGAGCTCTGCAGGTTTTTGTGCTCTGTCACAAATGTTAAGTGTTGAATTGGGCATGCTATACACCATTCCATATTAATTTTTCCCTTTTGTAAATTGGTAGAATATAAGAATAGAGGTGAATACATGTGATTTCTTCTAAACTTAGCAATCACCGTGAACTTCTTTTGAAAGTTATTATTCAAAGTAGTGTCACTGTAGATTTCATTCGTTAATCTACAAATATTCAAGTAAGTTATATTAATCTAAATATGAAACCTTCCTTCAAATAGTAATAAAGAAATTACATAATTTTACCAAAATCACAAGGCTTCAAATATGTTTATTAGCTAATTCCACTTTTCATGAGTTTGATGCATCTTCAGCTAAAAGGAACAATAATTATCCTTTTTTAAAATAGCTTTATCTTATATACAAAAAATTTAATAGAGTAAATTTAAAATTAAAAGCACTTAATCCCAAACTTCAATAAAAAATATGATTTCTGATGATTATTTGACTAGTTTTCTTTTTTAAATTTGTTCTGTATAGATAAAAGTTAATCTTTCCTTAAGGTCTTTGAAAGAGGTATGCTGCCCTCAAGTTTTTCTATGGAGTCCCTGCATGGTGCAAATAATTAAGTATTCAACCACTAGCTGAAATGTTGGTAGTTGGAACACACCCAGAGGTGCCTCAGAAGACAGTCCTGACCATCTGCTTCTGAAAGATCACAGCTTTGAATACCTATAGAGCAGTTCTACTCTGAACTCATTGGGTCGCCATGAGGCAAAATTGACTTGAGGACAACTAACAACAACAACAATTCTTTCTATGGTAAACACTTACTCATCTTTCAAGACTAAACTTAAAAGTCATTTCCTCAGTGAGACACCCCTAACCTCACCAATCATACAATTGAACTTAACCCCCCCCATTATTTTTTCCTCATAGCACCCTGTAATTTCCTTGATCATTTATCTTACATTCTAATTATATCTTTATTAATATACTAATTTTTTTAAATGCTCAACTTATCACTCATGGATTATATGTTCACCATCTGGCCAGTCAAATAGTAAATGTTAATGTTTTTTTGTTTTTGTTGTTGTTGAATTAAAAAAAAAAGGTGAGGAATAAACTAAAGATATTAGTGCATTTATTTGACAACTTTCTAATTAATTATGTTAATACAATTAATTTGATAGACTATATTGCAAAAGTTTTAATATAGTCTATAATTATTCATCCATAAATAATTGAATATGCAGTTGATTATATACAAATGTAGATCCTTTTTGAAGAAAAAGATGTTCTTGATTGTTTAGGCAGATGTTCCTGTTGTCTAACCAAGGCTCAGTCCCCTCTTCTTTTTCAGTAACTCAATCCTCATTTTGTTAATGTATTTATCCTTTTACCATATAACTTAGGGAAAGGTCATTTCATTGCCTTGTTCAGAGGTAAATCCTGGTTAATTCCAAGCCAAAGGTGTTCCCACTCTTTGAGAGTGATTGGTTTAGAGGTGAATGTTTATGGCCAACAAGATAGACAGGGAAGTTGGCTTGTATTCTTGGGAAGACTTTCCTTATTTTGGGCGAGACACACAACACAGGAAATATAGCTCCGTCAGGTATTCATGTATCTTGACATAACCTCAGTAACTACTATGACTATGAAAGAAGCTAGACTTAAAGCGAAGCTATCACACTGATGGTGACAAAATAGAAAGAAAGAAATAATCTGGGTCCTTGATGTCATCATTGTGCTACTGAAAGACCCAACCCTGAAGATGTCCCAGCTCTGGAATTCTATTTAGTGAAAGTCAGTGTGAAATGTTTTTTCTAATATACTTGATCAAAAGTTTTGGAGTGCATTTTGAAAACAATAATATATGACATTCAGGAATAATAGTAGTGGATACCATTTCAATAAAATATTTAATCTGTATAATTATTAATTTCAGCTTGGGGTCAATAAAGTGATTTTCTGATTGTACATGAGTGCAGAACAGAGAAAGAAGTTTAGTTTGACGGGGTAAGAAAACTTGAAATTACCTACTGTTTTCAAATTTAAAATCTTCATCATAAATGACTTATGCCAAACAGTTTCATAGCTAGACCCCAGCTGGAGCTGAAAATCATCATCTGACACTGTGGGAGTCAAAATGTGTTATGGTATCAAACTTACAAACTTCTTTCAAAGTCACTTAACCAAAATATTGAACCATTAATGAGTAATATCGATACTAATTAGCATACACATTTATCTGCCTTGGGATATCTGCTTCTTTAAAACATTAATATAAAATAAATGTTTGCTTAAAAGTGTTTTTCCCTAGCTTCATGACTGGATTTGTGACTTTCAATAATATCTTTGGTTAGATTATTATATAATCCTGTAACAATCATCATAGGATATTTATAGAAAGTTTTTATACATACGAGATAATATTCTAAGGACTTTACATAGATGTACTTTCTAAATTTATATATTAATCTTTCTAACAATTTTATGAAATGAATACTTTCATTATCTTCTTTGAAATGATTGAATTGAGGAAAAGAGACGTTAAGTTAGTTGTCTTGGGCCCCTCACCTACTAGGTCATAGAGTTAGACAGTCTGATTGTAATTTTAACTACCATGTTTGTTCCTCTTGTTAGACAGAAAGCATACAAACAGTAGGCAGAGTGACTATTTTAAGTAATTTTTATTCCATCAACATAGTCTTTTTTTTAGCACTTGAAGAATATTTTACTTGCATGGAATAAAATAGTCATACCACTCACTAGTGCATAAATGCACTTTATTAAATTGAATGCATAGTTCACTATTTTAAAGAAGTATTATAAAGTCAGGATTTACTATAGTAATTATTTTTTTATGCTACACGTGGGAAATTTCCTGTAAGAAACATTTATGGATATTGGTAACCAACCACTATTTTCAAAGTTATGATTATTGCCCAGTGCATTGGCAAACATGTTAGATTAAACTGTCAATATAATCCACTGTCTTTCTTTTGCAGGTGCATCAGTACTTTATATAAAATATTTTTAATGAATATTGTCTTGAACAAACTAGCTATTCAAATGTTACAGCACAACAGATAATATTCCCATAGGTACAAATTAGAAGATTCTGTTTTTCCAGAAAGATGTTTTCATCCAAGTTTGAATGATTAAGTATTACAACAAGTAAATTTAGAGGTTGTTAGTGAAGTCATTAATTATGTAAGTGTAGAAAAAACAATTAGGAAGGCATATGGTAAAACTGATTAATTGCTAAATATGAGAATTAATTATGATCTGTCAGTGCATTGTGTGTGTGTGTGTGTATGTGTGTGTGTTTTCTTGAAGTTGCATGTTTCTATGAGAAAATCTTTTCTATTTATATATCTTCCTGTTTACCTTGGAGTTGAGCACATCATAAATTAAGCATCCTTAAAAGTTTCTTAAAAGTTTACTATCTTTCTCACATTTTAAATTAATTCCATACATAGAGATTTGGTCTCTTACATTTTTTAAAGCTCGAGATGATACATTCTTATGAATAGCCACTAAAATATAAAGAATAAAAATATTTTGCATATTTTAGAAACCTACGGTAACTTGGGACTACTCTACAGAATATTTCACATAAGATGCATAGATAAATATTCTCCAGTTATTCAAGAAGTATTTAAGTGACTACTATGAATTTAGATGAAGGACACAGAAATGAAGAAAGATGTACTCCTCATCCATAGGGAATCAAGACTTTGGTGGAAGATTACTTTATGTGGTTGAGACAACGTTAGGTACTTCTAAGAACCATATAACTGATATCTCACAACATCATTGTATATCAGGTATTATTTTCACTTAATAAATAGAAGTTAAGTACTAAGAAGTTAAGTAATGGGTACGTCACTTTGTCTTACTGTGGTGGCTTGTGTGTTGCTGGAAGCTATGCCACCGATATTTCAAATGTCACAGGGCTACCTATAGTGGAAATGTTTCAGTGGAGCTTCCAGGCTAAGACAGACTGGGAAGAAGGACCTGGCAATTTACTTCTGAAAAAATTGACCACTGAAAAAATTATGAATAGCGGCAGAACATTGTCTGATACAGTGCCGGAAGATGAGCCACTCAGGTCGGGAGGCACTCAAAATACCACTGGGGAAGAGCTGCCTCCTCAAAATGGAGTTGACCTTAGTGACATGGATGGAGTAAACCTTTCAGGACCTTTGTTTACTGATGTGACACGACTCAAAATGAGAAGAAGCAGCTGCCAACATCAGTTAGTAATTGGAACGTGGACCGTATGAGTGAATCTAGGAAAATTAGAAGTTGTCAAAAATGAAACGAAGATTGATACCCTAGGCATTAGTAAGCTGAAATTGACTGGTATTGGACATTTTGAATCGGACAATCATATGGTCTGCTATGCCTGGAATGACAAAGAGGAATGGCATCACATTCATTGTCAAAAATAACATTTCAAAACCTATCCTGAAGTACAACAATGTCAATAATAGGATAAATTCCACGACTATTATTTAAATTTACTCACCAACCACTAATGCCCAAGATAAAGAAACTGAAGACTTTTACCAACTTCTGCAGTCTGACAGTGATCAAACATGCAATCAAGATGCACTGATAATTACTGGGGATTGGAATGTGAAAGTTGGAAACAGAGAAGAAGGATCACTAGTTGGAAAATATGGCCTTGGTGAGAGGAACAATGCTGGAGATAGCATGATAGAATTTTGCAAGACCGATGACCTATTCATTGGAAATACCTTTTTTCAACAACATAAACAGTGACTATACACATGAACCTCACCCGAAAGAATGCACAGGAATAAAATAAACTACCTCTATGGAAAGAAACAATGGAAAAACTCAATTATCATCAGTCAGAATAAGGTCAGGGGCTGAATGTGGAACAGATCATCAATTGCTCATATGAAAGTTCCAGCTGAAGCCTCATAAACTTAAAACAAGTCCACAAGAGACAAAGCATGACCTTGTGTATATCCCACCTGAATTTGGAGACTATTTCAAGAATAGATTTGAAGCATTGAACACTAATGACCAAAGATTAGATGAGTTGTGGGATGACATCAAGGGCATCATACATGAAGAAAGCAAAAGTCATTAAAAAGACAGAAGGAAAGAAAAGACCAACATGGATGTCAGAAACTTGTTCTTGAACATACAGTAGCTAAAGTGAACAGAAGAAGTAATGAAGTAAAAGAGCTGATCAGAAGATTTCAAAGGGCAGCTCGAGAAGACAAAGTAAAGTATTATAATAAAATGTGCAAAGACCTGGAGTTAGAAAACCAAAAAGGAAGAACACTCCCAGGATTTCTCAAGCTGAAAGAATTGAAGAAAAAATTCAGGCCTCAAGTTGCAATATAGATGGATTCTATGAGCAAAAACTTGAATGACACAGAAAGCATCAAAATACGGAAGGAATACACAGAGTTACTGTACCAAAAAGAATTGGTCGACATTCAACTATTTCAGGAGGTAGCATATGATCAAGAATTGATGGTACTAGAGGAAGAACTCTAAGCTGCACGGAAGCATTGGTGAAAACCAAGCCTCCAGGAATTGACAGAATATCAATTGAGATGTTTCACCCAACTGATGCCGAGCTGGAGGTACTCACATGTCCTTGGCAAGAAATTTAGAAGACAACTACCTGACCAACAGAATGGAAGAGATTCATATTTGTGCCCATTCCAAAGAAAGGTGATCCAATAGAACGCATAAATTGTCGAACAATACCATTAATATCACATGCAAGTAAAATTTTGCTGAAGATAATGCAAAAGCCGTTGCAATGGTACATTGACAGGGAACTGCCAGAAGTTCTAGCTGGATTCAGAAGAGGTTGTGGAATGAGGAATATCATTGCTGATAACAGACTGATCTTGGCTGAAAGCTGAGAATACTAGAAAGACATTTACCTGTGTTTTATTGACTATGCAAAGGCATTCAGCTGTGTGGATCATAACAAATTATGGATAACATTGAGAAGAATAGGAATTCCAGAACACTTTATTGTGCACATGCGGAGCCTGTACACAGACCAAAAGTCAGTCATTTGAATAGAACAAGAGGATACTGCATGGTTTAAAAATCAGGAAAAGTGGTGCCAGGGTTGTATCTTTTCACCATACTTATTCAATCTGTACGCTGAGCAAATAATCCAAGAAGCTGGACTATATGAAGAAGTACATGGCATAAGGATTGGAGAAAGACTCATTGACAAATTGCGATATGCAGATGACACAATGTTGTTTGCTGAAAGTGAAGAGGATTTGAAGCACTCACTGATGAAGATCAAAGACTATAGCCTTCAGTATGAATTGCACCTCAACTAATGAAAACAAAAATCTTCTCAACTGGACCAGTAAGCAACATCATGATAAATGGAGAAAAGATTGAAGTTGTCAAGGATTTCATTTTACTTGGATCTACAATCAACACCCATGGAAGCAGCAGTCAAGAAATCAAATGAGGTATTGCATTGGGCAAATCTGCTGTAAAAGATCTCTTTAGAGTGTTAACAATCAAGATGCACTTTGAGGACTAAGGTGCTCCTGACCCAAGCCATGGTGTTTTCAATTGTCTCATATGCATGCAAAAGCTTGACTATTAATAAGGAATAATGAAGAAGAATTGATGCTTTTGAATTATGGTGTTGGCTAAGGATATTGAATATACCATGTTCTGCCAGAAGAAGGAATAAATCTGTTTTGGAAAAAGTACTGACAGAATGCTCCTTAGAAGCAAGGACGGTGAGACTTTGTCTTATGTAATTTGGACATGTTATCAGGAGGGACCAGTCCCTGGAGATGGACCTTATGCTTGGTAAAGTAGAGGGTCAACAAAAAAGAGGAAGATCCTCAATGAGATGGTTTGACCCAGTGGCTGCAACAATGGGCTCAGACATAGCAAAGATTGTGAGGATGGGGCAAGACTGGGCAGTGTTTAGTTCTATTGTCTGTGGAGTTGCTATCAAATGGAATCGACTCGACAACATCTAACAATAACCACAAGAAGAATGTGTCAAAATCACATATTTTTAGCGTAATTATAAGGATTTTCCCAAGATCTTTCTACTGCTTAGACTTTCTTCCAACCTCACTATCTCCATTTTCCACACAGTAGTCAGAGTGATATTCCTAAAATTAAAAAAAAATAATAAAATAAAAAACATAGTGCTTCTCTCCTGTTTATAACACTTCACGTACTGCTATTTGCTTTCAAGATTGTATTCAATTTCTTCAGCCTGTATAACAAGAGTATGAGTTATCCTTTTGTCAGTTTAAGGAAAGATTTCTAGCTATTCTTGTTCAGTTTGACCCAAGTATTGGTTTGAAAAGTAGGAATGCTAGTGAGGCTTTTTTTTCCATACCACAGATTTTAGGAGTTCTTCATTATTGGTTAAGAATTGGAGGCACTATTTTGAGTGTAATAGTAGATGTCCAAGGGCGCATTCCTTATCTTGGGGAACTTGAGTGTCCTGGGCCATGGGAAAACTGATTTTACATGGAGTAAGTGGAAGGGGACTCTACTAAGTCTTAGGTCACAGCTAAGTGTGATAAGCTGAAAATAGTCCCCCAAAAGATATCCACATCCTAATCTATGGAAGTTGTAAATGTTATCTTATTTGGAAAAATGTACTTTGCAGATGTGAAGAGGTTAAGGATTTTGAGATGAGAGCATTCTCCTGGATTATCTTTGTGGACCCTAAAAGCCATCATAAACCAAACCAAACCAAAACCATTGCTGTGGAGTCTATTCTGACTCATAGTGACCCTATAGGAAAGAGTAGAACTGCCCTACTGTGTTTACAAGGAGCAGGCTGGTGGATTCGGAACTGCCGACCTTTTGGTTAGCAGCCGAACGCTTAACCACTGGTGCTGCCAGGGGTCCAAACACCGTCATATGTATCCTTATAAGAGAGAAGCATAGGAAGACTACAAATATAGAGGAGAAGGCAATGTGAAAACAGAAGAAAAATTAGAGTGATGTGGCTACAAACCAAGGAACGCTGGGCACCACCGGAACTTGGAAGAAGCGAGGAACAATTTCTCCCTCAGAACCTCCAGAGAGTGTGGCCATGCTTTTGACTCAATGATAGGGATTTTGATCAGTGATAGGAAATGTGACAGTATACAGTTCTGTTGTTTTAAGCCATTGAGTTTGTGGCAATTTGCAAAATCACCGCAGGAAACTACTGTGCTGAGTATCCACCTGTTGCATATTCAGCCGCTGATGCATGGCCTGTTTAGCACCTGAAGTCAGTGAGAGAGACAACCCAGGTAACATCTCCAATTCAAGCTTACAATAAGGAGTCTCTGTGGGAGCTGACTTTTTTCTCGGCTGACTGTTGATGGACTTACAAAGGTTGGGACTGGGCCATCTCAGGATATTCTCTCCACTTCTCTCCACAAAAGCCCTCAGAGGTCTCTTGCTCTTGTTGGTCCATAGCCTCCTTCTTCGTTGTTTCCTTTCAGTGTATCCCTTTTTTTCTAGTATAGTGCATAGGTGAAAATAGAAGAAGCTTTCTTCACACTTTTTTTTTTTCTTTAATCAATCATTTGTGCCTGTAAGTGTGTTCTAGTCCTAGGTAAGGAGTCCGTGGGTGGTATAAATGATTAAGTGCTTGACTACTAACCGAAAGGTTGGCAGTTTGAACCCACCTGCCCAGAGGCATGTGAGAAGAAAGGCCTGGTGATCTGCTTCCAAAAGGTCGCAGCCTAGAAAACCCTGTGGAGTGCAGTTCTACTCAGAAACATATGAGGTCACTATGAATCAGAATCAACTCCAAGGCAACTGGTAGTCTTAGGTTATGGGTTTCAAGGATTATGTACCCTTCCTCCTTAATCTTTTTTCCTTAGTCATATATTCCACTTAGAGAAATAAATACAGGGTATAGGATACCTAGATGATAGAATGGGGAATTTGATAACAGAAAAGTACCATTGATTCTTAGGTTAAGATGGCATCAGTTTGACATATTGACTCCTGACATGCTCTTCCCTAAGCTACCATTAAAATATTATTGAAATATAACAGAAAGGAAAATATGCAACTATATGGAAAAATAAGTCTAACACTGATTTTTCAGAATTTGGAACTAGAAGCTACTATTATAATATTAAGGTTGTAAGACTACAAATTACTGTTACTGGCTAAAGCACACTTCAGCCTTATAAATTTATCAGTATGGATACAGGTGAATTTCATAGGAGATTTTAACTATTCCTTACTGTCTCATAGCTATGATATATATGATCTTTATAAAAAAATATAGATAATCATCCCTCCCTCTAATTTCCCACACATTGGTTATTGATTTCGGGAGTTGAGAAGAGAGTAGTATTTCCTCCCTGCCTCGCAAATAGGCAACCTTCTTTCTATAATTCACAGTCCAATATAACTGGTGGATTTCGGGTAAGAACTATATGCCTTAAAAAGTAGAACATGGTGGTGGGTGGCAGAAATTGAAGCAGTCCATGCAGTGGCTGGAGTTTTTCATATAATTCTTCTGGCCAAAGAAAATTAAAACAGCTTAAGTTTTCCCAGAATTGTGATTTTCAAGAATATTGTTATGGTGGGAATTCTTAGTATCACCAGAGGGATATTTTCAATTTTTCAAGAGAAGATTGAAGTCCAGATTTTTATTTGGAATCCTTTAATTTCTCTGAGGCATAAACAAAACATTTCTGTGAGCCAAGATTAGCCTATGGGCCATTAATTGTGATATCTGCAAAATAACAGGCTACAGCTTATACAGCAAAGAAGAAAATAATTTTTTTTGATTCTACAAATATTTCCAAATAGCATACCATTTCTATATTTCTTTCATAGATAAAAATCCATTCCCCAGTCTTCATTTCCATAACATCAGTTGTCTTTATGCCTGTTTGAAAGAAATATCGTCACTCCTTACAAAGACCCATTTCTCTACTCATCAGCTAAATTCCACTACTTTTCTTCCTCAGAAACCTTATTTTATCAAATATATTCTCTCTCACCTATATCATCAACCACTCTCTAAAGTAGCGTAAGTATATATTCAACTCTCTCCCATCTGTAAAAACAAAAGCAGCCTTGATTTCAGACACTAGATTCAAAGCCACACTTTTTTGAAAGAACGTTCTTTACTCACTGTTCCAAGTTTTTGTGTGTCCATTTAATTCTCCTTCAAATGCAGTTTGACCTCCACTCCCAGTACTCTTTTGAAACTGTTCTTGTAAGTGTTCAAATGAGCCAGTTTATTGCTAAATCCAATGAATAATTTTTATCCTCTAACATACTTTATATGTAACATTTTATTTTGTTCGTCAACAAGTTAATATTTTCCTTTAAAAGTGTTATATAATGCATATTTTTTTTTTTGTAGAAAAATATAAAAAACAGAAGCAAAAGCAAACAAAAAATATGAGATTTAATTCCACAATTGAAAAATAACCACTTTTAGCATTTTGGCACTATCTGAGGAATTTTACTTTGCTACATATATAATGTTCATATACACAAAAATATATGGAGCACAGTAATACATCTGTGTGCATGGGTGTGTTTGATTATTTATATATATGTAAATATCTTAATGTACACCTCTCATAAAACCTCTATGTATTCTAACGATGTATCTCAAACATCTTTCCGTCTCAGTGTATATTCTCGAACAGCACTATGGTGGTTTTTAAACTGAATTCGGAGCCATAATCAATCTAGAAGAAAGATAAAAAAATAACTGTAAGTCAAACAGAAATCAACAATAAGTTAGAGGCAGATAAAATGGTAGAATTAATCAAAATAAAGAATTTAAAAACAATAAAATTGCCCACATTCTTGTGAAGATAAAATAAAAAATGGAAAAAATAAAAATATTAGGAAATTTAAAGAAAACGTAATCCAAGAGGGAGATTTTTTTTTTTTTTAATTTTTATTGTACTTTAGGTGAAGGTTTACAGAACAAATAGTTTCTCATTAAACAGCTAGCTTCCCCAGTATTGTGGACTGTTCATCTCTTCACCAAAGTTACCACTTATCTGTTGTCTATTTAGTATTTCCCCCACCCTGCCATCCCTCATAACC
>NW_004444031.1:1472227-1473385 GCF_000243295.1 Trichechus manatus latirostris
TGTGAGGACTCATTTCTCTAGGATATATTCCTAGGAGTGGGATTGCTGGATCGTATGGTATGTCTATTTCTAGCTTTCTAAGGAAGCGCCGTATCATTTTCCAAAATGGTTATATTATTATGCATTCCCACCAGCAGTGCATAAGAGTTCCGAGCTCCCCGCAGCCTCTCCAACAATTGTTATTTCCAGTGTTTTTGATTCGTGCCAGTAATGCTGGGCTGAGATGGTATCTCATCATGGTTTTGATTTGCATTTCTCTGATGGCTAGTGATTGCGAGCATTTCCCTAGCTTTATATATTTAATGGAAAACTACTTTCATTTATGAAACACCAAAGAATGCTTCATTATTCTTCATGGTATTCGTTTTTCAAATACCTGGAAAACTTCCTTTAATTATCACCAGTTCACTAGCCATTCTCTCTGGGCCAGGACGGGACTCTTATTCTGTTTTTTGTCAACTCTATCACCATCCCCCAAATGTCCTTGGGGTCAAACCCCTTGTAGGGCTCTCTTCACAAGTACCATCCACACTTCTCAGACCTGGTCTGCTTTCTCATCCAGCGTTTCTTACCGTTCTCACTGCTAGCAATCACAGACCAAGAGATATGCTATTGATTGCTCTCAGGGTAACTCAGTTTCACATATTCGTGTGCAAAATACTCATTGTATATGCTATTATTAAAAACACAGTCTATGTCCAAGTCACAAAATCTACCAACAAATGTGAAAAGGAAAAAAAAATTAAAAATCTTTAATGTAGAGACAAGGCAGGTATTTATATTCATGAACTGAATAAAACAAATCCTTAGAGAAAATTTGACATTTGGGGAGTGAAAAGACTCTAGTACATATTTACCAAATTCTCTTATTCATTCCATTTAAATACACTATTATATGCCTACTTTGAAATAATCAATATGTTATCTTTTGATATTGAATAAACAAGACTAAAACAATAAACCAGCCGGGGGGTGGGGAAGACATCTGTAAGATAATAGGGTTATGGGATTACTGAACTCCACTGATGTTACCAGTAGTCAAAAGTTCAGATTAATATAAAGAAAAGAAGCTGTTTACTAATTTCAAATCCAGGGAGCATCAACAACTAATACATAGATGTTTCCTGAATTTTTAAAATGTGTACATGGAAAATGAGT
>NW_004444031.1:1473968-1478940 GCF_000243295.1 Trichechus manatus latirostris
CTTAGATGGCCGCTCACAGGCTTTTAAGACCCCAGACACTACTCACCAAGGTAGAATGTAAAGCATTATCTTTATAAGTAGTGTCATGCCAATTGAGCTAGATGATCCCCGAGACCATGGTCCCCAGGGCCCTCTGTCCAGCAACTCAGTCCCAAGAGGGAGATTTTTTATTTATTACAAAATATTATGAACAATTTTGGCTATTAATTTTTACAACATGAGTTAAAGGAAATTGTACAGGAAATCTGTCTAAAATTTTAAAAAGTAGATATTAATAAATTCATACCAAATCAGTTGCCCTTGAATCCATTCAGACTCACAGTGTGCACATGTGTGTCAGAGTTAGAACTGTGCTACACAGGGTTTTCAGTGATTGATTTTTTGGAAACAGATCACCAGCAGTTTCTTCCGAGGCAACTGTGCGTGAACTCAAACCTCCAACCTCCAAGCATGTTAACTATTTGTACCACCTAGGGACTAATAAATAAAGTCATTCTTTTTGCTGCAGATCATTAATATTAGCATATTATTCTTCCTAAAGAGTCTTGTTTATATTTATTTTCCAGTTTCTAGTGTTGAATACTCAGTTCATTTACTATTATGTGTTCAATGATAAAAAATATTTATCCAAATAAACTGTACAATTTCATTCAAGTTTCAAACGTAGATTTCTAAGAACCATTAATTCCTAACACACACACACACACACACACACACACACACACAAAATCCAAATTCGTTGACATCCGAGTCGATTCGGACTCACAGCAACTGTATAGGAGAGAGTAGAACTGCCCCATAGGGTTTCCAAGGAACACCTGGTGGATTCGACCTTTGATTAGCAGCTGAGCTCTTGACCACTGGGCCACCAGGGCTCCAATTCCTTACACTATGCACTGTCAATGAGAATAATGTGAGGGGATTAAAATTTATTATAACCTCAAATCAAGATTGAAACAAAACCAAAATAAAAACTTAAAGGAAAACTATACTTAATATTAGGAATATATTTACCATTCTAAAATTGACATTAAAGTGTGAAAATCAACAAAAAATGCATTAATACAAAGATTGGAATTAAAAAAAAAAAACCTGGGCATTTATTCAAGAAATATTCAGTTGCTTGCTACTTTCCACACGTGCTTCTAATTCTCAAGTTATTTGTTTTTTTAAGTACTAGAATAAGGTCCACCACCAACATCACCTTGCACTTAGAATAATTTACATTTACATCCTAAATAGTCTCTATGACAGCTAGGACAATGGATTAAATGGTGTACATGTGTGATTGTGTTCTTATCAGCTGGTAGTTTTTTTACTCACTATTAGTGTCATAAGCCTCCTTTCAACCAAGCAACATCACAGTTTTACATTTGTTAGTATAGCCACACACATTCCCTTATAACAAATGCAAGCACTTCACCTTGAACATCAAATTACCTAATAACAATAATGATCATAGCATAGTGAGAGGTAGGATACTGTAGGGTTTTGGAACATGAACTCTAGGAAAAGTGATCTGGACTCATATCCTAGGCTCTTCCACTTAGACTGCGCAAGTTAACTTTTTAATTTGTAAATCAGAAATGATAATAGAACCTACTTCATATGGTTGTTCATGAATTGACATATTTAAAATACTTAGAGGAGTGACTGGATCATAGGAAAACACTTTATAAGTATTGGGTATGCTGTCATTAGAATGTAAATGACATGAGAGTAGGGATTTCCTTTCTTCTTTTACTCCCTGCTGTTTTTTCAGCCCTTAGAATAGAGATTAATACATGGTAGATGACCAATAAATTTTTGTTGAGCAAAGGAGGAGCCAATATGGCGCTATAAACAGAAGCACTATGCCATCCCTCCACAGCAAAGACCCCAAAAATTAAGTAAAACAGAGACAAACATCAATATTGGAACCCTAAGTGTCAAATGAAGAGATAAAGAACTCAGCCAAGCACCGAATGGTATAAGAAACTGACAGAGAACAGACAGCAAGGAGAGACACGGAGTGGAGGTCCCCTATCAACTAACACTGCATGGATTCACCATCTTGGACTGCTGTCGGAGACTGGTGAACAGGGAGTACTGGAAAGCGGCTTCACGGAGCTCCAAGCTAGAGACAGAGCACCCGGTAATCAGCAATACATGCTTTCCCATCCCCAACCCTTCTCCCCCTGTTCGGCCTCCGTCACTTCCTGGCAGACCATGATGGCTCGGCCAGGGAGATTCCGGCTCCATACCACTTGGATACACCCTGGCCACATCAGCAGGCTCCATCAGTGCCATTTCTTTGCTGCTATTGTGTCTTTCGGCTTCTTTAGTTTCTTCCCTCTCTCTCACCTCCTTCCCTTCCCTTCTCTTGAACACCTGGCTCCGTGTGCCATCTCTGCTTCTTCTTGACAGGTTGTAAAGTGCTGCTCAGCTGAGGAACTGCTTCCCTAGACCACACTATCATGCTAGTGGGATCTGTGGGGCCATTTTTTTTCTTTTTCATGTTCTTTTTTCCTTTTTATTTTTCATTTCTTGGTTTCTCATCTCTCTCTACTTACCTTCTTTTCCTGTCTCCTGAATACCTGGCAATATGTGCCGTTTCCACCCCTTCTACACAGGCTGTACCAAGTGGTTTTGGAGTCACTTCCCTGGTTTGTGCTGACATGCTGGTTGGAACCCTGGGGGCATTTCTTTTTCTTTTTTCCTCTCTGTTTGTCATCATTTCTTGGTTTCTTGTCTCTCTTTACTTTCCTTCTTTTCCTGTCTCCCGAATACCTGGTGCTGTGTGTCATCTCCACCCTTACTACAGGCTGTGCCCAAAGGCTTGGCAGCCACTACCCTGATCACCAGTGAGATCCCTGGGGGCATTTATTTTTTAATTTTTCCTTTTTGATTTTCTTCATTTCTTCTTTACCTCCCTGCCTTCCCTTCCTCCCAACCACCTGCATCTTTTTTCTCTCTCTAAGTTTCTTGTCTCTATCTCCATTCCTTCCATTCTTTCCCCCAACCACTTTCTCTCTCTCTTTTTTAAAAAAATCTAGTCTCTTATCTCTCTCTCCCTTCCTTCCTTTCCTTTCTCCTGCCCATCTAGCTGCATGTGCTGTATCTGCCCCTTCTTGACGGGCTGTGCCTCACTGTCTGGCTAGAATCCACCGGCACACAGCTTCCCTGGGTCTGCGCCACTCCAATGGCTTCCTCGGCACTTTTTTTGTGGGGTCCTGTTTCTCCTCTTTCTCATATCCACTTAGCTCCACATAACACAACCTCCCCCCTTGCTCCTGCCTACCTGCACTGTGTGCTGAACATTGATTGCATCCCTGAGCAGCACAGGTAAGGTTTACTGGAACCTGCCCTGCGCTGACCCTGGCCCCTCCCTGTCAGCCCCAGTATGTGCCACAAACAACCCAGCTGAGCCCCTACTCTTCAGGTGGACCTGCCCTGATGCACCATAGCTCTGCGACTGGCCCTGCCCATTGGACAAGGTGGTGAGAACTATTTTGTCCACAGACGAGCAAACAACAAAGAATGCACAGCCCACCTGCTCAGACATAACCAAATAAAACAAAAAAGCATGACAAAACAACCAAATCTACAATCAATAAAATAAATAACTACTGAATGTCCTGAAGACAGCAGACAATATAAACATATAAAAAGGACATGATGGTTGTAGACGGTGTCCAAAGTAAACTACCAGATGACTTTCCAGTAGAAGAAAAGGCACTAGAACTGCCTGATAGGGAATTAAAATGTCTAATATTCAGAGCTATACAAGAGTTGAAACACAAAGCAGACAAAAATGAGGAAAAATAGACAAAATCATGGAAAAGGCAGACAAAATCATGGAAAGGACATACAAAACAAAGGAAGAATTTAGAAAAATAATATAGGGACAAAATGTCAAAATAAATTCACAACGAGAAATCATACAAAAACAGCAATTAGAAATAAAAAAGATAAACAAGATTTCAGAAATGGACAGTGTCATAGAAGGTCTGAAGAGCAGGTGTGAAAAAATGGAAGACAAGATCAGCGAAATTGAAGACAATAACTTGGATACAAATTTGTTTGAGAAAAAATCAGAAAAAAGAACAAACAAAAACAAAGAAACCCTGAGAATAATGTGGGGTGCAATCAAAAGCAAAAATCTGCAAGTGATCAGAGTTCCAGAACAGCGGAGAAAACAGAAAACACAGAGAGAATCATTGAAGAATTGCTGACAGTAAACTTCCCTAATATCATGAAAGATGATAAGCTGACCATCCAAAAAACTCAACGAACCCCATATAGGATAGACCTCAAAGAAAATCACCAAGGAATATCATAATCACACTTGCTAAAACCAAAGACAAAGAAAGAATCCCAAGAGCAGCTTGAAAAAATGAAAAGTCAAATACAGAAGGGAAACAATAAGACTAAGCTCTGATTACTCTGCAGAAACCATGCAGGCAAAAAGGCAGTGGGATGAAATATGCAAAACAATGAAAGAAAAACTTTGCCAAGCAAGGATATCATATCCTGCAAAACTTTCATTCAGATATGATGATAAAATTAAGACATTTTCAGATAAACAGAAATTAAGGGACTATTTAAAAACCAAACCAAACATACAAGAATTGTACATACAGTATCATATCATCCACAAATAGGGACAGTTTAACTTCTTCATTACCAATTTGGATGTCCTTTATTTCTTTTTCTTGCCTTATTGCTCGAGCTAGGACTTCCAGCACAATGTTAAATAGGAGTGGAGATAAAGGACATCCTTGTCTTGTTCCTGTTCTCAAGGGGAATGTTTTTAGGCTCTCTCCATTAAGAACAATGTTGGCCATTGGTTTCGCATAGATACCCTTTATTATGTTGAGAAATTTCCCTTCTATACGTAATTTATTGAGAGTTTTTATCAGGCATGGGTGTCAGATTTTGTCAAATGCCTTTTCTGCATCAATTGAGATGATCATGTGATTCTTTTCTTTCC
>NW_004444031.1:1479040-1481280 GCF_000243295.1 Trichechus manatus latirostris
TTTATGTGGTGGATTACGTTGATTGATTTTCTAATGTTGAAACAACACTGAATACCTGCTATGAATCCTACTTGATCGTGGTGTATTGTTTTGATATGATGCCGAATTTTATTGGCTAGAATTTTGTTGAGAATTTTTACATCTATATTCATGAGAGATATTGGTCTGTAATTTTCTTTTTTTGTGGCGCCTTTGCCTGGTTTTGGTATCAGGCTTATGCTGGCTTCGCAAAATGAATTTGCAAGTATCCCTTCCTTTTCTATGTTCTGAAATAGTTTGAGTAGTACTGGTATAAGCTTTTCTCTGAATGTTTGGTAAAGTTCTCCAGTGAAGCCATCTGGACCAGGGCTTTTTTTTTTTTGTTGGGAGTTTTTTTATTACCTTTTCAATATCTTCTCATGTTATGGGTCCGTTCAGATTTTCAACATCGCTTTGTGGTAGTTTAGGTAGGTAGTGTGTTTCTAGAAATTTATCCATTTCCTCTAGGTTTTCAAATTTGTTGGAGTATAGTTTTTCATGATATTCTGTTATAATCCTTTTTATTTCAGTTTGGTCTGTTGTAATGTCCCCCATTTCATTTCTTATTTCGGTTATTTCTGTCCTCTTCTGTTTCTCTTTTGTCAGTCTGGCCAGTGGTTTGTTGATTTTGATGATACTTTCAAATAACCAACTTTCATTTTTTTTGATACTTCCTACTGTTTTTCTATTCTCTATTTCATTTATTTCTGCTCTGATCGTTATTATTTCCTTTCTTCTGGTGGCTGTGAGCATCTTTTGCTGTTCTCTCCCTATTTGTTAGAGCTATGTAACTAATGTTTTGATTTCGTCCCCTTCTTCTTTTTTGATGCGTACATTTATTGCTGTAAATTGACTACTGAGCACTGCCTTTACTGTGTCCCAAATGTTTTGGTATGATGTGTTTTCATTCTTGTTTCATTTTAGGATTTTTTTTATTCCATCTCTGATTTCTTCTGTTACCCAGTGGTTTTTAAACATGGTGTTATTCAGTTTCCATATAATTGATTTTTTTCCTTGCTCTTCCTGTTGTTAATTTCTACTTTGATGGCATTGTGATCAGAGAAGATACTTTGTATTATCTCAGTGTTTTGGATTTCATTGAGGGTTGCTTTGTGGCCTAAGATGTAGTCTGTTCCAGAGAACATTCTATGTGCTCTGGAAAACAATGGGTACTTTGCAGCTGTTGGGTGGAGTGTTCTATATTTGTCTATGAGGTCAAGTTGGCTGAATGTGGCCTTTAGGTCTTCTGTATCTTTGCTGAGTTTCTTTCTAGATGTTCTGTTCTTTACCAAGAGTGGTCTGTTGAAGTTTCCTCCTGTTATGGTGAAACTGTCAATTTCTCTTTTCAGTGCTGTTAGAGTTTGTTTTATGTATTTTGGAGCCCTGTTATTGGCTGCACAGATATTTATCATGGTTATGTCTTCATGATGGATCATCCCTTTAATCAAAATATAATGCCGTTCTTTACCTTTTATGGTGGATTTTGTTTTAAAGTCTCTTTTATCTGAGATTAGTATTGCCACTCCTGCTCCTTTTTTGTAGCTCTATGCTTGATACTTTTTTTTCCATCCTTTGATTTTTAATGAATTTACATCTTTGTTTCTAAGCTGCATCTCTTGTAGACAGCATCTGGATGGATCCTGTTTTGTTTTATCCATTCTGTCTCTCTGTCTCTTTATGGGAGCAGTTAGGCCATTAACTTTCAATGTAATTATTGATAGGTGTGACTTTATCACTGACATTTAGTAGTGCTTTTTTTTTGTGTGTGTGGTGCTGATGTTTCCTTTGTTTCTCTTACTCTCCTGTGCTGAAATTCTTTTGTTTGTGGATTTGTTTTCATTTCTTTTGTTTTTGTAGATTTTGTGTTTACTGAGACTTTGTTTTTACACATAAAAAGAAACAAGCTTTGTTGGTTACGATGGATGGGAGGGGTGGGGAGGAAAATAAATAGACAATACATAAGTGGTCACTTTGGTGAAAGTTAAGACAGTACACAATACGGGGAAGCCATCACAACTTGTACAGGGAAAGGTCATGGAAGCTCCATAGACACATTCCAGCTCCCTGAGGGACTGAATTGCTGGGCAGAGGGTCATGGGAACATGGTCTCGGGGAACATCTAGATCAGTTGGCATAACACAGTTTATAAAGACAATGTTCTACATTCTACCTTGGTGAGTAGCATCTGGGGTCTTAAAAGCCTGTGAGCAGCCATCTAAGAT
>NW_004444031.1:1481627-1488785 GCF_000243295.1 Trichechus manatus latirostris
GGTAATATGTGTACTGTTTAATGAGAAAGTATTTGTTCTGTAAACCTTCATCTAAAGTACAAAAAAAAAAAAAAGAATTATCTATGTGAGATCAATTTGACAACAGCAACTCAAAAGGTTTGATGGAAAGCCTAGGGGCCAGTGAGTTGAAGATAATGATGATGGAATAATTTGGAAAAGGACAGTGAGAATAGCAGCACAACTGGAAGAATGTAATTGATGTCACTGAATTGTACATGTAGAAATTTCTGAAATGGTACATCTTTTGCTATGTATATTTTCACCAAAAAAAAGTTCCTCCAAGGTCATTGAGGGAGAGCATTGACATGTCGTGGGGTTGTTAACCAATGCCATAAAGCAATATGTGTACTGACTGTTTAATGAGAAACTATTTGTTCTGTAAACCTTCACCTAAAGTACAACAAAAATATATTAAAAAAAAAAAAAGAAATTCAGCAGAAATTACAGAAAGACCACAGTTTATAAGTAAGGGCTATGTCCTAGAAAACGTAAGTGGACATATCCTTATAGAAAATAAAACCAATTGTGACAGCGTCAAGAAGAAAAGCAAGTAATTTATCTTTTGCTATCATAGAACTTTACACCTTCCAAAGGAAAACAATGTAATTCAGATCACCAACAACATATAATCTTCAATATTCAATATAATATTAAAAAGTACTAAGCATATAAAGAAGTAGGAATTTTGGCGCCACCATCTATACAAAAACAGCTAAGAACCAAACAACAAAAACAAAATGCAGTCAACAGGCGCAGACCCTGAGATGACCCAAATTTTAGAATTGCATTAGAATAAAATGACTTGAAAGCAACTATTTTAAATATAGACATAATGAGTAAAGAGACAGGCAGTATCACTAGGACAATGAAAATTATGAAATAGAATTAAAAGCAGGTTCTAGATCTGAAATGTATATTTGTGAAATTAAAAAAAAAAAAAAAAGAATCAGTGCATGGGCTTAGTAGTAAACTGGACCCTGTAAAAGAATGGGTCAGTGAACTTGAAAAAAGATGCTTACTAATTACCCAGTCAGAGACACAGAGTGAAAAACAATTAAAAATAAAACAGTTTCCGTGGCCTATGGAAAAACAGCATGTGTTCTAACATACATCTTCTTGGTATCCCAGAAGGATAGACAAAATAAAATGTAGGCTAGAAAATATTAGTGGCAAGAAGATTCTCAAGTTGGGTGAAAAATACAATACTAAAGATTCAAAATCTCAGAGAACTCTAAGCAAGATAAGATTAAGAAAACCACACCTAGGCATAACACAGTCAAACTGCTGAAAAAAAAGTGATAAAAAAAGTGAAGCTAAAGCAGATTAAGAATGAAATTTTAGACATCTGGTCCAGACAAGATAGCATAGACATTTTTTTAATTTTTTTATTTCTAGGCTAAGCACAACAATAAACTCTAGAAATGGTACAAGAAACAACAAAGGAGTACTATGAAAGGCAGTAAAAAGAAGAAAACTGGTTTGGGAAGCCAGGACTGGTGGAACAGCACAGTGGCACAGTGTTTTATGTCACCCCACCCAACAGATGAAGGCCACCCAGACTCTGAATTTACAGATCCCCAACATCCTAGATAGGCTCATTTCTTCTCGGGATCAAATGAAATTCCCTGTTACAGATCAGGCAAACTTGACACCACCAGCAAAGGGAATCAGTTGGGAGCCTGATCAAAAATAAACAGCTAGGGGAAGCATTCTCTTCTCTGTTGAGGCTGAGACCCTCTTTTCTCATAAGAGATACCAAGATAGGTAGATGGAACCAGCAATAGAGAACCAGCTACAACAAGCAGCCTGGTATGGAAAGTCTGTTTGTCCCCATGGAACTAAAACTATCCTACCTTGCCCAGAGATACAAGGTAAAAAAGGATGGGTAAAAAAGAGATCCAGTCATAGTAAGTGGCCACCAATGGAAAACTTCTTTTTCCTCGTTGGCATAAGACTCTCCTTTCCCAACCAGAGATACTAGGAAAGGTGGCGGGCACTGGTAGGAGGATCCTACCACACTTCTCCTTCACCAAGTGGAGTGGGCTAAGTAAATCCCTTCAATCCCTTCAGGAATCACCAGCAAGGATCAGTGGAAGCCCCAGCATCACCGCATAAATCAAGTAGTCCAAAATAACACTTCAAAGCTATGAAAATTAAACTGCCTTTAAATCCACAACCCACAAATGTAGACTCAGACAGTTATTCTAAATCTGAACAGAGTGAGTGACTGCTAAAATGAAAGATTCAAACAGGAGTCAAAGTATTCTAATGTAGTAGGAAAAATATCCAGGGTAAAATTGAGAATCATTTGTTGAACCAAGTCCATGAAAATGACAACTTAAATGAGGAAAGATAAATGACTGACACCTATACCAAGATAAATCAGATGTGGGAATTATAAAACAAAAATTATAAAGATGCTGTCATTAAAATTATTCAACAATTATTACACATTCTCTTAGTACACATGAAAAAAAATAGACTATATCAGGAAAGAATGAAGAGTTATCAAAAAGGAATAAATGGAAATTTTCTAATGAAAAATATAATAATAAATCAAAGATCTTGCTGGATGATCTCAATGTAGAATGGGAAAGGAAGAGGATATAATGAGTGAACTAGAGTACAGAAAAATTGAGTTAACCCAGTCTGAACAACAGAGAGAAAATACACTGAAAATAAAATGAACAGAGCCACAGGAGCCTCTGGGACAATAATAATAGATGTGATATTCTTATCTTTGGAGTCTTAGAAGGATAGGTGAAAGACAATGAGACTCAAAGAATATTTTAAGAAATGATGGATTAAAACATTCCCAAATTAAAGTAAAACATGAACCTACGGAAACCAGAAGCTGAGTCTATTCCAAACAAAATAAACCTCCAAGTATCCATGTTACAATATTCATAATGTAACTTCTGAAAGACAAAGCAAGATTAGAGAGAAATAATGAACTACCTATAGGGAAACAAAAATTCTATTGACAGTGGATTTCTCATCTGAAACCATGGAAGTCAGAAGAAAGTGGTCCAATATTTTTCAAGACTTGAAAGAAAGAACTGTCAGCTGAAATTCTATAGCCAGTGAAAATATACTTCAGGAATGAAGGGGAAGTACAACTGTCTTCAGATAAAGGAAAACTAAAAGAATTTACTCTTATCAGACCCCGCTGAATCTTGCTGCTGTTGATTCTGACCCATAGTGATTATCAGCCCCATCCTTAAAAATTGTTTGAATAAAATTCTTCAAACAGGAAGGAAATAATAATAAGAAAACTTGGGACACCAAGAAGGAAAACAGAATGAGGAGATATGTAGGTATATAAAATACACTATCCATTTCCTTGTGATTTTTATAAATAACATTTAATAATTTAAGCAGAAATTATAAAACCATCTGACACTAAAGATAACAATATTTAAAATTTCGGAAAGTAAAGAGAGCTAAAGAGAAGTGAAGTTTCCACACTTTACCTGACATGGTAAAATGTTGGTACCAGTAGACTACTAAAAGCAGCATAGTAGAAATTTCTGGGTTTGTAACACCCAGAGCAGCCACTAAGAAAACTACACAAAAATAAAGCAAAAAAAAAAAAAAACCCAAACCCTTTGCCCTCAAGTTTATTTAGCCTCATAGTGACCCTATAGGACAGAGTAGAACTGCCTCATAAGTTTCCCAAGGAGTGGCCGGTAGATTCGAACTGCCAACACCCGGTTAGCAGTGGAACACTTAGTCACTGCGCCACCAGGGCAATACACAGTCAAAAACTGTGCAAGTAAATGAATATAGAATACTAAAAATATTTATGTAATAGAAAGGAATGCCAGAAAACAGAAAGAGGAATGAGCACAAGACAAAACAAATAGAAAACAAATAATAAAATGACAGTATTAAGTAGCAACATATTAATAATTACCTTAAACATAAATGGTCTAAATACAAAAATCAAAAGACATAGATTGGCAGAGTGCATTAAGGAAAAAAGAAAGAAAGAAAGAAAACGTAACCTACATGCTGTTCATAAGACTCACTTCAAATTCAATGACATTAGTAGGTTGAAAATAAATGGATGGAAAATGATACCAGAAGTAAAGATTAATAATAAAAAAACAAAGTAGGAGTGACTGTATTATTTTCTGACAAAGTAGAATTCAGAGAAGAAAATTCAGAGTAAAGAGGGACGTTACATAATGATGAAATGATCAACTCACCAGTAAGACATAATCACACTAAATGTGTATGTACCAAATGACAGGGATGCAAAATAAATAAAGAAAAAACTTATTGCAATGTACCGAGTAGAATAAATCAGACAGATAGATCTTTATTACTTACATAGTAATCAGGACAATAATAAGCAGAGCAGAGCTTATTACAAGCCAGGTTCCCCCAAAAGGCTCCCATCCAAGGTACAAATGTTTAGTCACCTGCATGCACGCTCCTCAATGTGTCGTGGGCAAGGAAATGAAGGGACACAAGAACCTGTGGCCTATATACCTCAGACCAAAGGATATACATGCTGGAATCCATGGACAGGGGAAGGAGAGAAAAAGGAGGTGTTGCTTGATGCAGTCTAGGTTCAGGGTGAGTGATGGTCTTGATAGTGTCAAAGGAAGAACATTCCCTCCCCTTTCAGGATCTAAGATTGGACCTTGTCAGGATACAATTTTATAGTTAATTTTATACCTTACCACTAAGGCATTCGGAGACCTTACCACTAAAGCACTAGAGGAGGGGTTCTATTTCCCCTAGGGTACATTCTGCCAGTGCAGTTTCAGTGTAAATGTCATGCAGGCAGTGGGAGCGAAACTGCTTTCTGCTGTCCCTGAACAGATACACATAAAAAGAGAAATAAGACATCCACATTAGAATTGTGGAATTCAACACTTTCATCTCAGCAAGTACTAGAACTAATCAACTGAAAATTAGCAAGGATATAAAATATTTTAACAACACAGTCCAGCAACAAAAACTAGTAGGTATATAGAACACTCCACCCAAAAACAACAGAATACACATTTATTTTTCATCAAGATAGAACATAATCTATACTTTAAAACAACAAATTTAGAACAAGTGAAATCATAGAGTGTGTCCTCTGATCATAGAAAAATTAAATCAGAAATCAAAAATAGAAAGGCTATAGAAAAATATCTCAGCACATGAGAACTAAACAGCACACTTCTAAGTAAGGCATGAATAAAAGAGGAAGTGTCAAAATAAATTTTAAAAGTTCATGAAACCGAATGAAAGCAAAAACACAACATATCAGAATATATGGGATGCAGCAAAAGGAATAATGAGAGGTACATTTATGGAACTAAATGCTTACATTAGAGATGAAGAGGGGTCTCAAATCAATGAAGTAAGTTCCTTCCTCAATTAAGTAGAAAAAAGAGCAAAACAAACCCAAAGAAAAAAGGAAACAATAAAGACAAGAAAGGAAATCAATTATTTTGAAAATAGGAAAATAATAAAAAAGTCATTGAAACAAAGACATGTTTATTCAAAATTGTCAATATAACTGATGAACTTCTAGCAAGACTGAACCAAAAAAAAAAAAAAAAAGGAGAGAGAAAGAGACAAGGCAAAAATTGTCAATAGCTGGATAGCTGGGATGTAATAAGGAATATCATTACAGATTCTATATCCATTAAGAAAATATTCAGGGACAGTAGACACCCAGAACTCCAAGGAGGCATCAGTTGTACCATTAAAGGAGAAGAAACTTACAGATGTCAAAATAGGGGAGCTACTAAACTTCATATTGATGCAGAATTTCACCCCCTATGTCATCATTGGAGCATTTAAAAGAGTTTATGACTGGTATTACAAGTATATCAATGTAAAGAAAAGAAGAATCACTGAGGTTTTTATGGTGCTGGTAGCTTACGTGGTTTCAATTACTGATTTTCTAACAAGGAACTCACACATGAGGAGTTACATATGTACTACTGAGAAGAAGCCAGAGGAAAGGAAGCTGTCAGCACTCCTGGCTATGGCACTATTTGCCCTGGCACATCTCCTTCCTTCAGGAACAATTGTTGTTGAATCCTTTCCCAGAGAACTAGGGTCCAGTAAAAATGATCAGTAAAAAATAATAATAATCAAGGAATACTATTAATAACTTTACACACATAAATTTGACAATTTAGAAGATGGCTCTCAAAAACAAACTACCAAAACTGAACCAAAATGAAACAATCTAAATAGCCTTATAACCATTGGAGAAATTCAATTTGTAATTAGAAAGCTCTTTTAAAAAATTTTCAAGCCCAGATGATTTTATTAGATTACCAAACATTTAAAGAATAATTAAAATCATTTTCACACAATCTTTTCCAGAAAATAGAAGGGGGGAAAATTTTATGAGGCAGGATTACCCTAACAACAAAACCAAAGATAGTACCAAAAAACAAAAAAGAAAATGTTTCAGGAAAATTTGCCTCATAAACTTAGACCCTAAAATCTTCAACAAAATATTGGCAAACCAAATCAATGTATACAAATAATTGTAACCCATGACCAAGTGGAATTTATTCCAGGTATGCAAGGCTGATTCAACATTTGAAAAACAATCAATGTAATCTGCCTTATCAGCAGGGTAAGGAAGAAAAATCACATCATCATATCAATTTATGCAGAAAGATAATTTGATGTACTCAATGCCCATTCATGGTAACACATGTCCGTACACTAGGAGTAGAGGGAAACTTCTGCAACCTTCTAAAGACCATAAAAACAAACAAACAAAAAATGCCTTAGTTAACATCAGTAGTGAAAGACTGAACGTTTTCCCTTCAAGATGGGGAACAAGGTGAGGATATCTGCTCTCATCACTCTTATTGAACTTGGTACTGGAAGTTTTAGCTAATGCAATATCACAAAAAGAATACATCAAATGTACATATACTGGAAAAAAAAATAAACTCTCCTAATTGCCAGATGATATGATTGCCCACATAGAAAATTCCAAGCAATCTAAAAAAAAAGAAAACCCTTTGTGGTAAAATTCATGGTAACCACAAAGAAAGTTAACAAACATACTCACAAAAAAAAGAGGAAAAACATAAAGTCTCAGCAAAAACAAAACCTACAAAAACAAAGGAAATGAAAAAAAAAATCTACAAACAAAAG